>NC_072856.1:9125000-9445000 GCF_028858705.1 Grus americana
TGTAAGTTTAGAAATTAAAAAATAAGCATTCAGCTGTACCAAAGGAGCATAAGAGCCAAGACTCCATGATTATGCTAGGAAGAGCTCACCAGAGAGCGCGGGGGGGGCGGGGGGGGAAGGTGTTCATCATTTTCCAGATTCCAACCATCATGTCTGTCTCACACCTTGGTTGCATAAGCCAGGTGGGATTCCTCCACGATAAGATAACCTACTGGCACACAGTGCCATAAAATTTGGACCATAAGACAACTTGGTACATTGCCTATGTAGAGACAACAACAGACAAGAAATCTAAAATAAGCTACATCGTGAAAGAACCACTGACTTGTTAAGAATCCATCATGTAGATGTTTATGTGGCTTAACACCTATTTTACTGGATCAAGAGAGTTACAGCATCTTAAAGTTCTTGGGCTCACTTTGATTAAAAAAATAGAAATAAAAAAATTAAAGACAGCACTCTCCCTATCACAATTATTGGGGTTTTTTTTGTTTGTTGGAGTTTTTTTCTATTTTAGATTCAGAGATTTTCTGTAGGTAGAATTATTTATTTTTAAACTTTTATACACTGAAAGAGATTATGTGCAGTTATGTTTGATCTTGCCTTAATCGATTTTTCAGTTTAGGAATTTATAGAAAAATGAGTTATTTTTCATTTTCAATAGAAGGTTATAATACTTCTCCATCCCACACCTTCCAACAAGAGTATATCATATTTTAGGAAAAGCAGCTACCTTTCTGTACACCAGACATCACCCACACTCAACCAACAGACCAGATTTGCCCACCCACAATCCATCTGTAGATATTCAGAAGGCACAGCTCCTTTGAGCTTTGCAGAAGCCATGCTGGCAGGTTAGCACCACGTGGGAGCTCCTTCCAGGTTTCAGAGTGCCGGCAGTGGTGTACACTGCCCATGAGGAACAAATAGCAAATAACAGGATAAAACACACTCTGTTGAATCAGCTGTGTTGGTTTAATTCTCTATTTTGTTTCCTTTTGGGCTGTGTGTCTTTTGGGAATTTTTTTGGTTTTTAGCTGAGAATGGCTGCATTCACACATACAAATCAAACAAAGGAAATAACCTGAACATTTCACAAAAATGCAGGTTTCTGGGAAAGGCGGCACTACCTCTAGCAATTACAACAAACATGTATCTGTATACAACAGGATGCCAGTTAAAAATACTTCCTTCCTAGAAAAGAATCCACCATGCAACTCATATTTTAAAGATGCTCCTCTGCAAGCCTGTTAAAAATATTACTGTATCTACTCATTGCCATTTGTTATCATGATGTAAAAATCATTATAGCATCATACGACAAAATGTATTTCCTCCAGATTCTTCTAAAACTTTAGAAGTTAATCAATTTTCAAAAAATCCCAAACTTTTCAGTTTTCAAAAATGTATTGCCAACCTTACAAGACAATTGATTTCTAAAAGCTAAGATTAATATACCAGTATACTCATTTTCATTTACAAAGAATGATGTTGTTCTTGAAAATAATATCAAAACTATGACTCTTTAATAAGGCTCAAAACCAGAAGACAATAAAAATGTAATATTTGTATTTTTGCAGTCATATCATCTTAAATCAAAAATCATTGAGAGGAAGGATGGAGCAGACTTGTAGCTTTTGAATGCTGGAGATTGTATGACTTATTGAAGTTTTACAGTAAATCAGGTAGTATTGTCAATGCAAAGTAATTATTTTTCAGGACCACTTTATACTAATTTTAATTCTAAATAAATATTTCTTTATACTAAAATTCCATAGAATATTTTTGTTCATACACATAAGACATAAATGCACGTTTGGTGAACAAACACTTATGGTAAGAACAGCTGCCCCAGGTCAGGCAAAAGGTCCTTCTACCTCGTTAGTTCATCAATAATACACAAAAGTCCAGTTGTAACTCTCTTCTACCAAAAGGAAGAGAGCAGCAATTCTTCTCCTTGACCTTGTAACTACAGGATTTTTAAATTATCCCAGAGCACTAATTTGGATCATGTGTTGCTTTTTATAGTTTAAGAGTCAAGTACGTTATCATCAGGATGCAATTTATGCTTTGACAATACACCTTTGAAGACTGGTGGAACCAGATTGCTTCTTCAAGGCTTTCAGAAGAACATTCTCTTATTCCTTTAGTGATGGATTAATAATACTTTGCTGTACCTACTCTTTCTCATCAAGTAGCTCTGTCTACCCTTTTTCATGCTCTTTCCTAAAGTTAGAGGTTACACTTTTACTAGTTTACCTTAACAAAACAGGACAGAATTGTCTAGAGAACTCATGACAGAAATTCTGAAACAGACCATGCATATAATATACAGCCTGTTACTAAAGAAAGTGAAGATGATGTCCTTTGCTGCTCTAACAACTGAAGACTTAAAATAACAGATTTATTCCATATAGTAGATATCCCACAATTCAGTGCATTTTATCCAAGGAACAGATTTGTGAATCTGCTATTATTTCTTATTTTCCAATGAAAAAATAGTCCTAGTGACATCTAGTTATCCTCATCTATGGTATTAGAAGCGTCTAGCCTAAATTCAATGGCATGTGTTTAAATTCAGGAAAAGTGTAAAGATATTAATTTAGGAAGATGTACACTTGTTATAAAGTTGCCTTTGTTAAAACCCAGGAAAGTATTGTGCCCTTTGTGGGAGGGAGACCAACATTACCTCCTTAACAGAGCACAAGAATCATCCTTAAAAAGATGTCTTAGAATCTTTGCTGGCAAAACCACCATTAGATACTAGTAATCTGAGACAATCTGGGTGGTGATATATCTCTTTTCAAAATTTCATGTTTTAATAAAGTTGTGGGAAAAGTACTGGACAAAGAACTCTTGGCTGTCAGAATCCTCAGGTTTTCTTGGTCAAGAAGTAATGGGTCTGGGTTGTTTGTTTTTTCGCATTTGCCTAAAAGTTTTTATATGCTATTCTGTAAGACTGCATTCTCAACTCTGTTTTGGCATGTTAATGAAGCTACTGTTAGGGAACACCGATAACCATATCACCATATTTTATAATAACTCACTTAACAGCTTTATCTGCATTTCAAATCCATCTAAATATAACGGCTAAGCATGCTATTTGTATACTCATCATATGACAACAAAAAAAAAAAAAAATGAAGAGAAGCTAAACAACACATTCCTGAGAAGTTCAAACTGATGACCCAGAAAGCATATGGGAAAGTCTCTCTGAGAGTCTTTTTTATTCCCTCTGCAATACTTAATTTTGATTGGAAAATAGCTGTTTCAAGCAATTATCATAGTGCTCCAATTCAGCTTTTTAGATCATAATCCAGTAAGGATTACTCCATCAAATACAAAGTTGTAGTAAATGTAACTTGAAGGGTAAAAATTTTAAGCATATTTTGTCAGTTATTCCAAAGTCCGTATTAGCTACCTGTTGATTTCTGGATGAAGTTTAAGACATTGGAACTGCTTGTCCAAGTACTACGTTGCTTAGGACCTGCATTTTCCCCAATTACAAGAGGTTCCCTTCAGTAATTTGAATACTGTAGATGAAAATATATAATCTTCCACAAACTAGTCAGCTGAGGCATTTTCAAAGAAACAAGTAATTTAAAGTTTGTGTTATACAAGTTGGTTAGTAGGTCTAACAAACACAGAAATACATTTTCAGGATACCTTCTGTAATAAAAAATAATTACATGGTATATTGTACCTGTCTTTTATAGGACAATACTATGGTAAGAAGATAGATAATAACAGAAGATGTTTCCAACTACAGGTAAAAAAAATATTATTAAGAAATTAACAGAAAAAATCTTAACTCATTTCAGTTCAAATTAAGAGAAAAACATAAGGCAGTTGCACTCTAATACTAAAAATGTGTACCTATTCACAACACATTTGTACGTGGGATTAAATTCTCCTTCCCCCTAGCCTTTCAATCCTATCATTTTTTAAGATTTAGTCAGCATCCTTTTACCTGTTATAACGGCATTAACTGTTCAAGAATTAATAGAACCCAGGTTTACCCAAATTTTACAGACACAGAAAAATCTAGGGCTTAGTGAGCCCAAAAGCAGTTTACAGTCGTTTTAAACACCATACTGCCACCTAGTTGACAACCTAATGAACTCTGCTGTCCTGGTACTTAATGCACCGCAATTACAGCTAAAGGCATGGAGTAAAAAGTAAATTGTTTCCTAAAAACATGTTTGTGCAAGGACTAAGGTATCAGAAGCCACGAGAGCTCCAACTAACTTCCTCGTCCAGCAGAAGCATTTTGGCAGCACAGAGCTAGCAGCAACTGCAGTTTTCAGAACTCATTAGCAACATGTCACTCACTGCAAAAAGAGCAGAGGTGTTCAGGTAGTATTACGATGTGGTAGTTGCTACTTGTTTGTAGTTACAGTTGTGAAATAACTATACCAAGTGTAAAACAAGGAAGTAATTAGACTCAGTACTATTAAGTAAGGGATCAGTCCAAAATAATATAATATTAACATTAAATAGATTTACAGTGAGGAATGTATTGAGGAAAACCATACCCAGATATTAGAGATCTAAAGATCTGTGAAATTTAGTTATATCAATTAAAGAAGGCTGTCTGCAATGCAAGTGTTGTTCAGAACCACATTGAGCTGTGGAGTGTTTCTGACATGACAGTCTCATTAAGGGGAATAAATTGCTCTCTTGGCTAAATCTAATCCAAAAGATTAGGGACATGGCAGCAGGAGGAGCAAATGTAATCTCTTGTGTCAGCAAGTTCAGGCACTACTGATATTTAACATCTTCCCAACATTTTGGAAATATCTATTTTATATTCAGAAAGAACTGATTTGCTTTAAGGCTGGAGGGTTTTTTATTGTTTTAATTTCTTTTAAATGTGTCTGACAAGAAGTACTACTTTTTCTTCTACAAACCATTCCTCAACACAATTTACACTAATACTACTATTAATTATTTTGGGATCCTTATGGTAAGGCTTCAAAAGAAAAGAAGTTATTATCTCAATGGGGCATAATATGATAAGAAAATTGTTTCTTTTCTGCCTGAGCATCATAGATAATGTTGGTATTGGTGAAAAAAATTTCCTGTCTCATCATTAAAACAATTTCCTCATCCTATATACGTGCATTCTGCTATAGGTTTGTGTAAGGACATCTCTGCAGCACCAGGTTTGGAACAGCTCCAGAAGGCAACGAGCGGCCTTGTACCAGGACAGAGAGTTTTATGTCTCCTCCCTGTGCCACAGCATCCCCAAAACTCCAGAGCAGCAGAGACTGCAGAAAACAGCTGGATCTTCTTCCCCCTCGTTGGGTCCCAGTCTAATATATGATCAACAGGTAGAGGATTTTTGCAGGACAGAAGACAGAGTGCATGACATTTCTGTAAAGATGCCTTAGAAGACCATAATTCCATGACATAGCGATAAAAACTTAAACACAAAAAGCACAAGAACCAAAACAGCAACACTTTTAAGATGACAAATATACTGAAGATGGTAGTTTTAGAGTTTTTTTCATGTCAGCCTTTACCATGAACATGAGAAACAACATGACTAAGATCTTACTAGAAATACTCAGTATGCATGTTTTACATATTTCTTCAAATTCCTAAGTGAAAGACAAGAATTAAACTTCCCTGCTAAGGAAAAATTTTGCAACTTGAAGCACTCTGCTGTTGGCTACATGCTTACTTATTTTTTCAGCTACAAACTATCACCATGGCTATAGCGACATGCAACTGGCACTGGGGGGTCAGAGAAAACTAAACCAGAAAAGATGCCCCAGTTCCGAACCAGGAACACTTCTCTGTAGTTACCTGTAGGCTGAAACACACTGGAAGTCAGACACAAGCAATGTAATAAACATCAAATAAACTGAGCGTACATATGCAAGTGCAAGGAGACACAAACAGGAAAAGGAGGAGAAACTCTCATGTACGTTTTTGTCCATTTGGATTCAGAATGAACATGGAAAAGGCGGCACTGACAGAAAAGACGCACCAGGTATTAATGTATTTTCCTCACAGATCTGTAGCATGGTGAAACTGTTCTTATGCTGAGAGGTAAGCGGCCTGGCTAGACATTTAAATAAGTATTTCCAGACTCTGGATGGGGCACTGCATAAACGAATCCATATGAAAAGCAAGAGACTAAGCCCTGCATAATAAAAATGAGGAAAGACACCGCTCTCTCTGGGACAGGCCCAAGATTAAGAGTGCCATGGCCTCCCAGGCCTTGCTTTTTTAAAACCTTGTTTCCCCCCTCTACCAGAGAAGAGGCAGGTTATTCTCCAGCCAGTCTCACACCTCCAACATCTGTGGCAGCACCACCGAGACCCTCTGCCAGCTTACCCCGTTCCCCAGGCAGCGAGCTGGGGTCCCACAGTGCCCTTTCCCTCCCTGACACCGCCTTCCCGCCAAGGGCTGCTCCCCTCAGGCGGGCCTCGGCCAGACCGGCAGGGCACAGGGGAGGCAGCACACATTTATAATACTGTTAACGTTACTTTGTTAGCAATACATAAGGGTAGGATGCTTAATCCTTTTCAGTCCGAAGCGTAAACCTCCCTGGAAGTGAGCGGTACTGCCAAGCCTTTGTCCCCTTCCCAGACGGGAAGGCTGCCACCCACCCGCCATGCTCCCCCGAGGGAAAGCGGGAGCAGCAGACACCTTTAGGGCAGAAGTGAGTGTGCAAAGCATAAAGCCTACTATATTCAAGTACAGAAATGCAGCTAATGCATCCCAGATCCTTACCTCTGCCCTCTACTGACACCACGCGTAAATTCACTTCTAAAGTGAGTGGGACCCAGAAGATAATTTGTTTTTTAAAGGCAAATCTAGTACTTTTTCCCTTATCTTATACATCCCGCTGTGTAGTTCTGAAGTAAGTACTTTGCCTTAAGTTTGTACTACTTTTTTCCAAACAGCATTCTTTGGCACAATAAATTAGCTTTATCTACTTGACTTTGCTTAAACCATATTATTTAACTGCTAGATAAAGCACACACGAAACTAAGGAGAAGATGATTTGACTTTTGGGAGGTATATAGCCCAACTTCGTTAGAACATACATGAAGAAGGAAACACTTTATATCAAAACCAACATTTCCAAACCACTCAAGTTAAAAAAAATATTTTTTTAAATGGGATACCTGAAATAATACATGCTTCATATATAAAACAATCAGATAAGCAGAATAATGATGCTCAGAACTATACTCTTACTCAGTCCAAATAATTTCTTGTGAAAACCTGTTTTTTTGGCTAGGTGACTTCATCAGCATAGGATCCCAGGGGAATATTCTTAGGAAGGCCGATTGCAGCAACATTGGAAGTCTACATCAACCCTGACCCTCTTGAATGCTTCTTATGCCTGTGGAATGGTGAATCTCATTTCTAACATATGATCAAGTTAGTCCTCATTAACCTTACCAGGTACCACCAGAGTCATGCTCTTGAGCCAGAGCACTGTGCTTTCCATGTATCACAAATGGGTCTTTACAGAAGTATTACAACAAAAATACTCAGGCAACACATGCAAGGCTTAAGGTAGTGGAGCAGCTCAGCAGTGTGTTGGTTGAGATTTTATTGTCCTCATAGGTATTCATGGCTGTTTATTACTGGATGACTAGTGGAAGTATACAACAGGAACACATTCTCTATTCAAGAAGGTCTGCCAGTGGATTTTTGCTTTTCAATAAAACTGACCTTTTATTTTACACAAATACTTAGTTTGCCTTTCAACTGTGAAATCTTACATATTTAGAACTCAATCCTGCACTCGCTCCCACTGACTTCAAGATAAAAACAGCCAGATAACACAAGCATACCATGTTAAATACAATTGGATTATTTAAAAATCAGATAATACAAAATGTTTTGTCCAACTCTTCTTCACAATTTTCATAGAAAATAGTAAGAGAATTAAAACTGAAAATACTATATCCAGCAATTTTTTTAGTAGCACTATATAAATAACCACCACAACATTTCAAACAGTTTCATGAAGAACAGCTTCAAAATTGTATGCTGTTATTTGTAACATATAGTAAGCAGAGTGTCAGTTTATGAAATTACCAATTGAGTAGTTCTCTGCAAAATTTATCATTCATTTTTATAATTATCTTAATATCATTAATAAATCAATGCTGAACTGCTGCATGGAAAAAGACCTAGGTATAAGAGCAGGAAAGGGGAGACAGTCAAAAACTCAGGCAAAGCATAATAGGAGTATAATGCGAAAAGGAGAGCTATAATGAAGAGGTACGCAGGAACTTATTTATCAAGTATTTACATTTAACATGGAATGCAAGCTGAAGTCATCTCATAATTGGCTATTAGGCTCCATTACTTTTGCTTGATCAAACTTGAAAGAGGCAAAAAGAAATGGGATAATGAACATGAGAAATAGATTGGTTTCCAATAACTTCTTCATTTCCTGGACAAGGGGAATAGAACAATCTAAAGTGACTTGCAGAAATACACGTCCTATCCTAAAAGAAAACAAATTTGAATGTAATAAGTGAAAGCTGTTCCTATATTTTCTTCTCTATGCTGAAATTCAAATATCAACGCACAAAAAAATTGGTTTTGACTCAAGATTGTTTGCATTTCATCTGGATTACTGTACTCAACAACAGCATGAAATTCCATGAAAGCATCATTTCGGTAAATATAGTGCAAATGTCTTTCAATAAAGTTCATGGCAAATAGTTATGTATATTTAATGTTCCACATAAATTACATTTTATGGAAAGATAACAGTCACTGTGGAACAAGTTGCTTCCCACCCACCCCACACCCCCTCCCCAAATCCTATGATATACTTGGAAAAAATGAAAATATTTATTTGAAACAATGTTACCTGGAAACATAATGTTTTCCAAAGTACCATTCAGAAAGTATTCTTTCGCAGAGATTTTGAAATATGTAATCTAAATCTATTAGATGAGGACATAATTTGGACTGTCACCAGTAACATGAGATTTATTCTTACCAAAGCCACAGTTGGAAGCTAAAAAACGAGTAGAGCAGCGGGCTGACCTTCATACTGAAGTTTATCAACAGTGCTAGAAATGAACACCAGATTAGTACACATTGGCTATGGAGGCTGTTGGAAATCATCACGCTGGCGATTCAGCACAGCACTCCAATCCTTAACATACATTTTGTGGTCTAAGTAGATTAACATACTAAGCAAAACTTTATCATTGCTCTAGTGGTTTTCACTAGGAATTCTGATAGTGTTAATCATATAAATGTATACTTTAAAAATCCCTTTTTGAAGAAAAGTCAAACTATTTTTAAAATACTTTTTTTTGTACTGTATTTCAGCAGCATCTGACTTCTAATGAAGCCTCTATATAACTAATAATCTGTGGATGTCATCTCAAATCTGCACCCACCTTTATAGTAAATACCAGCTTTAGATCATATGCCCATTTTTTTAAATATAGTGTATACTTGATAATGAAACATGCTGATCAAATGCTATGTTTCAATAAATGACTTTTCTCTCTCAACAGATGCTATTGCTAGACTTAACCCAAATTCAGTTAATTTATACTTAGAACTGACAATTGAGATATTTCATAAAATAGTAATGTGACATTTAGCAATTTTGGAATCCATCAAATCATATTTCTAGGAAGTAATATTTGCAGTTACATCAGTTTGTGTTGTAGGGGTTTTAGGAGTTTTGGTTGGTTGTGTTGGGGTTTTTTTAACATTCCGTATGTACAAACTTATCCCTAGACCTCTGAGGTAATTTGAACACTGAAACTTTCACTTTATGTTATTTTAAAAGCAGAGCATGGAACCACAAATTCTTACAGAAAACACAATTGGTATTTTTATTTCTACTAATATGGCTACTATCCAAGAGTATTTGCACAAAGATAGTACAAGTAAATAGTAAAATAATATGAAATAATTTGGGTATTTGTGCTCTGTGTCAGAAGACCATATTGTAGATTATCTGTGTATTTTTAAGCGACCAGACGTATTAGAACTAACAACACTTTAAAGAGAAAACTTCTGTCTGAAGCTTCAGTAGTAATGCCTGTGCTGCACAGAATGTGGTTGGTCCATTATCAACTTTAATTATGTAGTTATGACGATCGAGGGATTATATTCAACTCACAGTCTCAACTACTATTCTAATAAAATTATGTCCTTGCTAATCTGACAATTCAATCTGAAAGGATAATATCAATAATTGAATATTAAAATGGATAACAACCAGATATGCTTCCAAACTTTACATATTAAATAATATTTCCACATTCTTTAAGTCATGCTCTGATAGCAGTTTCCCATATAACTAAGAAATATACTGAGATTGTATCTAATACTGAGATTATGACATTCCCAGTATGGAAGCATCATAAAATAATCTGGACTACATTTTACTTTAATGTGTTCTACAAGTAATTTAGATATGGTGAAGATGTCAAAGAGGGGAAATGGGAACAGTCCTCTGATTTGGCTTGTGTTTACAAAACTTTATTTGATGGTTCAATTCATAATTTTTCTCTAAATCTTTAATATGATCAGACCAATGCATCTGGAAGGAATATTCTGTTCCAGATGGACTACAGCAAGTGGACTCTTCTATAGCCTTTCACATTTTTTTGTGTCAAGCTCTTGGAACCACAACAGAACATCGGTCCCCAAACATTTTTGGTATGTTCTTCCAAGTTATTAATTATTGCTGCTAGGCTGTTGCTTTTTAATTCAGTATCAGTCTTTTTTGTGATGTTTTTCAACTAAGAAAGATGAATTTACAAGAAATGTATCTGTAGAAGAGAAAGAAATATTTATAAAAAGTATACATACAAATATCAAAACAATAACAGAGCAAAATCAGGAATACAGTCCTGAAAGACACACTGCTGCTCTTAGAGTGTTCCTGTTGGAATCACTGGTTCTTACAGATAAAACATAACTACTGAGACATCATGTTGCACATGGTATGGAAGCAAAAATAAAATATTCACTTAACAGAGAACAAATATCTTTGAAGAAGAAATTAAGAGTCAAGAAGTCATGCCTTCCTTTAGTTTGGTATACAGGGAAGGAATTATTTGCTCAGAATTTACCAAAGGGGGTTGAATTTAGCCTCTGTTCTTTTTGCCTCTGCAAAACTGAGACTATATCTGCAGGCACCACAGACACAGTACCCTCTCATATCCAAAACAGCCCAGATGAAAAAAATTAATATATTACAGTGTCAGCACACCTTTGTGTGATACAATGGACCTCCATGTAGTTGTCTTCCCTCTGCTAACTCTTTCACCATGGCAAATTCATTTTTGCAGGCAGATTGACTCTTGCTGGCATGGCACGACACCAGAATGGGAAACCACACTATTTGGCATGCTTGAAGGAGCTCAGTGGGACCTATGGCCAGACACCCTAGATGGAGAGGTTTCCTCAGAAACTGCCACCTCTCAGAGCTGCAAGCTCCTGCAGCACAAAGTCTTGCAAGGTCTGGACATCACCCCTGCAAGGTTGGGCATAGGGGAGCACAGAGATGCTGCTCCCCGGGCAGCAGTGCCCTGCCCTGGGCAAGGGGGCAGCCCAGCTTCTCTGAGTCAGACCCCTGCATGGTGCTGGGGCTCCCAACTTGCAGGAATTTGGGACTCCTGCTTTCTGCCAAGCTCAGCACCAGAGTCCCACTTCTCTTCCTCCCACATGAAATGGGTCTGTAGGTCTTCCTACATTATTTTAGTTACTTTTGCTCAAACCAGGGGGCAGGCAGGGGAACATAAGGATGGAAATTCATTTCTTACCATCTTGGCATACCAAAAAAGTGCTTTTGGCCTCCTACTTTTAACTCCTTTCAGATTCTATGGTCTCAAGTCTTTCCAAAAAGCTTTATGTGTTAGATCTCCTTTTCCTTAGAGCAGCTGTATTTTCATTACTTCTTGCTCGGGATATCTCCCTGTTTTCTGAATTGTGCCACATTCGCACAAACCAACCAAACAGTGATGGCTAATAAAGCCCAGTTGTTCTGCTTGTTGCGGAAGCAGTCCTGATTAAGAAATCAATTAAATGTATACCTACCCTTTAGCTTTTTGCTATAAATGATGCTATTCCCAAAGTTATGGACACAATCAACTGCTTTGCTGAACACTCAGCATCAAAAAAAGATTAAACCCCAAAAATGTCTGCTACAAGTAACAAGTTTCAAAACCTTAATGTGAGATTCCCCCTCTTTTTTTAATCTGAACTGCCTCCTTAAAGGAACATTAACACAATCCCATAGATTTCTTCCTTAAATTAAGGACATAAACTGCACTCACACTGATTGCACTGTCAGCTAGTGCCTCACTCATGCAGGGAGTGCTGTTTAAAAAAAAATAAATCAAGCTGCTTATGTATGTAAAATAAAATCTTTCTTAAGACAAGAAAGTAATTTCTAGTACTGTGATTCTGAACATCTCTCAAATACCTTAAAATAACTTGTTGACCTGTTTTTTCAATTATAAAACTCTGCTCAACTATATTACTAGCATAAAAAAAAGTGGCATCAGATTCAAAACAATTTTTAAAGAAAAGAAAGAAAATACTTTCTTCTGTATTTAGCTCAAAAAAAGGATGACTCTTTTACCACAAAAAGCCTAAAATGCTACAAAGGTATACAAAAATCAGTCACAATTCTTCCTTAACATTTTTCTGACTTTTTAAAAGTGTGTAGAATGTTTAGGGTTTTTTTTTTTTAAACATACAATTTTTTTTTGTTGCTGTTAAAAGAAAACCAAAACTAGCAAGTACTATCAAATTCAACAGATTATTTTATTGGGAATAGCATTGGACCTAAAATTAGCACATACTGACATCTGAAAGACATAGAAAGACTTAAGTCCTTTCAAGTTTGTTTTTCATAATTGTATTATACAAAATAAGCTGGTGTAAGAGATTGGGGGGAGGGGAAGAATCAGGGACTCTGGCTGACTGGATGTGTTACATTAATTTCTTAATATGTGAAGGAGTGGATTACCCCTTTAACAGCAATGGGAAATTAGTTTCTTTATTTCTTCATTAAGTCTGTGGGAGGGAAATTAATTTTCTACTCTGGTTTTCAAAATTAATTGAATATATCTTTATTAAAGTGATAAATATACACACATACTTTTTGGTTGAAAGAATTCTCTAAATTAATCCTAAACAGACATTTTCAAAGCAGTTTGGTAGCACTTTTGTTTCATTTTCTGATGTTATAAAAATATTGAAAAAATAGGTCATATAAACCCAGTATTATAAAGCTGTCTATAGAAAAAAAGTATCTGAAAACAGTTTTTCTAAAGAAATTTTTGTAGTATTAGTTAAATAGCATATTGTTTAGTCTTCCTTTCTTCCTACTCTGACTGTAATAATTTTTTACCTACGTTCTTGCAGCTTGTAACATGCCCCTAAGTGTCTATGCCTTCATACATATAGGTATATGCATCAAAAAATGTTTTTCTGACTGCTCTAACAAGAAACTGTAGTTTTTAAAAGTATCATCCACTTAGTCTGAAGAATGAGGCAAAGTACCTTGAGGTGTCTAGATATCTTCATGTGTGTATGGGTACTTTGAGGAATTTACAAAGCATCTTGAAGTTACTGACTTTACTTCCTATGCACTCGATGTTTTTATATCTGTTTGTATTGTAAGTGTATTTCATATGGTGTACTTCCACCATTGCATCATTATATTCCTTTATTTACATTTTTAGTACTCTTAAGCAAAGTCAACCACCTCAAAGTCAGCTTATGCCAATAGGATTTTTATTTAGCCTTCTATTGCAGAGATAGTATAGTAATCTTATCTAACAGCTTTCTTACTGAAAAAAATAAGTCAGAAATTTTTTTTCTAAAAAACTTGGACATTTAAGCATTGGAAAAAACCCCCTACCAATGGCAACAGTGACTTTTCCATCTCCTGATATCTTCAGCTGAAGACTAGATGCCTTAGCAAACAGCAAGCTTTGGCCAAACAAGCTCTGGAAAGAATACAAGAATACCACTGGAATCCAAGAGCTTATAACATAAGGAAAGTTAGATTTGTCAGTCCTTTAGAAGCATTAAGTCCTTCATGCGCTTTTGGCCTAGAGGCTCAAAAGAGTAAGAAAATTAATGACTGAGCCTCCTACAACTTGATTTTCCTCAAGTACCTCAAATGCATTAAACAATATAATTTCTCATCCCTCGTTCAATGACAATTAAAGTCCATGCTATTTTATGAGGCCTCTGTCTCCCTGCACAAATAAGTAACCATGTCCAAAGCTATATCGATATAGACACAGGTTATTTTAATTTCATTTTTTATTTTTTAAACTTAATGGCCAATGTTGCAACTTTTACCATCTTTCACGAGTTACTTTTCTTAAAGAAAAAACTAAGAAATAAGATGACAATTATTTCTGAAATTGCACTGCAGTTAGTACAAACCCAAACTCTAACCTCTACCACTAATTCAAGTGAAAGTCACCAATTTCTCTATTTAGTAAGATCTGTAATTGTTTGACAGTCTTGATTACAAAAAAAGCCTTCTCATATAAAATTAAAAAAAATATTTAAATCCATGAATGCAAAGGGCAAAAATACCTTTGTAATTCTTGAAAAACAATGATCTTTAAGGGGATTGTCCTAAATGATCACTTAGAACTTACAAATTATTTTCAACCTGAAAACATTATTTATTTAAAAGCTTTTAACATTTTTTCCATTTATTTTCTAGATTCAAAAAATGTAAACACAAAATTATTCCCTAAGTTACACACCAAAGATAGAAAAAGCCCTTCGTGGTCAATGGTGATTCATCTTTGCTGAAGTTTCTCAAGTCACCTCCTTTTTATAGGCTCCACCTTAATTTATGTTATTAGAATTCTGGTGAATTCTTATAATTAGATTATTCTCAGTGTAATAGAAGAAAAAGTGAAATACAAGTAATTAAACAATGGGGGGAAATTACAGCTGATGTCCTTACTAGGAAGTTCTTGTTTGGTTGGTCAAACAAATAACTTTTTAATTATAGACAGAGAGTATAGGAATCAGATATACAAAGTTTACACTGAACAAAAGCAAGACTGTCTTAAAAGCATTCACACATCATGATTCAACCTACCTGTTTAATCCATTCTACTGGAGTAGTTCTCTTAAAACTGCCAACAATGAAGTTGCAAAATGCCATTGAGAGGAAGAAGCAGAACAAGTTCTTCACTTGCTTAGATAATTTATTGCTTGATTAGTAGCTTGTTAAAAAAATCTGAGCGAGTCCATGCAGCATCTTCGTTAACATGTTAACTTTAATTTGCAAAGATAAAGTAAGACACATGCTTTGCCCAGAGAAACAATTTAACATTAATGCATGAAGAAGTAAAAACAAACTTCAACTATCTCCCTCCTATTAGGGGAACTTAAAGAAGCAGAACAAGAGGAAGTCTGCATAAAAATTAAGTAGCAGACAACATCAAGTACCTGAGGAAACAAGTCAATGGTGAAATGATCAAAGGAACTATCACCGAAAATTCTCTTCCTTAGGGAAGAAAATCTGTGATCCACCCTGTAATTAAAACAACACAGAGTGGAGCCCCTTCCAATGGTATAACATTTATAAAAATTTTAAGTCTGGTAGGCTTTCGCCACTATTACTGTTTTAATTGCCTTATGCATTCATGGAGGATGTTGTTGAGGGCCCTGCAATCCTCCATGTCACAGCTCCAACAAAACACCCTTCTCCCAGGACTTCTTTTTTTTTTAGTTTAAAAACTGCTCCCCAAGATCAAGCAGCAAGGAAACTCCAGAAGACTTTTCATATCCAACTATATAATCTCCAGAAAATACAAATTAAAAAAAAAATTATAGAAAGCATCCTCAAACGCAAACTTGGTCTTGAGCCAAGACTTAGTAACTTTTTCCAATATACAACAAAAACTTTGCATGAATGGAGAAACATAAGACCACGCTTATCATCCTTGCTGCTGTACACATTGTTAGCCTGTATGCCCAGAACTCAGGTGGAATGGTATCATAAGAATGCTGTGAATATTTTCAATACAAGACTAATGCCCAGACTTCTGATCCAAACTCCTCTATTTCCTTCTTATTCATATAAACTTCCCCTTCAGTAATGGCAGTACAGTTACAGGTGCCACAACAGCCTTGCAGCATACTATCTCATCTTCATGAGCCACTTCAATGGTTTAAGGGATCTATGATATCATTTACCCAACAGATTCTCCATAGCCAAATTGTTCATCTGTGTTCTTTCTCCTGAGCTAAAGCAGAAGTAATTGCTTGCTTACCTGCCCAGGATAATATAGATTACGTCCCTGAGAAAGAACACTTGTCTAGCATTAAAGAGCTTGGCATCCATTGTGAAATATTTTGCTTCTGCTGTAAGTGTCGAGTTGTACGCACACCTGAGATGCAGTCACTAAAACTATTCTGCTGGAAACAAAGGGATGTTTTGGGGTCCACAAAGCAAAAAGCCAAAAGAATTTGTACCAGTACTCTTCACTGGACCTCTCTTTGTAGAGACTGCTTACCTAAATGTTCTGCATATTTTCTTAGGCAGAGACACTATTAGGCAGCTTGCCATCACTGATTTTAACAACATTTTCAGAAAAATCTTTGCTTCTGTCTAGTCTACAAATATTTTTAGAATTGGGTTTTGGACCATAGTGAACAACTGCATCATCAACAGGCCTGCATGGGCTTTACCTCACACATGTGGCATTCTCTCATTTGGACTAAAAACCTGAAACCCCTCACTGATTGCTTCCTCAAATCCAATAGAATTCACTTTGCTTTTTATCTGGCTCTAATGTACCAGACCGTTTTCTAAAAATTGTAGTCAACATAAAAAGAATTGCAGGCTGCAATATGCAGGGAAAAAATACAGGTTAATACTGCTATCTGTAAAATCAGTAGTCATGAAAAACAGTAAAAATTTGATCTATGATCAACACTAACACCCATTGTATCTGCTTGGATAAAACCACTTAAAATAAGCACCTCACCCAATCAAAGTTGGCTTCTACTCACCAGTGGAAATAAATTGAATTTTTAAGATTACATGTCTGAAGAAAACTTCTTAAAATCCCTTTCTCCTAGAGAAAGCAATCCTCCCACAATCACAAATTCCTTGTGGATCAACCAAATACATACCAAATAGAAACTGACTGTATCACAGCAACAAATACAAAGTTTACATATATATCTCCACAGCTACCAAAATAAATGCCAAGCATAACAGAAACATCAATATCTATTGCATTTATGCACGTCAGAAGCCTGCATTGCTGCTGCAGCTGAGTAAAATTAAACACAGCCAAAGCTGTCAATCTGGTGTTACATTACTTCAAATAACTCAAAAGCTCAGTTTTAGAAAATGAAACATTTTCAAGACCCATTTTATACAGCTTTGTCTTGTATACTTTGACAGCAGATTTGCAGCACGCACATTCAGAACTACAAGTGACAGTAGAGCTGCAGGAGTAAGCCGAGAGGCCACCAGAGAGCTCCCTCTAGCGTGAGCAAGAAAAGGAAATAAATCCAAAATATCAACTGAACAGAGAAATGCATTACTGAGACAAAGAAGATAATGCAACAGAAATAGTTAAGGAGCTAAATTAACCCCGGATCTTAAAGTTAAGATGAGGCTGAAACATTATGGCTCTTTCTCTGTTAGAAGCAGACAGTATCACAGAATCACAGGAGGGTTGAGGTTGGAAGGGACCTCCGGAGGTTGGTCATCTCGCCCACCCCCAAGCAGGGCCACCTACAGCCAGTTGCCCAGAATGTGTCCAGATGGCTTTTGGATATCTCCAAGGATGGAGACTCCACAACCTCCCTGGGCAACCTGTGCCCATGCTCAGTCACTCCCTGAGTAAGAGAGCATTTCCACACATTCAGGAAGAACCTCCTGAGTTTCAGTTTGTGCTTGTTGCCTCGTTCTGTCACTGGGCACCACCAATAAGAGCCTGGTTCCATCCTCTTTACATCCTCCCTTCAAATATTTGTACACATCAATGGGATTCCCCTCCACCCTGAGGCCAAAAATTTTTATTCCCGCCTAGGGACCTTAAATACCAAAACAAAACAGGATGATTTTGCTGGTCAAAAAGTATCTCACTAAAACAAGACAAAACCATATCAAGAAAAGCCAGAAGCAGATTTTCATCATACTGCTAAAAGGTTTTGACTTTTTTTTTACCTTGAGTATATTTAGGAGTGCATTGTTTTAAAAGAGCCAACTTAATGCTGACAGTTTTCCGCAGACCGTTTCGTGGAATTCTAACATCAGAACACGTATGTACAAGTCTCACAACATACCAGTCTTTCCAATGACAAAAAAGTTCAGCCTTATTAAGCTTGCTGCATCTAAAAATATTTTGAGCAACTGACAATGCAGAATTTTAACGCTATTGGACAAGCAGCACTCTCAGTGCCTTCAGTGGGGGCTGCCAGCACTCGCCAGCTGGGAGCACTGGGGCCATTATTCAAATCAGAGTGGGTGTTTGCTTCCCCATCAGCATTGATAACATTTCCATTCCCTTTCAAATATTGAATACAGAGGCAAGTATATGTGAAATTCAGCCCTGCAAGGCTTTTACTGACCCTCTGTAAGCATTTTTAGTTGAATAACTTTCCCATAAAGTTGAGTAGGCTGACAAAAACAAACTTTGGTAGTTGGATGTGTAGTTACTTTTGTTATTTATGTACTATTACAAGTGGATATCATTATTTCCAAGCAGTAAAAGTTATCTCGACAGCTTCGCAGTTAATAACTAAATAGTCAAATTAGGAGCAGGCTTTTTTTTTTTTTTTAAATCTTTGGGAAAAATTCTGCCCCGTTCTGAAAACAACTGGCATTCATCTATGAACCTGTCCTTAAAATCTTAGTTATTTTACTATTTAAAACCCTAATTTCTCACATGTGTTTTTTTTCTTGCTTTTCCCACTACACTGCCATAGGATACTTGTGCCAGCAGTTTTTTTTAAATCAGAAAAATCACTGACATTCTTCTGAAAGAGAAAAGCAATAGCCTCAGCAGAAGTTAATCAGCTAAATTAAACCTCTTAATTCCAAAGAATCTCATGACCAACACTTAAGGCTTCATCATGTTTTGTGGGGATGAACCAATAGCCTTAACTAAAAATACAAAGTGATGTATCGGAAATTTAAGCACATTTAAAACACACTTAAGATTCTATTATAGCAACATTACAATAATAATCTTTATTCCAAATAAAGATTTAATCAACAACAGTTTGTCAAACACTGTAACATCATTTATCATGTCTTTTATTAGACCAACCGATATACCTGGAAAACCAGGCATTTATTTCTGCAGGAAGGCATAAGGGACACCAAGGGATACCCAAGAAAGTAATTGTCTTTTCCAAATACAACCTGGTCTAAAATAATCCTTCCCTACAGTATATATTATGTGGAAAAGGATAACAGGGTTATCCAAGATTCTGATATGGAATCCTCCACTCCCTAGATGTTCTACATAAGCAATTCTAAAATATTTTTCTCCTCTCTCAATAATGATATGCAATGGTGGCATAACACAATGGAGATTGCTTGTACAACAGAGGTTCCTCATTGAAAGTTGTTACGATACATAAAAATTTTCTATAGAGACATGAAGGTACTTTACTTACACTTAAACGCACCTCAGAATTCTTATGCATTCAAGCCCTTGCACTGTGGCTCTCAGCAGCTATTTCACTGGTTGACGCCACCCTCAGAGAGAGTCATCTAGGAACTTAGGGTGGGGGCTGAGTAGAGGCACACAGGAAGAAGTTGTAAGGTCCTTTACAAAGCAATGGCAGTTTTTCCAACTAAATATTCTTGTCTCCTGAGTATTATCTGGATAACAATCAATCCATACTGCTCCTTTCTTATACAATATTGTTCTCTCAGTCCTCCACTGTGTTATAAGCAGATCTCCACCAGCTAAAAAGCATTAGCACCACCCCAGCTTGTAAGTTACATATTCATCAAGCACCTCTTAACTACAATGTGTTGATGTCATAAAGTAAATATTTAACTCCAGTCATTGTTCCTCCAAACAGTTCTCCTTATTTCACACATCAAGAGTTTCTGCTTTTATCTGGAGAATATCTGAACACTTCCACCAGCATTATCCAATACTCTCATTCTACTCTTTCCTGCTTCCGTATATACGAGTCACTCCAGTACTTAAATAAATAATACAACCCGGAGTGACTACAGAAGATATGCCAGCACAGATACAAATCACTCTCAGTCCCTGGATTTCCTTGTAGCAAAATCATTCTACTCATGTGTCTCAAGTTTCTTTAGTGTGCAGTTTTTAACCCACCCCACCTTAAAATTCTTCACCTATTTAATGTTACCAGTACACTGTGTTAAATGCATTCTCAACCTTACCTTTTAAAAGGCTTTTCAAGTACCACTTCTTGTGCTTGCTAAGCACCACACTGGTTTGGGAAATATACACTCTTAAAGCAAACATGAAGTACTCAACTGCTTCTCTCTTGCCCCTTGGAGAAGCCAAAACAGCCACAGATTGATGAGCTTGAACCTGTCCTCCATCCCAGGGTGCTGCTCTGTGCTGATGGGGAGTGAAGGGAGGTCCCTGGAGCAGGTGTGTGCTAGTGGAGATCAACTTCATGCACTTCAGGGAACCACATCTGCTGCTCTCTGGCCATTAGGATTTAGGTTAAGGTTTATCTTCACTGATAAAAACCCCAACCAACAAACCCTCCAAAGTTATTTTCACATGTGACCAGATCCTTTCCCCCCTGTGGTTAGATGCCTGGCTAAATAAGCCTGGTGGATACAAAACACTCTAGTTTGCTATTAGATAAATAATTAATTGTGGCTAAGCAACTGGTTATAAGCTATGCTGCCTCACCCTTGTTAGCTAGGCATCCCTCTCCACAGCTCCTGCTCAGCAGACACCCTGCCGTTAGACCAAGGACTTTACTTTTCAGGAGCAAAAAGCCAAATCAGGCTTTCAGCATCATGATTAACCCAGAGGGGAAAAAAAAAGGTCAGTTTTAACACTAAAAGGTGTTCACAGAAGGTGAAAGCACCGCTACCTTCTGCTCAGAGGGATCTCAGGGCTGAGCTGAGGGGAAAGACAGGTTTCTGGCAACGAAGCCCAGCTGGCAGCTGAGGGAAACCCCCTAACGTTACCAACACCACCACAGCTCCCCGCCCCAGCGCTCCTAGCTGGCTAGCTGGCTGGCCGACCGGCCCCCCTTTTCCCTCAGGCTCGAGGGGCGTTTCCGCCCCCGCCCCGAGGAGGCCCCAGCCTGGCGGTGCCACGGCCCGCGGGGGTGGCTCAGGTGCAGCTCTGTAACTCCGCCGCGCCCATTCCAGGAAGCGCTGCAGTGGCGGCAGCGGCAGCAGCAGCAGCAGTAGCAGCAGTAGCAGTAGCAGTAGCAGCAGCAGTAGCAGCAGCAGCAGCAGCAGCCTGGACAGACGCTGTTCTGCCAGTCGCCCTCCTCAGGTGGTCGCCGGAGCAGGTAGGGCCGCGCAGTGGGAAGCGGGGCACATCCGCGGCGTCGGGCGGGACGAGGGGGGTTCCTGGCCGACGGCTCCGGCTCCCCTGGTGCCCGCCCGACTTGTAGTCGGCACCGACAGCGGGGGCCGGTCCCGGGGCAGCAAAGCGGCCTTCCTCCGCCACGGATGGGCCCGGGGGGTGTGAGGCAGCTCCCGGCAGGGCCGCGGGGCGGTTGTTCTCCCGGGTGGTCGCCGCACGTCTCTGCTTCAGGCGGCGATGGTTTTATTCTCGGTGTTGGGCGACTCTTGGAAGAATTCAGGTCTTATTTAATTCTTTTCTACAGTCATCCTAGGTAGGGCAGTGCGTGCTAGAATTACATAAATGTTTGTTGGGTGTGAGGAGATTGGCAACGGCTCTCTCCTGACAAAATGGTTTCTGTACGTCTGTTTACATCGGGTAACTTTGATAACCTGCTGTGGCTGCTCTGGCAGCAAAACCGTAGTTATCTGAAGTTTCAGAGCGTACCTGCAACACCTTGTGCTGATCTTTCCCTGTTAATGTGCCAGCTAACCGGGCTGCTGCTCTGTTAGCCGCTTCCCCGGAGAGGAGAGCAGAAGGTTTTTGCCTTGCTGTGGTGAGAGCAGCCGGTGACATGTGCAGATGTTACGCAACGAAAACTTCCTAAGAGACATGCAGAACCAGTTCGGATCGGTGTCTTTCTTCTAGAGATCCATTAGCCTCAACTGCATGTAGGTGCTTGTATTAGATGACTTCATTTATAGGATTCATTCAAGGTTCATTACTGACACTTCAGAAGATTGCATTGTCTTTTTTTTTTAACTCACGTTAGTTTCTGTCTGACAGATACCACGCCATGTTTGCGTTTTTGGTACTGCTGTGTCAACTACACGTGATGATGTTTGCATTTCCTCACTGCACAGGGAGATTAAACAACTTGAAACAACCTGAATGGAAAGATGGTAACTTTTAACATGATTTTATGGTTTCCAGAATAAAACTGTATCTAACTTTGCTTCTGCTGAGAAATCTTTTTATGTAAATAGTTTTGTTGGGTTTTTTTACTTCATTAAAAAAATTAAGCAGTTTTATGGTTAATTTTAGAATATTTGAATATCTTTTGCTGAAATGATTGATAATCGACTTGAGTGTCAGTATTAAGTATTTATCAGATCCACTAGTAAGTGCAGATTGGGACAACTGAGCTTTCTGTAGGTCTTTAGGATTATTGTTATAACCAGAACCCTCTAAGTAACATGAAAATACCACAAGTTTTAAATCTGTATTAAGACAGTACTGCTTTGGTACAACTAGGCACATCACAGTTTTATTTGTATCTCTAAAATTCCTTTGTATTTGAAAGGGTTTATTTGCTTGTTTTTTGAGCTTGATATTTCTTCTCAATACCAGATCCCCTTACAACTCCTTGAAAGATAAACATTGTGCTGCTATTCCATTTCTTCACTTTGGAGGGTGGGAAGCGGAAAGGAATTGAGGTAAAAACAAATGAAGTTCCCCAAAAGGACTCAAGCACTACAATGCTAAGCCCAGTGATACTTAACATTTAAGCATAAGGGCTTCAAACAGGAATTTGTAACTTATCTATCCGGTTTCCTCAGTGGATAAGGAGTGCTGAAATCTTAAGACAGGCTTTAAAAAGTCATCACATTGAGCAGGAGGCTCCTTCAGGACAGTATGTTGAGCAGAAAACGTGGCTAGACGAAAAATGCTCGAGACAGACAGGTTACTCATTAAAATCCGTGTTGCTCTGGGTCATAAAACGTCGGGCTGCCAGGCTGCCTCCTTGCTGTGAGTTCACAGCACAGAACCCTCTCCTGACAATAGGCCCAGATCACTCCCCCTTTAAAGAGGGAGTTGGAAAGGGAGGGGCCCAACTCTTTATCAAGTAGTCGAGCAAGTAGAACAGTTGCCAAGAATGTGGGGTACCTGCATGGAGAGGTTATCTCTCCAGCATTTTCTGAACATCTTTTACCAGCAGTGTTACTTTATGCAGCACATTGTGTGGATGCATTTTTAATTAAATGCTAGGCATCCTAAAACTGGATTTACCATTTTATTGAACTGTGGCCTAAAGAACTGCAGAACTACATTCAGTTCCCTCGTGTACAGGAGAGAATTCAAATCCGTTTCATTCCCCAAATATTATCTTAATCACCAAGTGGCAGGTAATTCAGAGATGGAGAGAAGTGTATTATGACTATGTCCTACAAAGTGAAAAAAGTGCAGATAAATGGATAAAGACTCTTGGAAAGACAAAAGGAGCATGGATCACTGGGAATTAGGGGTCCTAGGCTCCATACAGCTTGCCTATGGATTCCATGTTAATTAAAATGCAGCCATTATCTAAATTAATTCAGAAATATAGCTAATACTACTTGCATGGTAAGGAATGAAACACTACCAAGCAAAACTGAAGTTCTCTGTTTCAAAAGACTGAAGTTATTCTCATGATTTGCAGTGAATCAAGATATTGATACTATTTTTTCCATATTTTTTCCATGTAATTCTTTCCCCTTTCCACTTGTGGGTTTGGATTTTTTTTTTTTTAAGTCTGTATCTCTGGTTACTCTTAGATATAGCATAAATATTTTAAGCTTAGATTTTCTTGGAATTACTGTAGAATAACAGATTTGCCTTCCTACACAAACGTGTGTGCACAGGTGTGGCTCCTTGGATATATACTGTAATGTTATATAAATTACAGAAATATATACTGTAGTATTCCTTCAATATACTAGAATATTAAAGATATAACTAATATGCAAGTTACACTGCAGTTTTCTTAAGTTTTCAGAGCGCAAACTGTTTTGAGATACCATTGCAAGATCTAACAGCAGCTATTAGGGTAAAAATTCCTGAATGATGTCATAATCTAGCCAAACACACTAACAAGAACATAGAGCTAATTTGTAGCTGAATAACTTTATTCTGAATCTTATCTCCTTTTTTAGCTGTCTGGCTTGATATGTAACAATGCTGTTTCTGCATTACACTTGCAAAAATAATCCTCTAGTCATATTGCTTACCAAATAGTCTGAATTTCTTGGAGTACAGATGAGGCTTTCACTGAAAACCAAACCAGAAAACTAGTTCTGTCATACAAAGTCATTTGGTGTTTGTTTTGTTTTGTTTTTTTTTAAAAGAAGCTGTAGCAAGAGCAGGCTATAACTTGACTATGGAAAATGCCTAGTGAGAAAATGCATTCCTGTATTTCAAAGCCTTCTACAATTTCACTAACTTCTGGAATCTCACCTCACAACTTACTCCATGAGGCCTCATGGAACCTGTAATAAGCACAAAAGAATAAAAGAATTAAATATTTTCAGAAGTGCCTGTTGTCAGTAAAACTCCTATCATGGACTAATTTAAAACAAATAAACTTGGCAATATGCCAACCTTTACATAAAACTTGCTGCCATGATTGTGAAAAGGCAACAGATGTAAAATGATTAGGACTCTGCTGCTATGATTTCAAATCCAAATTCCATAAACAAAATTTAAACTCATAGATACCAGAATATTGATAAATATATTGAGGATTCTTGAGATTATTTTCTTCTTCTTTTTTTGCCTCCTTCCTCCAGTAGGTCAGTGCCTTGCTGAGTTTGGATCTGACTGAATTTCTCTTTTATGTGACTATTTGTTCTTAAGAGCTCCAGTAAAAAAATGATGCCCACATTCCAGAAGGGATCATATCAAAACTTGAAGAACAGCTGTCATGAGACTCAAATTCTCTTGGCCAGTACAAGGAATAGCTGAAATGCTTTATGAGAAAGGAAAATATGTTTGTTTTCTATTGCATAGTTAGAAAAGTTAACAGCAAAGATGACATTTTAGGAGACTTTGATGTTTCTTTTTCCTGTATGTAGATGAGAGATGGTAGGGGAAGAAGTGGTCTCAACATGCTCCTTCAGGATATTAACCATTCTTTGAAAATACCCAATTTAGCTTTCCTAACTTGTTTTAAATAAACTTAATTTTTTTTATTAGTGTTTGCATCAGAAAAGGAGGCCAATTTATTCATTGGACGACATCTTCTGAATAACAGATTTGATTTTGAAGCATTCACAGCAGATAACCTGGAAAGAGAATGCTTTGAAGAGCTGTGCAATTATGAAGAAGCGAGAGAAATTTTTGAAGACCCTGATAAAACGGTAGCTGTTCAAACTGAATTTAATATACTGAAGGAGGTTATTGACTAAATCATTACTGTATCTAAATACCATAGCCCTTCCAAAAACAGCACTTAAAATGATTGCTTATTTTACTGTAAAAGTAGAGAATATGTTCCACATGCTCTGTGCATTAATTGGCTGATAGTGTCCTTGTGTCATGCCAAAGAAGTGTTTTACAAGAGAGGAGTACAGAGTAAATCTGCAGTTCAGCTACTGCTGAGTATTCCTATAGCATTATCTTCTAAATCACTACCTTTATACAACTTGAAAGAAACCTGGTATAAAAAAAAGGAAAAAAATACATAAGAAACCTTTAAGCCCAGTAATGGAACGTGATGATTGTCTGAAGACTGGCTCTTGCTGCATGCAAAGAATCTCTTTGTGATTCTAGGTGCGCTCTGCGCTAACCTGCAGAAAGAGCAAGGAACGCGCTCCTGGTCTGAAGCTGGAAATGTTAGTTTGCTATTGTTAGCATTTCCCTATGAAAAGAGGTGAAAATGTTAAATTGGAATCTTGATGGAGTCTTTTGCTGGATAGCAAAAGTGGAAATTATAGCTAAACACAGTTAATGCATAACAGTCATGCAACATAAAAGTTTTTCTCATCAATAAATCGCATTATTTTTCCTAGCTGATATGAATTCAGATACTGTTCATGCAAATATCTGATTCTTAAGAACTTGACTTTGCCTCATTAATACTCTTCTGTAGGGACTTACAAAGATTAACTGGAAGCATTTTTTAGTGTCAGAATATATGCTAACTTCTGCTATAATCAGGCAGAAATATGAGGTAACATTGGACAGTTAAATGCACTTCTAACAGCTGGCATTTTCTTGTTTGAAATTTTAATTTTTATGCAAATCTCAATGTATGAGAAAACTATGGTGAGATACGCAAGTACAAATGCTTCAGTGGGAGCTGCTTCTGTTTATGCCACTGTTAAATTTTGCCCACAGTACCATATTTTAAAAAATTGTCAATAAGCCTGCCAATTATGTATCTTCCTTAAATCTGATCCTTTGTGTTTTTATAGATGGACTTTTGGAAAGACTATTCAACTAAAGGCCCCAAAATAAAAATAGGTAAATCGTCTTTTTATTCTTTTATTCTTTTCTTATATTGCAGTATTTTGGTTTGTTGTTATAGTACATTCTTAAAAATACACCATGCATTCAGTTAGCAAAATCAGAATTGATCTTTTTACTGAAATTCACTGTGAACTGTGCAAGTATATTGTATTATCTGCAATACTCACTGAAGCATCTTACTCACAGGGGGATCCATTGTAAGTCTGTAGGTAAAAACAATATCAATTTTGTTGTCCATTTCTTTGTTTTATTATGTAATTGGTAAACTTTACAGTAATTCTGTGGCTGCTTTTTGTGGTTTGGTTTTGTTTGTGTTGTGTCGGTCTCCCTCCCCCCCCCCCCCAATTTCTTTAACAGTAATATAACAGTCCGATTCAGGGTCAGAGTAGTTTTAATGCCAGATGTTTTATTAAAAAGAAAGTCAGTGTGATTAGAGGAAAGATCTACAGTTTGATCAAGGTCACAAGTACCTGAAGTAATATTTGGAAGGCATTAGAAGACACACATTTCAACAGTTTTATGTACAGAAAAGGGAATATCTACTCACTTTTACTTTAAGCTGAATGTGAATGATAATCTTGGGTTGTGTTGCGCAGATTATTATAGCTTCTCACAGCAAGCCAGACATTTGTGGAAAGGAACAGTCTTATTGCACAGCAAAATTAGTATGTCACAGTGTATACTGTATACTATGTAGATGGAAAGAATGCATAATGAAAATTACCAATGTGTTATCTTCAGGTGATGAGACACTACAGAAGATTAATGTTACAGGACTTCTCATCAGTCTAGTTGCTGCTGGAGTACTGTTAGTTATAATTGTACTGCTTATCTTCTACTGCTGCAAAAGCAGATGCAAATCAAGGCAACCACCAGGGTAAGGAATTTCACTGCTTAAAACAAACACTAAAACAAACTCTTGCTTAAGAGTGGAATTTAAAAATCACTGTGGGTTTGTCTAACCGTACGCTCAGAGAATCCAATGGGAGTTCTAGTTCTTACTTTCCTGGAAGCAAAGTTAGGTGAGCACTAGCAGTAGTTATGCTGAAGTTGTTTAATAACATAAAAACGTAAAACAGCACTTGCATGGTGGATGTACCTGGGGTTTTTTTGTGGATATGCTTGGTTCCAAAATATTCTTACTAAAAAGATGGAATCATTTTAATAGGTTGGGGCCTGCAATGGAAAGTGTAGCGTGTTCTGTTTGCTTTTTAAAGTAGGGTGTATGTTTTTCATGGCACGTAGTCTACCTCAGCTGTGAAATGAAGTGAGTTGGAGGAAGTATTTCTCTACCAGTTCTCTAGCCCTTCTTGTTCCTTTATGCTAAATCTGAAAGGAATACACGAGGATTCTCTGCTTCCTCTTCCTTATAAATTTCACATTACTGAGCTATTCTTACACTCTGGTTTGGAGGGAGTATTTGGCTTCTGGTCTTTATGATCATTGAAGGCAACTGGTTGTTGTTATTTTTTAAACTAAGACTTTATATTCTTTCTTCCCTTTAAAACAGAAGTTGCCACTTATAATGCTGTTAACTTTGTTTAGGTACTTGGATTATGCAAGAAACAGAAGACGTAATTCATCTAGCATCTTCAGAAGGCATGAAGAATTGTCTTTAAACCCACTTCCTCTCAGAACTGATGATTCAGGACTACCAACTTACGAGCAGGCAGTTACTTCAGATGGACAACACAACGTGCCACCACCCCCTTATCCAGGGCCCCCAAAAGGGGCACGGATGTTTAAGAAGTCTATGTCGTTTCCTGCCCCTTAGTCACGAACCTCCTTTTGGGGTGAGGGGGGATTACGGAAACACAACATACTTTTTTAAGAAAGTGTGTGCTACCTTGCATATTGCAAGACAGTTTACAAAAATGTGAAAGATCTTTAGCACAATCAGGAACAAGTGAAGGTCCCATTTGGGAAAAGAGGTGATCTGTTGCAAAGTCCACAGGACTATTCTTTGCACAAGGTTATTGCGCTAAGAGGAGGGAACACATGAAGAGTAACTCTTGTACTGCCACCCTCTTCCATATGCACTTTGAGCCATCCCATGATGTTTCATTAATAGTTCATCTTTTTGTTTTTTCTTCAGAAGGAACAGTATTTGAATTGGTTTTATTGACACAACCTTTTTTTTGCGACTATTAATACTTTAAACCACCGTAAGACATCTAGTTTGTCATTTGATATATTTACTTCATTGCTGTGTGAATTTTCTAGTCATTCTAGTAATAGATTTGAGTATGAAAGTTATTTCATGATTTGATCTTTCAAATGTATATCTGTTACTGCTTCTGCATTACACTGGTTTGTTTTAGACATTGCTGGTTAACACACTACTCAATTTGTTGCATTTTTGTGATTATAATTTTGGATGAAAATGAACCATTAATTGCATGGCACATTACCCATTCAGACAAAGTATACTTTTGTCAGACGGTTTTGATGTTCAGCACTAAATACTAAGTTGAAGTGAATAAAGAGAGTACTATGGGTCAGGGGATGTTAAGCAAATACAGATTTGTCCCTTGTTAAAAAAGTAGCCAGGTTTCATAGATACTGTTTCTCTTGCAGTTTAAAAATTTAAATGTTGAAAAAGACATTTAACTTGTGGAATCAAAGGCTAAACTACCCCACAGAAGCACTCTGCGTAAGTATATATTGCCCTGCTGGCACGACAAAATGATATCTTTAAGTAGACTGAAACATCATATTAGATAAATAACCAGCATCCACAGCGCAACAGTCAAGAATTTCATGGACTTGCTGGTTAACTCCATCAACACAACTTCTGTATCTCCAGTTGTAGCCACCCTTAATTTTACATCTTATTAAAATATCAATCCACAGCATTATATGGCCTACAGCTCTAGCTGAGCAAGTCACAGACCAACATTGCTGTCCCTTTACCTCCTAGTCAAATAGCACTGTAGTGAAAAAGGCTTCCTGTAGCCACAGGAAGCTGGATTAGAGAGGCTCACAGGCAACATGTTGGGCTGGTGTTTTCTTGTATTACAGTAATCTTAGAGTTGGACACATGCAATGAAGTTTTTTTAAAAAACAACAAATTCTACCCCCCTCCCCCCCATTTGACCAGTGCTGACAACTGCAAATGGTATTTTAATTTGGTGCCTACAATGCACTTTATAATATAAAGGTTGACTATTTATATGTAACATTTCACTGAATTTTATGGTTTTTAACATGGTAGAACCTACAGAGCTATTGAGTGAGATGCAGAGGATTGCTATGAGATTTTTAATACGTAGATGCTTTTGTGAAGAAGAAGATGCTCCAACTGTTGGAATATAAAGAGGGTACATTAAAAATGCTACACAAGGAGGTCTTGCCCTTTGAAAAATACATACAACCCAGCTGGTATCAGTGAACATAGGACTCTTCTTATTTGTAAAGCCTGAGTATCAGATTTGGCTTTTGACAAGTCACAAACCTCTTTGCAGCTTCTTTCTTCTTGAGAGATGGGGGAATCCCCTTGTTGGGATAGCTTCAATTCACTGTGGTCCTACTTGTAAAAGCATTTTGAAGTTCTTAGAGGTTAATATTCTGTAAGACTGAAATTAGCAAATTGTGAGAGATCATCTTTGATAACCAAAATACAGAGTTATGATGAAGCTATGGAATTATAAGCTTGCAAAAACATTTCTCCCATATTTCCATTTAGCTAACAATTTTTAAATTTGTTAATGTGCATCTTGAGCTGTAGAGCACGCTTTTCTCTAGATTTTTCCTGGGACTCAAAAATGACTAATTTAATGGGACTGATAGGGGCACTTTTAAGGAGAAGGATTTCACAGGACTTGTGAGAGTTCAGAGATTCTTTAGCGTTACTACAGTGATGTATGCATCTCGCAAAGTCACGTTTTAAATAAACTACAGAAATTGTACAGAAACCTATTTAATCACTTGAAATTTGATTATTCTACTATTCCTACAAATCATTTGCAAATGATTCCACACAAAGCAAGCAAAAATCTTGACCTTCATAATTAACATAAAAAACTTATGATGGTGTAACTGTTAAACATCAATGCTGTAAGCTTTTGGGGCAGTAAACTCCACCTTCTGCAGGGTATAACACTTCAAATGTAGTCAAAGAATCTTGTTTGGCTTGTGTTTGGTTTTCTTCTTTCATACATTGACTCCTGGCCCAAGACACTTACCTTGATTCTCGTCACTTTTTGGAACTCCTGATTCATTGGGGTTAGAGGAAAAAAATCAACAAGAGGTTGACTATGGTGACTTGTGAATTCAGAAGTGTCGCCACATTTCTAAGTTTTACATGTGGTCTCCTTTGAAAATGCAGTTGCTATTAGAATATAGAAAACAGCAAATATAAGTGTCCTGAGGTGGGAGGAGGAGGTAGTTTTTGAGCAAAGCTGCAGCAAGTTTAATCTAATTTGTGTACAGATGTAAATCATCAGTGTTTTGACTTCCAGACATTCTTTCAAGGGCCAGTAGGAAAGGCAGTGGATTTTAAGTGAATTAACAGAGATCTACTACGACAGTTGAAAACAGAAGTGTCTAAACAAAACACTAGGAAAAATTACATAGTACTTAAATTGTGTTTCTCTTAGAACAGGTTTAAACATGTCATACTACATGCAGCTAGCCATCACCTTGAACAATTTTCCAAAAGCATTCTGTGTTGCCCTTTCAGCACCAAACAAGCTTACAGCATGCAACTTCTTATAAATTGGGACAGATTATTAGTTAGAGCAAATAACAGGGTCAGAAAAGTAGCCTCTGTCAACTGAAAAATAAATCACTTAATCTGTTTTTTTGCTTCAGTGAAACAAGCAAGCCTACTATTTGATTTATCAAATCCTCTAATTAATAGTAGTATAAGGAGTATGTATGTCTATTTTTGGGGGTTTTTTTGTGTGAATTCATTAGAAGAGCAAAACCAAAGTACCAAATGAAAGCACATTTCCTCACCACAGTTCATGGAAACGTGAGTCATGAAGCATTTGATTCAGCTGCTATCAAAGTCTATGGCAAGCTTTCTATTGGCTTTAGCTGAACTGGGATTGGAGCCAAAAATTAAATAACTGATCACTTCAGGTAATAAAAAGTATAATGCTCTGCCAAATTATTTACCACAATGCTGTTGCCAAACCTGATTTAGAGTATTCTATTGTTTTAATAATGCCTACTTACATTAGCTAGAATGTTTGAGGCTCATCTACCCTTAAAAAGAGTACTTGAAATTTGGAAAGCACAGGAAAATCCCTTATCTTTCCTCAGATTACCAGCTGTGAATAAGCTGCATTAATTACCTGTAGGAGGTTATTAGCAACACTGTTTGATTACTTTGATCAACAGTACAAGTTCATTTAAAACTTTTTTTAAAAAAAGAAACACAACAGCACTAAAACCACCACCTTTCTATCCAGTCTCATCTGCCAACACAACTTTTATTGCTGCTGTCCTCACTTGTTCTATGTGCTGTAGAGAACAGGTAGGAAACCCCAGGTTTAAAAGCCATTTTTCAAATACTTCCAAGCTTCCCCTTTCTACACTGTAAATGTCTTTCAATTAATTCCTAGCATATGCAAAGTTACCACTATTATAATTTTCACAATCAAGAACTTGTATGTATTTTCCTCTCAAAAAATTTAAGCACATTTTCTCAAATACCCTGCTTTTTATTCAGGTGGTAACTTCTGACTGTTTCCAGTTATTTTTGACCTGTGTAAACAGTTCTTGTTACTTAATCTTATGAACATATTTCCTTCTACTCATCTGACAAAGCCTTTTGAATGCATTTGTCACTGGTTATATTTTAACTGTAACTTTGATGTTCAGTGCTGTCATTTTCTTGGGGGAGACATAGCAATATTTTAAACTCTGCTAGCCTCTACATTATTTTGTAAAACAATTTCCAAATAAACATTTATGCTGGTTCATCATAGCAAAAGAGAAAATGCTAATTCAGCCTATGATAAATCTCTGACACAACAACCCTTTTTTTTTTTTTTTTTTTTTTAATGAAGCTGGTAACAGCATGCACTCTTCTTCATGCCATATAGCACCTAGCAACAGGGAAAAAGGCTCATGGTTTGTTTTCCTTGAACACTGGCAATTTCTGCTCTGGACAGAAGCTTCCTACTTCACTGCTCTTGTTCACTTGAGTATATGAGGTTCTGAACCATGAACTGCAGTCACAAAAGATGAAGTCTTCAAGACAAATAAGCCAACTGACCCAGGCGTTGTACCCTTTCATCTTCCTTGACTTTCACCAGACCTTAGGTGAGAAGAGTTAACACAATAACGTGGCTGAAAAATACCCACATTCTTAGGATTAGTGAAGTGAGAAAGATCACTACTGTGAGGACAACACATTACACTAAATTAAGCCACTCTTGTTTTGCCCACTGGAAGACAATAGTAAGATTTGTACTTTTTCTCCCAACCACACAAGGTGAGCTGAGCTAGCTGGTTAAAGCTCCCCCAACATCAGAATCCCCTCCTATATTTGAGCATCCAATGAAGCTTTTTCATGAGTCAACTAACCTGAGACTTGGAATACAGCTAGTGGGGTATAGATGCTTCATTCCCATTAAGTCTTGGGAAAATAGGATCCCAGTTCTTTGGAAAATGTCTTTTATATCACCTGTTTACAATATTATGACTTTAGCTGTACAGCTCCCAGCTGCAAAAAAATGAGGAGTTTGTATCTACTGGATTTCAACAATTCTGCAAATTACATGGAAGCTGAGCAGATTTACAGCATTCTGACATTACTTACTTTTTTCAAAGGAAGCTAGCCAAAACTCAGATTAATAAAGTTTCCCATCTAACTTTTAATCTCTGTGTCCATTTAATAGAAAGCCAGCCCATTCACTTTGAAATGTCAAAAACAATTACTGCAAAACTGCCCTGACTAATTTGGCAAAATACTGAAATGTCAGCAAAAGACTAGCTCCAGCTGGGAACAGTGGGCCCTATGATGTACCAACAAGGGAAGCAACAGTACTTCCATTAGTGTTTAAAGTACAATTTAGTTTGCTGTTGACCCCTCTGGGAGCAACCTCCCCAGATTTTCCCCAGGTGCACACCATTCCTCTATTTTACCATAAAACACATTATCTATTACATCACTTCACAATGGCAACTACACTAATTGGTTACATGAAAAATAACAGGATAGTATCAGATTTATTTTGGCTATTTTTGATGCAGTACATTTTGTACATGTTGAAAATATATTTAACTACTTTTGCTTTACATTTAACTTTTAATTTGATTTTTCTCTGTTCTTATTGTTCTACCTATAACTTGCTATTGAACCTTCTTCCTTCTCCAGTTCCTTTTCTGTGTCTATTCATAATCTGCTATTGCACACACTCACCTGTTTGCCGCTTAATTTTTTTTTTTCTTTTCCTTCCCGGACATGGTTCCCAAGCACTTGGTCCCTTCCCACTCTCCTTGCACAGCTTCCCTCATCTCTTCACAGACATAACAAGGACTTTTGGCTCCTTCTTTCCCTCCTGCTTTCTTTGCATAGTGCCCTCACTACAGAAACTGAAACAAAAGGGGCCATCAGATGCAGGCATCTTGCTGCCTACATTCTGGGAGCCTCTACAAGCCCACGCTTTTTAAAGGTAGCAGCCAGACTTCAAAGGATCAGGAAAAATAGTTCAGTCTAGAAAATGGTACACTTAAACACAAGTTTTGAAAAGGCCTTATAACAGGTTTTAAATTTCTCATGTGGTACCTACTTCATTTCAGAAATAAGAAACACCTGTGATTGCTCAAGTTGTTCAAGCAGCTTCAGTTTAACTTCTCTAAAGATCAGCAACTACTAAGTATTGAACTCATAGACATCCAGTATTTAATGTTAAAAATCCAACATGGATATGATACAAAGGAAAATATCTAGTAAGAGTTAAAATAAAATAATCCCTGTTAAAACTATGAGTTTGTTCAAGAGCAAAGGTTTTATTTTTCTTTTTCCTATATGTCATTGCACATTTCTCCCACTTACCTTATACCAGTTCTGGTGCTTAGTAGATCCCTTTGTAAATCATCCAGCAAAAACGTAGACAGCTTTCTTGGGAGCGGGCAAGTTGAATCAACACAAATGTTGGTGATGGTGCCTTGGAAGGTGTGGGACCACATGACCAGGAGGAGGACTGGGAAAGCAAAGGAAACAAGGCCTTCCAGCTCACTGGTGCAGGGAACTTTCTACCAGCTCAGTCATCTCTTGTCATGTCAGACATACCACAATTTAGCAGATCAACTGTAGTTCAATAGAATGAATTCTGAAGATTTTGCTTCATTTGTTTGTACATATGCTTAAACTTTTTATCAAATAAACACACAGACTAGTATATGTAAAGAAATGCAAAGAAAGAGAGTATTTGCTGTGAGACTCCAGGATCAAGTGTGTTCTTTGAAAGGCAGCACTTTCTTCACATTTCTTAATGTCTAGATTTATGTTTAAAGAGGCCATGTGCCAAATTAAATGTAAAATCTAATCTGTTAAGCAACTGCAATTTTCTGCTTTGGTCAGAACCACAATTGCAGAAAACCCCAACCAGTCAGTGATTAATAACAGGCCTAACAAAGACTCATGTTATTACTGCATAACATCTCATCTACTTACCCACTGCTGCTCATGCCACAGCCTGGCAGCACACATACAAAGCCTGCACAAAAGGTGCTGCATCCACAATCTGTAGTGGATGCCTACCCTCCATCAGTGTTCAACAGAGAAAGATGCTGTAGAAATTATTTTTGTGTTCTTTTTTTATAATTTGTTAGTAAACCAGACCCAGCTCAGCTTTGGCCTGAGCTTCTTCAAATGTCATCTGATCAGACGTGTTCAAATTATTTGAATGTTTTATCTTTGAAACATTAGTTTTCAAAAAAAAAAAAAAGTATCAAGTCTCCAAAACACTATTTTCAAACAACTGTGAATATTCATTTTCTCAGCACAAGGCTGTTAAGCATTTCTAGAGCTTTTCTTTACAAATGGTTAGCCACTGAAAGCTAACCACTGAGATGTTTGTGTCTGTTAGCAAATTATTTATGATACTGTGATAGTTCCAAAATAAAGTACTATTATGAACTGAAATACAATCCTTTTTGTCTACTTTCAACAACCAAGCTGTAATCTCAAATTTGCAGCACTAACCTCATGCTGTGACTTTAACTACTTTGATCAACAACAGCTGAAGCTGCTGATCCAGCACGTGCATCTGACTATTCTTCCATGATTCTTTTTAGCTCATCAAAAGTTGCCCTGAAGCATACCAAGAATTTTGCTGCAAAACCAACAGTTTACTGATTTAACTGAAAGCCACTTAATGCAAAATAAAATAAAACAAAACAAAACTTGGCACTTAAACAGGAGGAAAGAGCCAGGACAAGACCAAAACCAGGCATCATGTCTGATGGAAAGGCAAAGGACAGGAGCAATGCACAGAGGTGTGGAAGAAGAGGGCACATGGGGATAGACAGACATTGGAAACACCTTGTAGAGCCAGGTTTGTTGTACCTGTGGTAAAAAGGATACCAAAAGCACAGGCAGCAACTGCTGGCCCTGTGAAGAATCACCCCATTTAGTTACACCTTGCATGCACAGGGATCCTTAGCAGTGCTGTCCTGGTATTTAACAGCTGCGGTACTGTTAAAGCTGTAACACACCACGTAGCCTTCTGCCTGGCCAGTCTTGTACGTATACAACATTCAAAGCGCTCAGTCACACTCAAACACTGGCTGACGTTTTTCTGTTAACATGGGTAATAAGAGCACACTAAGCAACAATGAAGTTACTAAATAAATAAATAAATCGATCAGTTACAACTAAATAAATCAACGCCAAGCATGAACTGGAGCATTATTCTGGCCCTGGATTTGTGACTGATATACTGGTTTTAATTACGATCAAATCACAGAAAACTGCTAACTACCCATTAGCTTGATCCTGCATTTTATTTGGCATATGGTTATTTTAAACATAAAACTAGACCTCAAAAAGCAGTATTTCCATTGTGTAACATTATTTAAAAAGAAAGAGGAAAATAGGAGTTTCCCTAAGGGGCAGTGTATATTAGCTAAGACAGTTCTGCAACAGAGCTGGCTTGATTCTGGCTGAACTGGCGTATGGGCAGAGAAGCCCATTACTATCCACAGAGGTATATCCTCAAGCACTCCTAGACTCTAGAGATTTCTATATTGAATATACCATGAGCCAAGTCAACATTTCATCATCAAAAGTAAAAGTTCCCTGCTCTTTCCTGTCATCTCCTTCCCTTCCCAGCTGCTTCTGGCTGCACACTACCACTGCTTGCCCTGAGCCAGCACTCATCTGATGCAAAGCAAGCTGACTCAGCTCAGTGAAATTACAGAAAAATGACCTCTGGCAAAAAAAGTAAATGTTCTTTTGCCAGTGGAGTGAATTTACTGCTCACCTTGTGGCCAGAGCACATTGCTAGGAGCGGGAGGGCGGAGCAGGGAAGGAGGAAGGGAGAGCAAGGCTTGTTCCTTTGGCTGTCTGCAAGTAGCTGAGGCAGCTCAGCCCTGCTGCCGCACCACACCTGGAGGCAGCAGCACATGCTGCAGCTTTGAAGATCAATCCTCGGACCTTAGGCAGATGATTTCTATTAAATCCTTACCTTAAGTACTTAAATCTGTCTCCTAACCATCACATGACACTTTTTACTCTGTAAAGGATTTGTTGTGTTGTTTTTCTAAGTGGAGACTGTTCACCTAGGGAAAGAAATGAGCAACAAAAATTCATTACTGCCCCAGGCTAGTATGCTGCACAGATTGTGTTACAGTGCTGTAGTTTAAGATTTTGCTCTTAAATAAAGTGAAAGTTTGTATTAGCTTATGTTTCAGCAAACTATATTTATTATATTAAATTCTTGACTTGAGAGATAAGCACATACAATAAATATCATTACTGGCTACAGGCACTCAGTTAGGAACTACAGTTCAGAAGGCGTTAAAGCCCACCAAAGCTCAGTTCCTAAACTGCAAGTAATTGCTTTATTTGAAACAAAAGCTTTCCTTACTAATACTTTTCAATATTCAGATTCATGCACATGTCTAATATGACTTCTAAACACACATCTTTGTATGTACACTTTAATCTACACATTAACATATGTAATTAACAGGATCTATCAAACAATTGTTTCCATCACTGACATCTTTCAGAAAAGCTGTTAATAAGTATCATGGATATCAAGATACTGTAAAAGCACTTATTCTAAACAAACTCTGTTGTCTTAGAGAACAGTGTTACAAAATATCTTTTGGTTACAAAAAGATAAAATGCACAAACTTCAGGGTAGCAATGAAGTTTTCAGTCCGTTCCACCTCTATTAAAACCATGTAAAAGAAATTGAACTTAACAACAGCTGTCTCAACTTCTGTTTCACTCAACTTCACTATTTGATTACAAGAAAGAGGATATACTCCAACAACGTTCAGGGAAACACTGTGTCTGTGGTATATTGACAATTAGTTCATTCAGTGGTCTAAACTAACTGAGTATCTGTTTCCCTGCCTGTATATCTGGACTGGTGTTTGTGATTTCTCACGTACCATGATTTTACAGCCACGTATCTAAAAGTATTAACATACACACCCCTTCTCTTTAGAGAAATATCCTGTAATGAAAATACATATCATTATAGTACTCTTTAAAGTTCACATTGCCATTACTTGAGAAAAACCAAACAAAACACTAGCAGTTTTACAATTTATTAATACATCCTTAAAAGTTTCTTGCCACAAATTTGGAAGATAGCTCCACATCAACACACTCGTTCTAGATAACCAAACACTACATCTAGGTGGAAATGGCATTTTGTATCGCTTAGGCCCATGCATGGCCCTTCCCTCAGGTCCACTTGAGGGAAACAATGCACTCTAAGGGTAATATTATAATGGAGATTAGCAAAGATTCTGCAGGGAAATCAAAACCTGTAGGTCCTTCCCCACTGGAAATGCTACTTTCAATAGTATCAGCAGTACTTCATCATTAGCATACAACTGGAGTAATTTTCTGTCATCAGGCCTTGTTGATATGTAAAACAGTTACCCTCGTGTTTCCCAGGGAAAGAAGGTTTCCCCCCCACACTCTCCTCCAGCTGCAAGCAATGCAGGTGCTAACTTATGCAAACACAAGGAAAACTCACTCTGCTGGTTTCTGGCTTTGGTACGTTTCTTTTTGTCTTCTTCCTCTGCCCTGGCCTTTGGGTGACTTCACTTGGTCTCGTCGGTGCTGATGACTTTCACACCTACCTTTCCCTCCTGGTCCAAGGCTGCCTTCCCTCCTATAGTTGGCTGTGCTGCTTCTTGAAACAAGGCACTAGAAAAGCAGAACCTCAGCTTTTCCTCCTAAAATCTCTTACTTTCCTGCATTTAATATTCACCACTCCACTTTTTCATTCAAGTGTTTGGGGTTTTTTTAGCATCTAATCCAACTGGCTGTAGTCAAGTTTCTAAACTCTGCATTTCACTACAAAATTCACTTCACTCTATGGTTTGATATTGCCTGAAGTACTACAAACTGAATCTTCAAAAGACTTACTTACTCATTAGCATACACCTCCCTCTTCTGAGCAATGCCTTCAGGTGCAGTCACCTTCCTTTCAAGTGTATATTCCTCATTTTTACCTCTGAGGCACATTCCTCCTGCTCATCTCTGCCAGCGTGCCTACAACCTGCAGGGAAAGCAAGACACCATAGCTCACCCACCATCCCCCTACCCACACTGATGTCCCCTTTGCTCCTACCCTGCTCTGTGCAGGTGGTGCCTGTTTCCCCTATACCTTGTTTTAACAAGCAGGCAGCCAAAGATACAGAAATTTACTGTCTGTGCACCAGGTAGCTTGGACTGCTCTAAATACTTAAATATTATTTCTGTCTGTTCTTCTTGCTGTTTGACTTTTGGCCTATTCAGACTCCAGGTCTGCAGTGACTTATTGCCGGAGAATGCTAAGCCTTATGGAAAGCTCTGCTATATCTATACATATCAGAGGTTTTAGCTTGTAACAAGAAATAAAATTAGCCAAAGGGATGTGCTTTTATATTATTTAACCTCTGTAAAGCATGCTCAGAGCGATGACCAACCTAAACCACAGCAGGACGCTGGAGTTTGAAGCGGCAAAGCAAGGACTCTGGGCTACCCCGAGGGAGACACGACGATGAGCTTGTCTCAGTGACACCCCCCATATTCCTACCCCCGCGGCCACCACCGGCGGTTTTTATTTTACACCCTCCCGGTTTAATTTTCCTGTGCGGAGGGTCAGTGCACTCTGTCGCGGGGGCAGGCGTCCGAGCGGTCACACCCGCCCGGTGACGCCGCTCCCGCCCGCCCGGGCGCCTCCCCCCGCGGCAGGGCAGGGCGGGAGAGCCGCCCTACAAATTGCTTTACAATACCCTCCCCGTGAGGCAACCCGCCGCCTCGGGGCGGCAGCTGAGGCAGGGCGGCTGTCGCCCTCCATCTTGTCGGCGGCGACCGCCCCGGAGGCCGCGGCCCGCGGTGCTGCCCGCCGCTGACGCCGTTTCCCCTCAGCGGGAACAAGATGGCCCCGCCCCGGCCCCTCCAACAAAGCGCCAGCGCTTCACTTGACGCGGCCCCGCCGAGAAACCGGCCTCTCCCCCGCCTCGCCGCCCGGCCCGGCCGTCCCCGCCTTCAGCCCCCCCACCCCGCCCCGGTGGCGGCTACCGCCCCCCGCCACGCTCCTCTCCAGCCGCCGTCGCGCTTCCTTGTCAGGCCGCGGCCGCCCGTTCCCCAGTCACACACCTCCTCCTCCTCCTCCCCCCGCCGGCGCTGCTGGCGGCGGCTCCGGCGGCGGCCCCCTCCGCCGCGGCCTCCCTGCCCCCCGGCCACGGAGCCGGAGCCCGTGAGCCCCAGTGCGCGCTGGCGGGGGAGGTGCATCCTGGGAAAGAGCAGCCCGACATGGGTCTCCGCCTGGCCGCCGCGCAGCCCCCGCCGCCGTGCGCAGCTCCCCTCAGCCGCCCGCCCGCCGTCGCCGCCCGCAGCTGAGCGGGAGGGGAGGGGAGTGGAGGCAGGGCAGGGCAGGGGGGCCGGGACGCGGCGGCCTGGCCCGCGCCGGGGAGGGGGCCGCGGCGCTGCCCGCCCCGCATGAGGCAGGGGGGGGCCGCTCCCACCCGCCCCGCTCGGTCCCTGCCGCCGCCGCCCTGCGCTCAGGGCCCCAGCGGAGCCCCCGCCGTCCCGGCCCCGCGCCCTGCCCCGATGATGGACAGGAACTACCCGACGACCCCCAGCTTCGCCGACCCCCTGGCCCCGGCCGCCGCGCAGCCCGCCGCCTCCTGGGCCTACGAGCGGGGCGCCGGCAGCCTCAAGCCCAGGTGAGGAGGGTCCGCCGGGGGGCTGCGGCAGGAAAGGCCGGGGTCTGGACCGGGGCCTGGCCAGCGGGCGGCTGAGGGCGCCCGGGAGGGGGGGCGGGCGAGGCGTCCCCTCCAGCGGGGCAAGGCCGGGCGGCGGGGGGGCGTCCCCGCGGCGGCGGCCGGGGGCGAACGGGGCCCAGCGGCGAGTCAGGCCGTGCGGGGCGGGGGGAGCGGGCGGACGGGCCGCCTCCCGCCGGGCCTCCGCGTCTGGGGGCACGGCCGCTGAGCCGGGCGGGCGGCCGGCCGGAGCGAGCTCCCCGTCGTCCCCGGGCGCCGGCGGCCCGTGGCCCTTCGCGGCGGCGGGGCGGGCGGGCGGTCTCCCCCCTCAGGGCGCGCCGCCGCCGCTGCTGCCGCTCTCCGCCCCGGAGGCTCGCGTTGGGCTGCGGCGCGGGTTCAAGAGTTCACGCGTCCCTGCCCGGCTCCGGGAGGGAAGCGGGGCTCGGGGGCGGCGGCGCGGCGGGAGGAGCGCTCCGCGTGTGCGGGGCCGTGGGCACCGGCGCTGCCCGCCGGAACAATGTTGGTCCCGGCCGGGTGGCGGGGCCGTGGCACGCTGGGGCACCGGGCGACCTCACCCTGCGCCGGCCGACGGCAGCCCCCGGGCCGGTGGTGGCGGCCAGCGCCGCGCTAGCATCCTCCTTCGCCCTTTATTTCTCCGTTGTTTTTCGCTCTACTAAGGCTGGTTAACCTCTCCCCTTTAAAGCGCTGCTCTCGGGCGTGCGGAGCCTCCTCTCAGCTAAAACTTGTCTGGAGTGATTCAGTCCCATGGAGAGTTCTGTAAAGTTCCGGGAAGTGCAGAAAAAAGGCAGGGTATCTTATTGGCTTCGGATTGCTTTTTGATTGTATAATTCTGCCAACTAAAATGAGCATTTTCTAGGTGATGAGATTTTTGTTAGCGTCTGCCTTTTATGTCTTTAGCTTGATGTATCTGCGATTCCAATCTCGACGTTTAAAGGTAAAAGATAGTCTCAGGCTAAAAATATACCGTCAAAATAGGTGCACTTATAGATGACTTTGCATTTGGTTCTGAAAGTGGTCAGGCATGTATTCTGATCTGTCTGATAAGATTAATAGATGATCAAGTCAGAAGGACTGTTGCAATCATCTAGTCTGACCTCTTAATAATGCAAGCCATAGGACTTTTTTTTCCCCCCCAATCTGTGTTTGAAACTAGAGTTTACATTGTAGAAGGTGCATTTAAAAAACTTCTAATAAGGCAAAATTCAGCACAGTTCTTGATAAAGTATACAAGTGGCTGATGTGTATTTTCTTTCTTATTTCTGATCTGAAGAGGGCTACCTTTAGTTTCTAGCAACTGAATCTTGCTGTAGCCTTCTCGACACTGAAAATCCCATTATAACTCGTTTTCCCGAGTATAAGTTCTTACGAATTTTGATTAATTTCTTGCTTTGTATTCTTTTTATTAAGAAAAATAAGTAATCTTCTGAGGTTTGTTATGAGACTTTTTTTTTTTTTACTTCAGTTATTCTCAGTTGTCTTCTGGACCCCCTCCAATTTATTGTCACCCTTCCTGAATTGTGGACTTTGCATTTTAATTGTGGACTTTGCATTTTAGAAGCAATTAAGTCAACGTTAAGTAAGAAGATAATAGGACCTCCCTGGGGCGTGAGGCTCTAGATTCCTTGTTTCACAGAGAATTGCAAGGATGGTTAGATTTTTTGGCCAAACCCTCGCCCCATGAAGCTGTGTTTAGCTGGGTTCTCTGCAGAGTTGCCCACCTGGCAAAGCGAGGTTTCCTACCATTCTTTCTAGTCCTTCTTCATAATTGTTGAACTACTTTCGGCCATATTGCGGCGTTGGTTTCAGTGGAAGTCAGTGACATGTCCTTTCGACATTGCTGTCGCCAGTTCTCATCTATTGAGGATCATGCCATCTATTCCATGAAGAAGGTATGGATTTTCCAGGTCATTTAAGAATATGTAGTACACGAGCAAGAGTGTGCTTCTTAGATCTTGGAAGAAACACAACTGCTTGATGATTATTTTCTCTATTAGAAAAATATCCCCTGGTTTCAAACATAACTTTAATCTTTTTAATAGCTGCTGTATTAATGCAATATTAATTGTATATTTTGGGAATTCCTTAATTGAAATGGCATGGAGAACAGTCCCAAGGCAAGTGCCGTGCAGAAGCTCATTGGATCAATGCCTGCTGCCTTTGCCAATCAGATTGTTAATCGAAAAAATCAAATTAGTATTACTGAATCTGTTCTTGATATGATAATACTTATGCTATGCTTTAGGTAGCAGTGTCAAGAAGACCTTGCTTTCAGTTCTTCAAAGTTTCATCTGGAGGCTGTGTAGATGGTGATGAATGATATGTTTTAAATGTGTTGACTGAAATGTTTTTGTTTTTTTTTTTTTCTTTAACTGTAGCAAGGGCAGAGAAAATACTATGAATCAATACTATGCTTGAGGTTCTCCTGTACTGGGTTCTTAGAGTTCACGTCATTTTAGTAAGGATTAAAATACCCTGCCTTCAGCAAGATTTAAAGATTTGACCCATGTTGGACACAATGTTAGATACAGTCTGGGCTATGTTTTTGGTTCCTCTATCATTGATAACATTTGTCTTTGTATGGATGGAGCCAGTTGCTGGGGAGTTGGGATGTAAGGGTCATGCCTATCACTGCCAAGGCTTGTACTAGCCTGGATGCAAATCGTGAAGGTATAGATGTACTGTAAGGGAATACGCTGTCAATGTGCTTGACTTGTGTTACAGATCATTTAATATTTTTCAAAACAGTGTTTTTGATTGTGGTTGACAGGTAGTCATCTAAACAGCTGAAGCTGTGTTAGCCTGATGTTAAATTAAAAAAATGTGTGTCGTGTTCATCTGGTACTTGCTTGAGAAGAATTCAGCCTTTAGGTGATCTAGATAACGATATTTCATTCAAATTTCATATTTATGCTGTTGCAGGCTGTGTCCTGGCAGGCTATGTTCCTTTTGTGTGGAGAGCCATGTTCACAGTCTCGGCTCATCAAAATGATTTCTCCTCCCTACAAGCGTTGCTCCTGTCTTCCTGCGCTTAACTTCAGCCATCTGGTTTTTATCCTGCTCCTTATTTCTTGCAGGCACTGTTTTGTCTCTGCAATGGCTCTGTTCCTATCAACTGAAAGGAAATGTGTGGTGAAGTATTATAAGGACATTGCTACCAGGCCTGCTGTGACATAACTTTTCCCATGGAATATGAAAAGATAGTGAAACAGGACAGGAGCTGAATCACTGTGTTAACTGAACAGAGATCGCTCCCACCGAAGAGCATGCTTGGACAGTGCAGCCATGGCATCCCTGTAGGGGGGGGCTGAAAGAGGTGCTCCTGTCCTCTGCGTTCCCCTTCCCTTCACCCCCTGCTCCCCCTATGTGGGCTGTTAGCATCTTGAAGGAATTTCTGATGGTTATATGGGCATGCTGCCACTTCTGACCTTTTTCTGTAGCTGTTAAACCCTTACTTCTGTGCTGAAACCCTCTCTTCTTGTGGCGCAGTCTACAGCTAGTCCTGTATTGAATAGCAAATACGTACGTCATGCTTACTTGTTACTTGCTCGAGAAAAACATGGTCTTCAGAAAACAGGTGAATGTGAAATAGTTTGAGAGACTGTCATAATTGCTTGGAAAGAGAAATGGAGATAGTTGGTAACGGGTGAGGTTTCTGGTTGATGCATGTCTGATTTGGGGGTACTTCTAGGGCTTCATTCACAGAAGGATTTTTACTAGTGGAGGGATCTTGCTGTTCTTTGGTTTTTACCACAGCTCTAAGAGTCAGATCTTCTGCTACACATGATTGAATGTCAATCACAATTATTTTGTTCTTGTTTTAAATGTTATGGCAATTGCTGTGGTCTCTAAAGGTTCTTTATGCCTGGTAATCTTTGTCCGTCACTGCCTTACCCAAGCATGTGGGGGTTTATATCATTTAATTCAAGATGGTTCTTTACAATAGATAACACTGACATTTGGTTAGTGTGGCCTATATTTATAGCAGCTAATCTAAGATAATTGGTTAGAGTGATAGTTCATATGCAAAATTACATAAGTGGGAGACTTAAAAAAAAATCATCATAAAAGTTTAACTTGTATTTTTGCATAGCTGTCAAACTAATGCTTATTGTAACAACTGTATGATAATTGTGATTTAGTTAAGGCTCAATTTTAAATTCTAATGGATTTTTGCATAGCTATGGAAACTCTAAAAGTGCAGATAATGTGTTTTAGAAAAGCATAGAACATTTTCTTTCATCAGATGAAATTGTTCTGGGAGGTAAAACCAATGTTTGTTGTTAAACACATTTCCTACAAAAAGTTCCCTATGGCGTAGTATTTCAAATGTTGAAAGGTAAAGCTCATAAACTGTGAATATATTTAGAACATTTGCTATTAAAAGAAAAGGCACAGAAGGATTAAATATACTTTATAAACATATAAAAAGGTAGATCGCTTTAAAATCTTACCAAACTTTCTGTCATAGTTTATATCTAGAACATTTATACATACAAAATAGAACACAGGTGGTCCATGGTGTAGCACAGATACCTTACAGGGACTTGCTAGTTTTTGTCAGTCGTCTTTTCTTTTTTTAACTTTCTTGGTTTAACCTGCATTCAGGATACACTGAATAACAGCAGTGACAAGGTCAAAGATTGACTGAACAGGGAGGCCGAACACATTCTTGCTGTATGCCCCATAGCCTTTCACAGATGCAGATGTATGGTCATCTTGTAAAATATTCGCTAAACTTTCAAAATGAGCCAGATAGGCTTGTTTGGAATTACGTGCTACTTACCTGTCGTAAGATTTAACAACAGCTTTACATGAAGCATTTTAAGGATTGGATGTCAGTTTGATGCAGTGAGAAACGGTGATGTAGAGCAGTGTGCAGAAGGAACGAGTTGAAACTTAGTCTGAGGGTGCAGTTACATGAGATGGCTGAACTCACTGCTCAGGCTCCTGAAAGGGGCTCCTTTCCTCCTCCCTTCCACTGGCTCTGGTGTTTGTGCAACTGCACAGGGAGCCGATCTAATTTTTTAATCCATGAAAACTAACCTGAGCGAGAAGGTAAGTGGCTTTCTCAAGTTGGAGAGCTGCACTGGTGTACTTGTGCTGTTGGACAGGAACCCAAAGGTGGCACGAGGGGATGAGCAGGCAGCAGAGCTGCAAGGAGCGAGCCGCGTGGCCTCAGCAGGCACTCTGCCCTGCGGTCCTGGGCAGCTTTTAGATGGGCTCAGCCTTGCTGTGTCACTGTCTTCAATGAGCATCCCACCCAAATTGTGCTACGTGCTTCACTACCAGGACACTTCGTAAGTGTCTGTGTTAGCTCAGGGCTTGACATCTCTTGAGATCACCTAGAATGATATTTTGGATGTGAGCCCTTTCCCATGGAGCCAACAACTTCAACACAGGTTACAGAATATGTTGTTCTGAAAGAAACAGGGTTTGTATTCTTCCACTTACGCAAAAAGTCTTTCAGTCCCATATGTGTATTTTACCTTTCATCCTATTAACTTTAATTGTAGGCATTTGTACCACCAGAGAACAACCTTTTCCCTTTGTTTCTTCTGTACTTTTGCCCACCTTTTATTTTTCCTTGGAGAAGCTGTTGATTCTGGCATGATGCTGTCATAGGAAGGAGGTTGTTTTCAGAAAAATCTTTGTTCCTGTCACAAGAAAAGCACCTATGACTGGATTGTATTCATTCTAAACGATACTAGAGCTCTTAGGGGGTCTATTTTCCTTGTATTTTTTGATTTCTTGTATTTAGTCAAAGCAGTCACAAATTTGCATGTCAAAAAAGTTATTTTGTATCATGAGTGCCTATTCCAAACATTAAAAAACAACAGAAAAAAACAAAACCAAAAGCTAGTTAAAAGGCAGCACGTTAATAGTCTCACTTCAAACCTTCATTAGCAGTCTTAAGTGTGACAAAAATAACGTTGAGCACCATGCAGGGTTCAGCCTTTCCAGTGCAGCATTTCTTGTTGTACCATGCAAGTGACAGAGAAAGGAAAATTCTTAGAATTTTTAAGCAAAGAGAAATAAGGTGCTCAGAGAGGATGAGTTATTAAGTACTAGATTTACTTATCTCACTAGGGAGATTTCATAGGTTTTGGTTTTACTTCTGCTACTCTTTCTGTCACCTCTTCATACATCCTTGTTTTATTACTCTGAACTGACTATTGGGGATGAATGGACACTTATAGCATCCTCAAAACCTCTCTGACCATGGGTTTTGGTAAGTAGGGGCAAGGAGCTTTTATTCCTGAATCCCTGCATACTTGGACTTTCTTATTCCAAAACAATTCAGCAAGAACCTACATATGTTTAGACAAGCTTTTATTTGCCCGCATTGCTTTACTTGTTTTTCATCTTCTACATGCCTACCTCTGTTGCTTGCTTAGGACTTGTATAAGTGTAACCAATTACGCTCAGCAGGAAGAAGGCACCCTTAGGCATCCTTATCTTAGAGTAATAGTATTTACATAGGAGTATGCTAAGGAACATTTATTCCTTAATAATCCCATATGAATTATACTTGGGGCTGTCATGCATCTAGATTTCATTGGAGATAGCCCTCTCTTTCACCTGGCAGTGTTGTGTGAGAAGAGTTTGAGTGCTCTGGCTCTTTGTCTAGCATTTCCAGATGTCTGGCGATTGGTTCTGAAAGCTTTTAGACATCTAGAACGTGCCAGACAAATGGCCACTGCACCTGCATGGTGTGTGTGCAATCGGGCTGGTGTTTCGTGGCAATACGGAATGTACCAGTATGTGCTGCACGTTCCACGTTGCACTTTTTTCTGACCAGGAAATCCCTTTCAGAAATACAGCAACTTAGTGTTTCACACCGCATCCTGTTTACTTTCTCTCTTCTTCGTGTCAAAAATTCTGGTGCTACAGTGAATAATCCTTCAATTCCTGTGTTCCTCCTGTTTCATTATTCTCTACAGAGTCTGCCAAGGATAGGATTTCTAATGCGTTTTTCTTGATTATGAACATTTGCTATACAAAGAGTGATCCTAAAAAACGTAACTCCTTAGGACTCAACAGCAACCATTTGTTAACTACCTTCAGTTGTTGCTGGAACTGGTGACCTGGAGGTTACTGATGCTCAGTGCCATTGAAGAGAGCTGGGATTTTCTTCTTTTCCCCTCCAAAAAACTCCCTTTTGGTATTCTCTTTAAAAGACAATACAGGTTTTTGACCAGTTGAAGGAATTTTTTAGTTTGTGTGTGTGTGTGTAAACCATTTTGATCTCTATTAATACTTGTTCAGACATCTGCCTGAACATCAGGAAATCTTAAATCAATACCTGGGGCATATTTAAGGAATTTGTTTTATATAGTGAAGTTTTTCCCATCTCAAAATAAATGCCGTGTAGTTGTAACTACTTTTCTACAGTTTTGAACAGTGCACCTTGTCTAGTTGAAGCATTCACAAGCAACTGAGTTCATATGGTATTTTCAGCTAAATAGTAACTAGTGACAATGTGGTAGCCAGGGTCCTCTTTGCAAGGTTAGAAATGTAAATTTAAATCTGTTTTAGGATGATGAGAGCACTGATGAAAAGGTATAAGAACTAAATTCAGGGCCTATGCTAATTTTCTTTTTAAAAGTAGGGAGTAACACCCTGTGATGATTCCTTTAATGTAAAGGACTCTTGCTGCTGCATTTTATGATGAACTGTGTGTTGTTAATATGTAAGATCTTTCCTGGGCACACCTCCTAAATTGGGATAGAAGTGGTGTTAGTCATAGGGATGCCTCTTTATTGAGTCTAAAGGAGCTCATATGAGCTGCTTAGCCCTTGTAGTGTGTTGTGGGATGGGGAAACCACTACTGGACACGTAGGTGTTCTGGAAGACTTAAAGAATATTTAATGGTCATGAATTGTAGGTCGTGCAGATGACCAAGGATAGTAAGGTTTGTGGTTTCAGATGTAGTCAGCGAGTAGATGCCTCGATTCTGTGTAAGTTCTGTGGCTGTGAGCCATGAAGCCACTGATCCTCACAGAAGTTCAGCGTATTGCATACTAAGCTTTTAGAAATTTTAACTTCATGAAGCCTTGAGAAACTCACTCTTATTTCAGTCCTGTTTGAAACTTGGTTGTGAGGGCTGACCTCTCTTGTAAATCTGAGTGGGTTAGTGTTTGTACCTTAGTTTCCCTAGATTAAAGGAGATGATGTTTCACGGGTTCTGGAACTGTAAAGAGCTTGGAGATTTGGTAATGAAAAGAGGTGTTGCCAAAGATGGCTCTGTCCATTGATATGACATAGGTATTTGCACCTCCTACCTCTTTTGTGATGAATATCTCAACTTCAGCATCGTCTTTTCCATATAATTGGGAAATGAAGGGCTTATTAAGAAATGGGATATCAGGCATTCCTATAATACCCCAAAGGTAGTACTCAAGCTTGCCACAAAATATGACACTGTAATAACTGTGGGAGGGTAGGGGTTGAGAAGCATTTCCATAGCTGAAATGAATTGTATTTTTAATAAGGCACTGATGTGGCTAAGTCACATCTTGAGATAATGCTCTGCTGATTTTTGTATTTTGAAATAAAATTTTATTATTAAAAGTAATGAAATCTTTTTGTGTGTATCTTGGCCAACCATAATAGAAGATTATGCTATGTGCTTAACCATTAATGCTGTGATGATCCTGAGAAGAGTTTCTAATATCTCCAAGTATACTTTTGACAATAGAATAGCATCACATTGGAAAAAAAAGCGCTAGATTTCTATTACTGTCTGTTACAAAAACCTTTGAAATTGTGAGTAAAGCTCTGTAGGAGAGAAGTATTACAAATTAAAAAAAAAAAATTCACAGCTATTATCTCCATGCTGGGTAAAGAGAAAGTTCTTTCCTATAGAAAAGGAAAGAGGATAAATAAATGTAGTGACAAGGTAATCCAGTGCCTCAAAAGGTGACAAAAGAAGAGTGCAGTTTTTTCCGTGGTCTAAGCTATGCAGACCATAATGGGTGCTCGTTTTTCTGCAGGGACCAGTAGAGTAGAAGCTGTCAGGGAAAATGTGTGAACCCCCAAAATATTGCTTGACAAACAAATGGCTTAAAATTATTTCTGACACTGCATTATAATAGAAGTTTGGTGGTGAATGTGGGCATATCATTGTCTGTTTAGGTGTGGGGAGTGATGACACCGAGTTAATGAGGGCATCAAAGTTAGGCTTCAATATTCAGAGCGGGAACACTGAAAGCTCCTCTCCAGACCTTGAAATCCTAAAAAGTGCATCAGGAACTCAAAACTGACATTATTCTAGAATAGCCTAGGCAGGCTGTAACCCCGTTACAGTACGAAAGGGGGAGAGGGGGCCGAGGGAAGTGGGTAAGCTGTAAAGAGCTTCTTACCTAGCACAGTGCCCTATGGTCAGTTTTATTTGCAATGTTCAGATCAAAACATGGTTGACATTTTTTCCTGTGGGATGTTTTGTGTAATCGATTTCAATGAATTCCTTGAAAATTCCTGATAGGACACAGAGGGGTTTCCAACAGTAGTCTGCCTCAGTGCTGCCAGCCCTGCTCACCCTCCAGGGTAACGGCCAGGGGACTGCAGTGGTGAGGGGCTGCCGCGGCCAGGCAGTCACCCCAGTCCTGCAGCCCTGCTCCTGGGTGTGTGGCGGGGAGCCTGAAAGCCCTGGGTGCTCCCCTGGTTTCTTGGTTCCTGCTAGTGGGTTGGAAGCTTTGGAGTTTCTCATTAAAGGAATTTGATGTAGTTCATATTTAGAATTTTAATCCTAAATGCACCCTTTTTTGCCTTCCGTAGTGTATCTGATTTTTGTAACTTTCTTTTTTAAAAGTTGCTTTGATTAGGTTACCGAGAATTTTTGTCAAAGCCGAGTGGTAGTGATATTTGTCAATTCTGACTTAAAAAAACCAAACCACAAGTGACTTTGTTAAATGTACTGCATTTTGACTGTAGATGACCTTGGCAAAAAGGGAATTTAGCTTGTATACCTTAGAAAATAAGAACATGAAGTAGTTTGTCCAGTCCTTCCATAGTAACTAAAGTTGAAGTTTAGAAATAGCTCATTTCTATCTGAATATTAGTTTTCACATACATAGTTTCAAGATATAGTTTAACATTTTATGAAAACGGAATTATAGTTGTCTTTGTTATTAAGAACTCCACAGGTTACTTAATCGTACAAGCCAGCACTTGCACTATTGAAGTACCAGTAAGACTATTTGGCTTTCCAGAAGCAGGGGGGGTTGGTTTGTTTGTTTTTGTTTTTTTAATTTATTTTTAAAAGGATCAAGTATAAAGAGTTCAGACACTTTACCATGGGAATAAGAGGGAGATGGACCTTTCTTGCCATAAAGTCTTCTTTTTTTCTCTTAAGATATGACATGTATTCAGGTGAAGAATCACAGGAACAGCGTAAACTTTTGCTCATTCAGGCAATTCCCTGCATGTAGTTTTCTACCTCAAAATCTAGTTCTTAGAAGCTCCTATCTCAGCTCCTAGAAAACAAGGAAGTAATGAGTGTTTCCTCTCGCAAGTACCTTGAGGCAGTCTTTGGTCCACGTTGTGATTGTATCAGCTGTGCTCTTGGTGGCTCTGTATATGATTTGAAGTGGGAAATTAATATTATAACTTCATCTTTACTGAAAGACTGAAGGGTGATTGCCTTTGGTATGTTATGATTTGGTATATTCTGCATTGAATATGTAGTCTGTAATGACATTAAAAAGCAAGAATGTGACATAATGAACAGACAGTTGAGATTGTCGATAAAATACTGCTTTTCTGTGTTTTACTGAAATACCGTAGTACAGGATTCTGATTCTGTTTTTTCCATCTTTCTAGCACTTATCTTCTATCTTGAAGAATAATATTATTAGGTAGTTAATAATACTTTAAAATATTGACAGTTTTTTATGTGATAATTCAAAAACAGGCCAGGCAAATGCTAAAGATGTATGCCGTTCCTAAAGGAAACTCTCTACGTATCTTTTAAGATGTATTAATTTTAGAGATGCTTTTCATCTAATCTCTCAGTGGTGGACTTTATTTTTCCTGTAGCAGATTATTTTTTCTTTTGTCTTTGTGGTGGGTTGACCCTGGCTGGGGGCCAGGTGCCCACCAGAGCCGTTCTATCACTCCCCTCCTTCACTAGACAGGGGAGAAAAAGTATAACAAAAAGCTTATGGGTCGGGATAAGGACAGGGAGAGATCGCTCACTAATTATAATCACGAGCAAAACAGACTGAACTTAGAGAGGGAATTCATCTAATTTATTACCAAGCAAGACAGGGTAGAGGAATGAGAAATAAAACCAAATCTTAAAACACCTCCCCCCACCCCTCCCATCTTCCCGGGCTCAACTTCACTCCCGGCTTCAACTTCTGCCCCCCTCAGTGGCACAGGGGGACAGGGAATGGGGGTTACGGTCAGTTCATCTCACGGTGTTTCTGCCGCTTCTTCATCCTCAGGGGGAGGACTCCTCTCATCATTCCCCTGCTCCAACATGGAGTCCCTCTCACAGGAAACAGTCCTTCACAAACTTCTCCAATGTGAGTCTCTCCCAGGGGGTCCTTCAGGAGCAAACTGCTCCAGCATGGGTCCCCCATGGGTTCACAAGTCCTGCCAGCAAACCTGCTCTGGCGTGGGCTCCTCTCTCCATGGGTCCTGCCAGGAGCTTGCTCCAGCGTGGGCTTCCCACAGGGCCACAGCCTCCTTCAGGTGCCTCCACCTGCTCTGGCGTGGGGTCCTCCACGGGCTGCAGGTGGAATCTCTACACCCCCTCATCCTTCCTCCATGGGCTGCAGGGGGACAGCCTGCTTCACCATGGTCTTCACCACGGGCTGCAGGAGGATCTCTGCTCCGGCGCCTGGAGCACCTCCTCCCCCTCCATCTGCACTGACCTTGGTGTCTGCAGAGTTTCTTACATCTTCTCACTCCTCTCTCTGGCTGCAAAAGCTCTCTCTAACTGTTTTTTTTTTTTTTCCTTCTTAAATATGTTATCTCAGAGGCGCTGATTGGCTTGGCCTTGGCCAGCAGCAGGTCCGTCTTGGAGCCGGCTGGCATTGGATCTATCAGACACAGGGGGAGCTTCTAGCAGCTTCTCACAGAAGCCGCCCCTGTAGCCCCCCCCCCACTACCAAAACCTTGCCACGCAAACCCAGCACAGTCTTGTGGCTAACTTAACTGTTCTAGACTGTTAAATATTCTTTATTTTTGTGCAAGTGTCAGTTGAATCTTCAAATGTTAAGGATTGTCTTGTCTTGTATCATCTAATGAGAATTACATATAGGGAGTAGGCTAGTTTCCACTTTTTCATGAACCTGTCAACATTTGCAAGCTTTGAACCAACTTTGTTCTTGCATTGTCTTTTTTTGTTGTTGTTGTTTGGTTGGGGTTTTTAAGTTTTAAAATATGTGTGAGACTGGGAAATAGAGGTGAAAAATCACACATTGTATACATTTCTAAATAAATGTTTTGCGCTGAAATGAGCCTCTGGGCTGAGCAGGAGTTTGTTTTCTTTTGTTTTCTATTGGAATTAATTTCTGAAATATTTTCTGTTGTCTGTATGGGCTTGCTTTTAAACTTCCAGAAGTGCGTTGGCCTGTCTGTTGGACAGGAGGGATTTGATGTTAGTAACAGCATTAACCTCATTTAAGTAGCAACTTACTTTCTAGACAAATCCCTCCATCCTTTACAATTTTGCTGCCTTTGAGTCATTGCTTTTTTAAAATACAAGACCAAACTAATTTTTGGATTAAATATAACTACCCGTAACATTGCTTTTAAATTTTAATTTTATTCTGAGCTGCAGGTAAACCTTGAATGCCAAGTTACGTTCTAGTTAGACTGTAGCAAACGGTGGTGAACTTGGTTGCTATTAGAATGGGCAGCTGAAGTGCATGCTGGCTAAAAGGCTGCTCACCCTCCATTTAATCTCTATTACATTGAAGTAATGTTTCCAAGTAATACTCTTCCATTCTGTCTCCATGGGATGCTGTGAATAAAGGCAAATTGGCAAAGAGAAATATTTAAGCAAAATATTAAATATTGTATCTAATATTAAACAATTCTAAATGTGAACCTGCCAACAGATAGTGCAAGCTAGAATTGTATTTTAAAATCAAATATAGTGGACAGAAAGAGATGTAAGCTGCATATCAATTTATCTTACATTTAGAGCAGTATTTTTAGTATTTAGGAGTGTGTTTGTCATTTTTGTGATGTTTGGATCATCAGCTGCTTTGCTTTCAGCCTTTGACTGGAACTCGCTATTGCATGGCTAAAGAGCTGCTTGAAGACAGACTCCCTTGCCAAGTGTCGGAGCTTTGGGGTAGAGTTGGAAACTTGAGTAATATTTCCCCTATTTCGCATATATCCAAATTCAGATAAAATGCAAAGTGTGTTTTAAAGTATTTCCTTGTCAGCACGAGGTTATTGCTGATTTTTAATCTCCTCTCTGGCAGTTTAGTTAGAAGCAGACTGTATGCCCAGTCACCTTCCCACAGGAGTGGGAAAACTGCTCTTGTTTTCAGTAAGGCAGAACAGGCAGCCCAACAATGAGATCAAATTGTTTCCCTGGTCTACCTCAAATCTGATCGGTTGTACGGTGCCTGCTGGGTTGTTGCCTCTTGTTTTGCTGGGTTTGGTTGTTTGGGATGTCAGACTTGTCAGTGGGTGCAGGAGCCCGAGGTTGGGGCGCTGAGGCTGCTCCTCTCCGGGCGGTGGGAGCAGGGACCTTCTCGCATCGCCCGCAGTCAGGGGTTTCCTCTGCAACTGCTTGTCTTGTAGGTGTCCGGTTTCACTTTGAGAGCAGCCTGCACCGTTTGAATACTTTGAAAATGCGCTGTGATTTAATGTGGGGGTTTTTAGCAATTTTCCTTTATATCAGAGGCAGAAGTTACAAGTGCCAAAGAACAAAAGAACAAGGTATTGCGCCCAGGAGTATCCTTTGCTGCTTAAGAGTCCTGGTCTGTTTTTCACATAAGCATTGTAAGTTTCCCTAGAGCTTGAATAATTGCTGTTACTAAACTTTAAAAAAAAAACAAACAAAAACCAAAACTCCAAAAACCTTAAATATTGCTAAGCCCTCATGAAAATTGATCTAGAAAATAAAGTAGAAAGATGAAAATTATTAAAATGTCCTCTTTCCATGTAATAATACTTTTTGTATCGAGTATTAAGTAAACTAACATTCTTGTTTAAAGTGTCATTGTTTCTGTATTTCATTCTGTATGGATGCCTAGGAGAGCAAGGTTATTTGAAGAAAATGAGAGAATTAAAAATAAAGACTTACCTGTATGTCCAGTGCTCACTGCAACTACATTTTCTTTCTTTGTAAAAGTGATCCTTCAATTCGAGTTCGAAGTTAAGAAATGCATCTATCACTTGTGTAAAGTGCAAACCAGATAATTGTGTTGGCAGGTAAGGAGGGTGGTGAGTTTAATGTAACCAAATAACTTTTTGCAGTTGGAGACCTAAATTTATACGAAACTATAATAATAATAATAAATTATAATAAGAATAGCAATATAAACAGATATGTGAAGAGCTGATTCAGGAAAGACTTTATCCAGGCTAACAAAAAGGAGTTGTAAATCAAGGTTGAAGTATTTTAGTAACAATTAAGTGCAATAACTATACATTTTCTTCCAGAAGTTTTACTGGAGAGGTAATAATCTGCTGTTAACCCAACTGATGCAGTTGAAAAAAGCAGAGTAATATTTGAGTCGTTTCACTTTCATTGTCCTAAGGATTTTTTGATTGCATCATTACAGCAATGACAAATAATGATGGCTTTTTATAGGACATCTCTAAAAGGACACTTAAATATTATATTAAAATTGAATGGAACTTTTCAATGAAAAATACTTCAGGGAGACCTGTTTTCCAATCTTGTATGTCAGATTTGTATTACTTTCTAGCAGTAATCACTCCATTGTGCAGTTAACTATGCCAGTAGAAGTGAGAAATCTCTGTGATTTATCAGTGATAAGGTGGAAGTGTTTTTGGAACACTTTATAGCAACTAATGATAACAAAGTACCAAGTAATGTGAATGTGTCTCTTCAGGAACTAATCTGACATTTCAGGTCAAGTGAGAACTCCTATGGAACTTTTACAAACTTTGAAACCAGAGTACGAAAGACTAGATAGCCATAATTTTATTTGCCATGCTTAATGTATTTTTGATACATGAATTACATGCTGTATAAGTTTGTCTGTTTAAAAGCTAAATTTTATAAAAAGAAACCCTAAGGCAATAATCTTCTTTCAGATTGCTATGCTTGTGTTTAGGATAAGCTTATGTAAACTGAAGGCATACATATATGCAGAGTTTTTTTGAGATAAGAATCTACATTCCAGCAACTAGTAATTATACAATGAACAATTAACTGTTCTAATAAATACAATGTTTTTATTGAAAGACAGATTCATTTTTGAGGTTGCGGTTGCATTAAGTATGACCTGGGAGTTTGTATTTAAAAACACAAAGGCATCATATACTTTGAGTGTTCTTATGATGCTCATAATTACTAAAATTTGAGATTCTAGTAATTAACAATGTTTTTGAGATACTAAGCCTAGAGGTTATTTTGTATCTCAGTGTTAATTCCAGTGTCCTCTGTGTTACAAAGTCTTTCTCTAAATTTCTTTTGCAAGTTGCTTTTATCATTCACAGCGTTCTGCCACACGTCTACAAGCTTGCATGTTAAGCTATCTGGTAGTCTTTGCGTATGCTGTACCTGCCTTTTACAAAAAAAAAGGTGTTCATTGCAAGGGAGTGAAGAGGGGGAAATTAATCACAATCTTTACCAAACAATCAGAATAAGTAGAAATTTCAAATTTAAAAAAAAAAAAAGAACAAAACCCAACCCAAAACCAGCAAGCCAATTTTTCAATTTCCCAAATTTTCAGGTGGTTAATTTAAAGTGAAGTTCATCCACTTTTTGCTCATGACCTTCTGCTGTGACAATGTAAGAGGAGAAATGATGCAGTATTACTTGATGTAATCTGTACCAGTTTTTGTGGGTCTAACCTCATCTGGAAGGACATTTGCTGCAAAGTGTAGTCTTGCTTTCCTAGAACACCACTATGATGCCAAACATGCCTCTCAACCTGAAAATACCTGAAACGGGAAAAGGAAGATGTTCGGCTGTATGAGCGATATATGTAGTGTGACTTCATAGTTTGCTTTTTAAACATATATGAAAACAAAGTCAGCATCACATACTTTTATGTAGGTAAATGCTTTAAGAAAGCCTGAAAGTAAAGCTAAGTAAAACACATGGAAAGTTTTCACAAGATCAGCATTTGTGTCAGTGATAACAACGCATGCACTACCATGATTCAGTTTAGAAATGTGTTTTCTTGTGTAGCGCATTTTTATTTTTAAAAAAATCTGAAGAAAACATCATGTGTCCTAATTCTTTTGGTTTTTTTAGCCATGCAAGTTTGTTCAAAAAAACCAAACCACCTTAACTTTAAAATTTGTCTTGTAAAAATATTTGCATTTAAATTGGCTTTATTGCATGCATAATGTTTTATGTGCAGAACACTACTGTAATTTCTTTCATCTGGAAATATTAAACATTTTTAATGCTGTAAATAAAAAAATAACCTACAGCATCATGCAATCATGCCTGCCAATTGTCCATAGTAATGATGCAAATCATCAGATTTCAGTCAGCATGTAATAGGAATCGGTTGCTGATTCATACTGTTGAACTGCACAAAGATCTGTCCTCTACAGCATAAGCACGTCGATGTGCTGACTCTGAATTGAGGTTTGGCTATTCTCTAAAAATTAATTATTGCTGTGAAAGGTGTTAGTGCTAGACAGTGAGTGCAACTGGGAAAAGCAGTAGCTGAGGTTCTTTGTTTTTTCAAAGGATTTTAGTTGAAACAGAAACTATATCCCCTGTTAGTGCATCTGAGGCATGGAAGTTAATCTAGAAGTCTAAAATGTCGTGTCCCTTACAGTCAGGCTCTTGCTAGTTCGTAATGTGTGGAGGTCACAGTCCTCTTACAGGCTCATCAGATCTCCACTGCCGCCTCTTGTCATCGTAATGAAAATGAAGCAAATCCAGTAGTGGTGCCAATTTTTATATTATTTGGTGACTTCTATAAAAGTTTCCCATGATGTCATGATTCCTGGCATCAAGTGTTCAATTTTTCCCTTATGCAGAGTGGCTGCCCCCTCATCCCAGGGGATGAAAGAGGATAAGGGAAGTCTCCCTTACAGCAGTCAGCAGGGAGGGCTGTGGGTTTCGCCATTTGGGATTTTTTGGCATCTGTTTACAATTGAATTTTGAACTTAAAGCAATCTCACATGTGCATTGGAGTAAGTAGCGGCTACCTATAAACTTGATGTCCAAAAGGCAAGAAGAGAAGATGATAAATGGTTACTTGGTCATGCTGGCTTTCATTTTTTCCATTTGACAGGTGCTGTATAGAGCTGAATCTGTGGAAGCTTGAAAGCTTTGGGATTTTGTTTTGCTTCCTCCTCCTTTCTGCCTTTTAAGTTGGAAATCAGTAGCACTTTTGGCAGGTTCCTAATGTTGCTTGATTTTTAGATGGCATTTCTTTATTTCCTGCATTATTGCTTTTGCATGGGCCCAGACACTGTATATTTTCAGTTTGCTGCCATTAAGCCTGATTAAAACATTATGTTAATTTAGATGACTCATTTCAAAACATTAAATAAAAACTATGGATCATTAATTTTTATTTAATGCTAGGAGGTCTGAAGACTGAGATTTGTCACTTGCTCGTGCGCTCACTGTCAATTTTGTTAGAATCGTACCAAAATTAACAAAATCTTTAAAATCTTATTTCTCCCGCAGCTTCCTAGTCATTCCAGTCTCTGTATTAAATATAGTCCTGTAAGTTTTAATGGAATCAGAAATCGAAATGTTAAAGTGGGCATGAATTTGTAGACATCTGCTTTGCAGCTTTTACATCAGTAAGTCATTACAAAAAGTGTCCATCCAGTGTTTCTTAGAGTTGAACTAGGAAGACCTCTGTCTTTCTGACCTAGGCCTTTGTAGACTTTTCCGTGATCAGCTTTGATTTTTGTAAGGTTTGTGGGTTTTTTCCTCTTTCGGCTCATTAGGTTTTGTAGTACTTTTTTTAACTGCTTAACATTTTTAGTGATGTCCTAGCACAACCACATCTGTCAGATCTTGGGCTTATGTTCTCATTTATGCAACTTTTGGCTTGTGGTTGGGATTTTGTAATTGTACTTTGTTTCTATAGATGTCTATTTTTTTGTTAATAATGTTTAATTTCTTCCTTAGCTTAAGCTATGGAGGAGGACATTCATCACATTCAGAAACAGATCTTCTTCACAGACAGACATACACAGCTTCTCATCAGCTTCCTGGATACTCTACTACACATCATCCTACTGGTAACTGTCCATATCATGAGATTACAGCTTAAATAGCTAAAGGAAAAAAACCCCAACTTTTACATAATTTGGATTCAAGTTGATGAATTTTATAATGAGAGGGAGTTTGTCGTGCAGGTGGTGGCAAGTGGTATTAAAAAAGCTGAGTTTGTAGTAGAAAGTTAACCATCAGTTGTTAGCTTTTATCAAAATGTCCTAAGTGGAAAGGAAAGTACGTGTAAGCGGGGGGTCATGCTCAATTATTTATTGTTGGTTCTTAAAGAAACTGCATTTATTCTTTAAAATACAGCTTTTCAGGATTTAGTCTGTGCATAAGGGTCAAACATTAAGTATGTCTCAAAGCCAGCTGCAGAAATTGTGCCAATTCTTTTAGACGAAAACCAGCAGCAAAACTAATGCAAGTTGAAACACACTGTTGCTAGTGCTTACATGTGCAAACTAAGACATAGTGCTGGGGGGAAGTTAAAATTTACTTTAAATATAGTAGCAGGTTAGGCGATGTTATATCTGCATCCGGATCTTTCTGTGATCCTGATGATATCCTGTCTCCATGGCAGGAGAAGACAGGGCATGACCTCTTCACGCTGGCTTTGCAACCCGGTTTCTAAGGAAAGAAGTTTGAGTTCATGTGCTGGCTGGAATCTGCAGTCTCTTGGCCAGGTCCTTGATGAGAACAATGGAGGGTCAGAACTGCAGGGAATGTTTCAGGGTGCAGACCCTGCAGTCTTGACATAATCTCAGTTACTCAAAACTCTGGATCTCTCCAGTGCTTCTCATTGAGCTCCCTACCATTGAAAGGTGTGAGCAACAGGGAACACACAAAAGTGTGTGTTTGAAACAGGGAATGCAACCAAAACTGCTTTTCATGTGCCAGTCCTGCAGAGAAATCCAAACTGCTACAAGCTGCCTGAAGGGGGAAAGGGTTGATACAGAGAAGTTGAACCTATTTCAGAAGGAATTCTGAACATCTAAGCAGTTAATGTAAAAAGTGGAACAGTGAATCTTCAGATGAAGGGGGAATTTTATTGGTTGACCTAAATATTGTTTTTAAGCATCATATTTGATACAGATTTTAAAATGCGTACTCAGGTTCCAGTTTACAGTTGCAACACTGTAAAACAGTTAAACACTGAAAAATCAATGTACTTTAATAATATTGCTAATGTTTCATAGGTTATTTTTAGTGAATTATGAATGCATATCCTTGTTATTTGATTGAGCTTCTTGTAAGTTCATCTGAATTGTCTGTTTTGTTTCATTTCCCTCCACTCTCATCTAGGTCTTTCGGGAATATTTGATACCAGTATGCACAGTGCTGGAAGTAACACTAAGGAAACTTCTTCAGTTATGAATTTTCTCTCTGCTATTGAGTCTCGTACCGCTCAGGCAGTCTCTTCAGGATCTACCATTTTACCACAATTCAGGGCTCCTTCCTGGCAGACAGGTGAAAAATTTCTCTTGAAATAAAATTTTGTCATGATTATATTGAATGTCTGGGAGAATTTGAAACAAAAGTACCCTGACTAGCTGAAAAAGCTACATGTCTTCTACCTTTTTTCCATATTGGCATTTAAAAATATCTCAAAATCAATGCAATTATATTAGACAAAGAATTATATTAGACAAAGAATTATATTAGACAAAGAATTATATTAGACAAAGAATTATATTAGACAAAGAATTATATTAGACAAAGAATTATATTAGCAGAAGTTCTAACTGTTTAGAAGGGATTCAGATGTATAGGATATTATTTTGCCTAACGAGTCAAAGTTATTCTCCAGCTTTGTTTGGAATTAGTCTCAGTAACACCATAAGCATATTCAGGTAGACTACCTGTACGCCCTAGCAGATCTTTCATTCTCAAACTCTGTTCCCTGTCGTAGTTGTTCTTTTGTGACGTTACTACTAAAAGCCTATGGATAACTTCAGCTCCTTTGTACACAGAAGTAATGAGCAAGGTGCTCTCAGAAAGAAGGTCTGAGGTGCATGTTGCATAGAAATAAGTGATCTAATTTACAAATAAACAGGCCATCTCTTTTGACAGACTGACTGCCTCTTATAAACCTCCCCCATCTGTCAAGCCTTCTGTGCAGAGCAGGAAACTTTGCATATTTTGAGCTCGCTATAGGCAGCCACACCAAGATAACTGTTGCTACTGCATCTGTGGGTAGCTTCAAGTTCTGCTTAATCTTATGTAGTGATTATGCAGCTGCACAGTGAATCAGATCTAGTCACTGGTCTGACAGAAAACGTTTGGGTGTGTTTTTTTCCTTTGGTGGGATGGTTTTCCACTGTATCAGCGAGCTGATCTGTGTCTCAGTGCAGCTGTATGATCACTGGTTCTGATTTAGGGGAGGAGACATAAGGTAGAAAGAGGGAAGAGTTGAACAATCCTTTTGTTGAGAGTTTGCGCTTGGTGCGTTAAGTGTAATGTGCAGCTGCATTCTGTGAAGAGCTACTCAAAAAGTTGAGAAGAGAGAATAGGACTTTTTATTCACCACGGACAAAAGCAGATATGTGAGAGCACGGATGAAGATGCACACTGTTAGTCTGTAAAAAAAAAAAAAAATCTTAGTATAAATCAGTGGTGTTTGGAGTTGTGATGACCTATCCTCACATAAGATTGTAAGCTGGGAAGAAATCGTTTTTTCTCTTCGTGCTAGCATTTCCTCCATTGCAGCCTGCCTAATGATGACTTGTGAAGCATGAGGAGACATGCTGTGGGTCAGGTTTGATGTTGGTAGCAGTGATTGAGATGCTTCTCAGTACTCATTACTAAAAACTCATCAATAAGTCCATTTTCAATATTGCCAGGTCTCTGAGCTTTCTGTTGTCCTTTAATACTTTTGCTGCTTTTCTATATCCCTCAATCCTCCCAAGTGTCTTTTGAGAGCTTTGTCTTCTACATGTTTTTTTGATGAGGGGAAAACAAGTGCTCTTTGCTCTTCAGGGTGACCTTTCTTTAGAAGGGTTTTTTACTTTTTTTTTTTTCTCCAAACCCTGCAACTGCTGATTTTTGGGTGAAAGAGGACAATGTGTTTGTTATGTTGTCCTACCAAGTCTTCCTTTGATGTGTGGGATGTGTTATGGACGTGCTGATTTCTCAGGGTAATGTGGGGTGCTTGTGCACGCAATTTACTACCTTTGCCATATCTTTTGTCTGCTCCTCTACAAAAGTAAAATATAAAATCCAGCAGCTCTGCCATTGTAGTGCTTCTGTGACTGGCTCTTGTCTGGTTTAAGAAATTACATGTGTAGTAGGAAGGGCTTTAATTTATGGAAGAGAAGGGAAAAATACAGGTTAGATGAGAAATTAACATCTGCAGTTAAAATAGGTGTAAGTTCTTCCCCTTTGATGCTTCTGGATGTCCCTATCTTTGTGTTAGTGGTAAGGATCAGTAAAAAAGAACCCAGTTGTACATGATGTTGCAGTTTTTTAGAATAGGGGAAAAAAAGAATTAAAACACTGCTTATGCTTTCTTACTCAGAAAGGCCTTATTGTTGACTAATGAAAAATACCTCGGCATTCCTTCAGTATCACATCTCTTCATATCAGTTTGTCTTGAACTGAAAGGGAGAAACAAAGACTTTCTTTCGCAGCTTCATCTGAAACTTCCAAAGCAATTGGATGATTAAGTTGCAGTCAGTTTAAGAGGACTTAATGTATTTCAAAATAAAAATTGATTTTTTTTTTTACTGAACTGTTTGTCTCAAAACAAGCTTTATTTACTGAGGGTTTTTTTTATTCTTAAATGATCCAAAGCTCAACACTGTTTTAAGTATCCAAGAAGAACAGAAAAAGGTCAAATTATACCAGTGATTTTAACGTTTTCTGATTTGCATACCCTTGTAAATTCCCCAGTGGAAATTGATTGTATTACAGATTCCTTTACAAGATGTTTAAGCCTCTCTGAGAATAAACTTGCCTTCTTCACTTTTGTTCATAGATTTCAAAATAGTACACAAACTTCACCAGTACCTACAAGTCACAGGGTGAAAATCCCTGAACGATATGGATCAGTGGTGTAAGCCCCAAAGCTTGCAAGGGAATTTCACACTCCTATTTTAGTTGGAGTAGTATATTTTGTTGAGAAAGCTTGTTTAAGGCAGGATGTCATACCAATGTCCGGATGCAAATAAGTAATACTATACTTTTCAGTTGGATAGTTGCTATTGTAGTGTGCGGATAGCTGCTGTCTGTGGATAATTTGGACTCTCACTTTAGAAATCCTACAAATCATATTTATACTTTGTATTGGAAGTCAGAGCCCTTCTTTAAGAAACTTATATTGCAAGACGTATAGGCTATTAGCTATTTCACTGTAAACTCTGAAATGTTTCACATAAAGTGAGTTATAAAAGTATTGGTAAATGCAAGAGATGGAATTGCTACTTTAACTGTGTATGTGTTACAACTGGTAAGGTGTAATTTTGCCTTTTTACTGTATATTCAAAGTGTCCAGGGCTTTTGATCAGTTGTCCTCTACTATGAACTTCTTTTCAGACTGAAATAAAAACTAATACAGAGCTTTCAGTTTCAAAGCAGAATTAATGTTGTACAACTTTTTTAATCCACGATTTGCATTTAAGGATATGATTTTTTTTTTCCCTTGGCAATTCACTGTAGGTATAGAATTCGGAATTCTTATAAAAATCCTGCACTTCCAGTTTGAAAAATACCCACAATAAGTGCTTCCCATTATATGTTTTTGTTGAAAATAGCGATGATTCTAAAGAAGGTTATATTTGTAAATACTGTAAGATCTTACAATTAAATGACTTATAGAAATGCAGATTGTTGTTACTTGTAAAGCTCCCTTATGCTCTTTTTTCCTTCTTGTTTTGTTTTTGTTTTTTTTCCAGGTATGCATTCCTCAACAGCTGCAGAACTATTTGTTACTGGAGCTTTGCCAACCTCTGGAACATTTCCACCAACATCTGCTTTATCAGCATATCAGCATCCCAACGCTTTCAGCAGCAGAAACTTTGCTACTACCCCTTCTCTTACTCTTCAAGATACTACTTTTAGTGCTACATCCAATGGTCTCTTAACTACCCACGATCCTTTATTACAGATTAAAACATCACAAGGCACTGTTCCAACTGCTTTGACATTTGAGCGCCTAGGCAGTTCTGTTTTAAGTACCAGTATACCACCTCAGTCATCAACATATCGTTCTGCTCAAGAATCTGCACCCCATCTTTTGCAACCTCAATTTAGTTTGTTGCCTTCGACCCTTGGAGGAGCTCAGCAGGTTTCTCAGGCGTATAGCACATCTGTCTTTACTGGTTCCACTGCTTCTATCGATAGAGCACTTCAGCGAGAATGTAGTGTTATTAAACACCATCAGCGGCCTTCAAGTACTCAGTCCGTTCAGGCGCAACTGACTGTTTCACAGCATTCCTTACACAGCTATTTAACGAGTACAAGCGGAGTGAATTTTCAAGATACTTCTAGGCACTCAGCATTGTCCTGCAGTCCAGTTGGAGATGTTACTCAGGTGAGCAATGGAGGACCACAGCAGAAGACTTCTCAAGTCACAGTGGAACTTGCTCAGTCATACACATCTGCAATTCCATCACCTGGTTTTCCATCTGCCTCCACAGCAAAAGTGAAAAACTGTTCCACGAAGCAGCCTCCAAGGTCAACGAAGACGCCCAAACCTCAAAGTGTAGCTCCCACTGTGCAGACACAAAGCTATGCCAAAACCGCACGAAACCAGAGTTCTGTCATTACAGGCCAAGCACAGATCTATTCTACAGCACAGCTCCCAAGCCTCTTGTCAGTCAGCCAGTCCCAAAACTATGTTTCATCCCAGGCTCAGAATGTGCCACCTGTCAGTCACTCGCAGGATTTCTCATCTAGCAAGGTTGAAAAGCTGCCCTCACTGTATAAAACATTGACTTTTTCTGGGCAATCGCAAACTATTACTTCTGACAGTCAAACTCTAAGCTACTCCTCAGAGGAACAGGTATTGACTTCAGTTCCAAATGAGAACTACTCTGGGCAAACGAGGGAACTTTCTTCAGTCAGCCAATCTCAGAGCTACTCTTCTAGTCACTCTCAGGGTTTATCTCCAGTTAGCCAATCCCAAGTTAGTTTTTCATCTCAATCACAAGTTTTATCAGCTGTTAGTCCTTCAGAAAGCTATTCTTCAGGGCAGTCTTTAACATTAACATCGCCTTCTCTTTCCTTTAATGCCTCTCCTCGGATACAAAGTCTTCCAGCCTCGAGTCCTAGTCAGAGCTATATTTCTTTACATTCTTCTCAGAACTCTCAGTCACAAGAATCCTCCTCTCCGCAGTCTCAGAAGTTTTTGCCATCTGTCCAGTCTCCTTTTGCATCCCCAGCTCATTCACAGACACTGCAAAACAACAGGCCTTCCTCGGAAACAAAGTCATATGTTAAAAGGAAGTCTGACTCTAATTTGTATGCCTCGTCAAAACAAGAGGAAGAATTATCAATGCAGGATATGCAGGCATTGCAACAGCAAGCTTCTCTTGAGTCTTCCACTCAAAGGCTAACCGATGAGGAAATCAATGCTCAGGATGCATCCTATAGGGTCTCAAAGCCAGATGACAGATACTCTCAAAGTGTAATCAGAAGTAACTCTCGTCTTGAAGATCAAGTTGTTGGACTTACTCTTCAAGGAACAAAAAAAGATGAAAGAATGGTCAATTCTGTGGAACAGCTGTCACAACATATTGGCCATATCACTAGCCTAAGCCATGATTTAAAAAAGACAGCTAATTTAATGCAAACAACACAAATAACTGTGAGTGCTAAAGAACTAAACCAGCAACATTCTCTTATGCATAAGGTACATGAAAGTAAAGCTCAAGAGCAGCAAGGCCAAGTCATTAGTACACCATCGCAGGTTCAAGCTCATGCTTTAAGACATGGCCACCAGCTGTGTTTACCCAGTGCACAGGTACTACTAGAGTCAGCCTGTGACTTGCAGATTCTTCATCAGTCAATACTACAGTCAACTTTAGGACAAGCAAAGGCATCACCACAAGTGCAAAGAATACAGAGTCCTCAGCAGGTGACGCATCCATTCCTTCAGATGGATGGTCATATTATTCAAAGTAATGGGGGTCATTCTCAGCAACAGCTTCATACTCAGAATTCAGAAGTAATGAAAATGGACATTTCTGAGCCCTCAAAACCACTACAGCAACATTTGACAACAAAAGATCATTTTACTCAGACAAATCAACATGATTCAAAAAATCAGTTTGTTTCTCTTAGTTCAATATGTTTCCCAGAATCTATACTTCTCAGTGATGATAGGAATATACTATCCAATGTAGATGACATCTTAGCAGCAACAGCAGCAGCCTGTGGAGTGACACCATCTGACTTTGCCAAATCAGCTTCTAATGATGAGGAAATCCAGTCTGTTGAAAATAGCGAGGAATCTAAACCACAGTTCCGATCAATGGATGTAAGACATGTGTCTTCTGGTTTCAGTGCCTCACCTACTGTAGTTGGAAAGCCAGCAAGCATAAGTAATATTTCTCTGAATGGAGGCCAAATTACTATAAATCTTACACCAGTGTCAACAATACAGACTAAAACTGTGAACCTTGATCAACAGCACATTGAAACTTCTGATCAAAACGTACCAACAAGAATGACCTCTCCCACCCTTGGCCCTGGTCAAGAAGAGCAAGAAAAAGGGGCTGTTTCACTTAAGAAACAATCTAGCATCAGTCATGAATCTGAAGAAGATAATGATGCTTCTGCTGATGGTACACTGAATGCAAGAGACACAGAATTTGCTTCAAGCGGTAAGAGTCTAAGTGAAGAAAGTGCTGCTTCAGAGAATGATTTTAATATGGGTGGTGATGATGGTACAGTAGCAGGTAATCAGTCAAAGGGTCCATTGCAGCCGCTATCTATGCCCCGAAGTGGAGATGGAACCATTAGTAGAACTGAAGAAGAATGCCAAGATTTAACTCAAGGGAACCTTCAGAAGAAAAAAAGCAAAGGAAAAAGCCAAAACAAAACTGCTGCAGAAGATGACAGTGCAATTCAGAAACAGGTAAAAAGAAGCGGACAGTGTAAACGTCAAAATTCAAGAGGAAACGACTCATGTTTGACATATTCTTCTCCTGTTTCTGAAAGCTGTTATGATACTTACCAGCATCAGGAACGAATGAGGCAAAAAATTAAAGAAGTTGAAGAAAAACAACCTGAGGTCAAAACAGGATTTATCGCATCTTTTTTAGACTTTCTGAAGTCTGGGCCTAGGCAACAGTTTTCAGCTCCAGCTGTACGAATGCCAAACAGGACTAGGCGACCAGTTACCCAAATAGTTCGTGCCCCTTGCCTACAGTCCTCTGCGAAGCCTCAGCCAGCAGCAGCAGCACCACCACCTGTAGCTGCTGAGGTTAGTGGAGAAAGTCCAACCAAAAAAGTTGATGAAGAACTTAAGAAAAATTTAGAAACGTTGCCTTCGTTTTCTTCTGATGAAGATGATTCTGTGGGAGGTAACCACGATCTTCAGAAGAGCATCTCTACTGCATTGTCAGCCCTGGATGATACATCTGACAGAAAGAACAAAACAGGTAAAACAGTTACTACAAGTGCATATGTTGAAGGAGATATCTGTAGCTGATGGGAAAAAAATAAAGAATAATTTTAGCTATCTTCAGTTCAGGTAAAGGTTTTGATTGGTTTTGTTTTTAATCACAGCCATAATTAAGGCTTCTGTTCAAAAGGTGTGTTGACTATGAACTAAACTAGCGTTTTCCACAACTAGAAAATACGTAGATAAACTTTTTCATGCTACTTAAGTAGGACTCTTCTTATGTCAAAAAGTTTTTTTTACCCCAGTATTGGAATAATGTGTCTGTTCTCCTCTGGCTTGGAATGCTAAATATGATTTTCATCTGGAAACCTCAACAAACCATCAGCTTTTAAATCTATTTTATAAAAAATCTAGCAAGAGAACATATTAGTAATTGCCATCAGCAGAGGTTAAGTTCTTCCTAGGTAGAGTTAAACATGTGCTGTCTGTGATGATAGAGTTGCACAGAATATGTGCATGAAAACAATTTTTGCACTTGTAAACTGAGCACTGGTTTGACTGGTCTTGTCCAAGATGGGAGTCATTTGACTTTGATTTTGGCCATAATTAATCAGAAGTGGTGTAGCTTCGTGTTGATACATTCCTAACAAAAGAACAAAATCTGGGAAGGGTTGTTTTGGGCAGGGAGGGGCAAGCAGCAACCACTGATCACACACTTTTCAGTTTCATTTGTATTACACCTGTGCTGTATGTTACATTGTCAGTGTTCATAGCTTTTAACTGATGCGGCTTTGTTTTGAAGTATTTTCAACATACAGCATATTTTTGCCTAGACAGACCTTTTCAGTGAAGTTTGTTTTCCTCTGGTAAGCAATTAAAAATTATCCAGCCAATCACATAACTGTACTAATTCAAGAGAAATACCATTGCCTTCCAAAATAATCACAGGGAGAAAATGAAACATTTCTTAAACTCTTCTCGGGACCCGCGACCCATAGGCTGGTTCTTAACAAAATACAATGAAGTCATTTTTTTCTCTTTTTAGATTAAAGGAGAGAGGGAGATTTTTTTTTTCTCCAAGAATTACCTCATTTACTGAAAAATACATAACACAATTGAACTTAAATTGTAATAATCAGACCTAAAATGCCGGGAAAAGATTGCAGAATATGTGATACACTAAACAGCACCTCATCTTAATTACTGTTCTGTTTTCTTCTGTGGATATTTCTATTGAATTATGTTAAGTTCATGTATTTTGGAAAGTCTATTACAGAAGATGAAGTTCCTCATATTTCTTTTGGTTGAATATGTACTTCAAACAAGAAAGCAGTGACCTTTTTTCCTCCCAGAAAGCCAAAATGTGAACAATGTCACAGTTTGAGCCTCTGACTGGTTTGTTAACTTTTAATAAGCCATGGTCTGTGTACAACTTGCTAAGGAAATATTTCAAAGGTTTTTGTGTTTCAGTGTTTTATTTGCAATGATTTCTTTTACAATATTATTGTATCTTCTTTATTATTCATAAGGCTGTAATATTTATACCACGAGTTTCTTGAGTTCACCTTCCTGTTTTATTGTATATGAGACTGTACGTTGCACAAGATGCTTAGTAATGACTTCTTTCCTACTTGCTGGTACTGTGTAGATTTTCTAGTAATTCCTTCTTCTGTCTGTTTTTGCTCATAAGCATGGAAAGATAAATATTAAAACATAGTCTCTTGTTGGTAGTATTAAGTAGTGTATGTACAGTTATCTGCTGTTCTGAAGACTGTAAATATACTTGGGGAACCAATAATGCTATGTCTAATTAAAGCTGTCATAGCTTTAAAAAGAAATACAACATATTTGCAATAATGTGATATGAGATATATATATATATATCTGGAAGAACGTATTTCATGGCTTAGCAATTTTACTGACTTGATTTCATGAATCTTCATGTATCTAGTATATAGCTTTTGTATCAACACATTAATTTGGTATTTAAATAATTTGTTTTGGATCACTTTTATTAAAATATATGCCACGTTATCTTTTTTCTATTTTTTCAAGTGAAAAAGTCAACAAATAACAGTGACTGTAACAAAACTGTAATCTCAAGTTTGAAGCCAAGTTTCCTAAGTGATATTGGTAATTATGCTATAGCTAATATAACCTGATTTCTTCTAGATCAGCAAGTCAGTGTTAAAACTAATGTATAAATGACTACAATATCTAAAAAGGATTCTAATTTTCTTCAAATGGGAAAGAATAATAATTTCAAAAGGTGGGAGTTTCTTTTGGCTCTGGGGCTTAGAGAAGGAGAAGAATGTTCTTTCCCTTTGTTTTGGTCATCAGTTCTCATTGCTTACCTCTGCTAATATTAAAAATTATTAGGATATTGCCAAAGTTTTAATCTGGAACTTCCAGTTAAATTATTACAAGATATAAATGATAAATGTCCAAAAGTCAACCAGTAAATGTTTTCCTATTTCATGTGTATTTCTCTTTCCTTAATCCAATTTAAAAAGACTTTACTTATCAGCAGACTGGAAACAAGATTCAGTGTTGTAACCTTTACTATTGTATTTACTCAGTCACACAAAGTACAACAGTATTTCCTGTCGATCATGTCTGTAACTATCAAATTGTTTTCTAAAGCATTCATCTTTGTTATTTGTAGATGCTAACAGATGTAGCAGTTTAACATAAACAGAGGTATACTAGCTACAATATTTTGGTTTTGTTTAAGGTTTAGTTGTGGCCAAGATAACAGTCTATTTTAATTCTTAATGCAGATGTTTTTCATAGAATAGTTGTTTTAATGTGTATTGTAACAGAAAAGAAGAAAAATAAACCTAGTTCCCATTTTACATTGCTAATCCTTGATAATTTGTTTAACTGAAATTTGGATTTTTTTCTTCAGAAGCTGAAAAAGTGGCGGTTGTTACTGCTGCAGCCACTGCCACTACTGCTGTAATAAAGCAGGAATCTCCACAGACAACTGCTCCTGTAGTCACTGTGCAGGAGAAAATGAATCCAGCTGACCCCTTAAAAGCAGCTCAACAGGATGCCGTGACTTCAGACCAGTTGGCAAAGATACAGGCAACTGTTGCAATGGAAGGATGTACTGATGAGGAGAATACAGACAGTGGAGGAGAGGGCATGTACAGAGAACGTGATGAATTTGTAGTGAAGATTGAAGATATAGAGACACTAAAGGTAATCTGAATACTTGCTGTGTATGAAAAATCCTCCATGTGAATTTAGCCTCAACAAACTACCAGAAGGGGAAAGGCTGCAGATTAGTTTTCTGTTTCTGTTCTAATATTCCCTGGCTGCTGCCAAAATGCCTTGAAGGTGTCTTTCTAGTGCAGGTTATGATTATGTTCTGTATGTATGTGACCCATTTTATACTACATACATAATAAAGTAAATATATGTACTGGTAACCTCTGTTAGAACTTGGAATTACCTTTTTTTTTAATATTAAAAAGCAGAAATTTTTCACAGGTTGTTGACTTGGTTTTTTTTTAAGATAGTAGTAGGCTTTCAAGTGTAAGGTGTTGAAGAAATGACTTTTGGATTTTTGCAAAAGATCTTGGAGTTGTCTTTTTTTTCTTTTTTGGAAGAGGTTCTGTTTGCTATTCCAACAAGACATGGCTTCCATAAGCAACTGGAACAGCTTTTCACATGAGTTTGAGAATGTTCCTTGTTGTCTTTGATTTCTTTTTTTGTTTTGTTCTTGTTATTTCTGCATGTTTACTTTTCCTTTTGTTACTATCATAGCCAGCAATATTCTTACCATTAATTTCTAATACTTTTGATTACTTGTCTATGTGTTCATCCTCGAGTTTGTGTTAAATGAATTCATGTAGCTTTGTCATATAAGACAAGTGTTACCAGAGTTTTAAAATATTCCCTTGTCACTTATAAAACTGATTAAGTTTTGTTAAGAGATATTTTGAATTTTAAGCTTTGTGATGTTTGTTTATTATAGTTATTTAAACAGTCATGAAAAAGGAACCAATACATGACTATATGTTTTCCAAAAAGAGAGTTTCTGAGTTAGTAGTTTGTGTGTAGGATTTATAGAGAATTCTTATTAGGGATAATAATTACAAATTTGTTTTTTACCATAGTTTATTTCTCAAACTATGTGAAGAAAATCAACTCAAACTAGGGTTTTTTTTATGGTTAAGCTGAACTGAAAGTGTAAACTCTGGTTCACGAATTCATACTGAACTATCTCTTTTCACATTAGTGCAGGCATCATGCTGTAATGTACCTGGGCTTCTGCTATAGAATCTCTAGGGACCTGCAAGCTTTTTGCTACTTGTTGTGATTCTTGCATTTTTGTTTAAAAATATTTCATGGAGCGAAAGAGTAAAAAACTGGAAAAATGTTAGATTGTTTTAAAAAATAAACTTCTGTGGCTGAGTTGCATAGTACACGAGTTAAGATGTCACACCATAGGCAAAGCTGGTTGGCACAATTTCATCGCTGTGCAAGTAAAATATGTAGATTGCATTATACTTATTGTAGTTCGTGTCATACTGTTTTGATGCAAATGGCACATAATGACAAAGGGTTTGGAATTTTGAATGACTTATTTCCATTTTATCCCTGTGTAACTTGCTCAAAAAATACAATGCACAAACACACTTCTGGGAGAAAAATAAGTGCTGCTTTTAGCAAATAATACTATGTTCTTACAGGATGCTTTGCAAACAGGAATAGAGCCTCCAGCTATTTGGAAAGTACAGAAGGCTTTATTGCAAAAATTTGTTCCTGAAGTGCGAGATGGACAGAGAGAGTTTGCTGCTACTAACAGTGTGAGTCTTAAAATTCTTTATGAAGCCTCATGGGAACTTATTTCCTTAATGGAAGTCTAGGAAGCAAAATAAAATCTGATTCTGACATACATTCTTAGCAGGCATCCTTGGAGGGGGAAAAAAAAAGGTTGAAAAGATTTCTTGAATTTCTGAGGAACAAGTTTTCATAGCCAGAATAAAGTTAGTGGAAGCAGGCTTGTGAACCAACTGCTTTCCACAGTGGGAAGATGCAGATAGGATACTATTTCAACAGACAGCCCTTTGCCAGGCAGATAATCCTTTGGGATGACACATGGGAGGATTCAATAAAAGGAGAAAATGAAGCCCAAAGTATCTCTTGCCTTATTTTCTTACTTTAAACATGTGGAAATCTATTAGAGAATTTATTTTAAATTATAAATGCTGCAGGATGGCTCGTCTTCGTATATCCAGGTTGTTTCTAAACTGACTTTTTTCCTTTAGTATTTACATTTTTAATTGTTAAACTGAATAATTTTACTTAACAGAAACACTTATGTATTCACTTTTTCTTTTTTTTTTTTTGTTAGTATCTTGGGTATTTCGGTGATGCAAAAACAAAATACAAACGAGTGTATGTGAAGTTCATTGAAAATGCAAACAAAAAGGAATATGTCAGAGTATGTTCAAAAAAACCACGAAGCAAGCCTGTACAGTCAGCAAGGTATTTTATTTCAATTTGTTTTTCATTTTGCTGTATTGTTTTCATATTAAGAACATATCTATTTTAATAAACAAGACTTATAACTCAGGATTATGTTAATTCATTTTTAAGTTGGAAACTGGGAACTGTGTTTTGCTTTAAGAAATGAGATATAAATTACTGCCATATCAAGATTTCCCTGCCTTGAATCTGTGAATTGCAATACTCATTCATTTTAGAGGTGTTAGGGCTTCACACGCTATTTATTTCTGTCATCTTTTGGCCTGTTACTAGATATAAGGATAGAAGCCTACAGGTGTAATGATTTTAAATTTTTGTGTGTTGTTTTCTCCTATCCTATGGACTTTGCAAGTTAGATATATTTTTTCTGGATTGATTTCATGACCATTCTGTCCCAGTATACTAGAAATACTGTGCTTTCTTTTTAATCCTGTAAAGATAATTTAAAAACAAAAGTTTCTTGTTGAAGTTGATTATCACAAGGATGTTTTTCCTTCTTTTGTATGTCCTTGCACACTGAGGGTATTTCTTATTGCACCTGCCCTACCTCCCCCACCCCAAAAGGCCTTATCGCTTTGAGTCATCCCATGTCACCTCTATTTGTGCCTTAAGATCAGTAATTCCAGTAGTATTGCTTTTAAACCACCAACAGGGATAAATAAAACTCAAATAAATCTGTTGCTCTGGAGAGCCATGTAAAGAATCGAACATCGTATGGTTTTGATTATTCTAGTAAATATACTACTAGTCCTGCAGAATGTTATGACCGTGTCTCACACAGGTACTTTAGTTATCTCTGAGATTTCCTCCGCCACCTCCTTCTGACATGGTTTTCACTTCAAGTCACTTGCTAAGGGTTTTGCTATTGTGTTTTGTGTTGACCTTCGATTGTGCTTTTGGAAAAGATTGCAGATTCTGTACTGTACAAACTCTGTTACGCTTTATTGCTTAGCTTATTTTATTTTCTCACAACTTCAGATGATATCTGAAGCTTTTCTCTCTGTATGGCTTTTCAATAATTATAATTTAATGTAGATATATTTTCCTCATCAGATGTTAGTAAATAGTAATAAAAAAACTACAGTGCTTTTCATTCAAGAAATGAATGGGGTTTTAAGTCCAGTTTGCTCTCAAAGCAAGTGATGACATCAGATAATTAGTTTTATAAAATGATTGTGATCCACTTAAAACTAGCTAGGATTTTGATGCTTTTTGGGCTACAGAAGTCTGTTCCAGAACCTGTTCCTCTAGTGCTCTGAAACAATCCAGTCTTTTAGCCGAAACATGATCATGATTTGATTTTATCCATATATTCTCCTCTCAATGCTGTTTTTGGCTTTTATGTGTGTCTTTCCCTGGTGTTTTTACTGCATGATGTATTTCTGGAGAGCAGTCAGATTCCACCTCTGTCTTCATTTCCCTAAGCTGGGTTAATCAAGGTCTTCCAACTTCCTCGTCTAAGGCAGGCTTTCCATTCCTCTAATCATCCTGTCTATTGTCGCCATCCATTTCAGTTTGAAATCTTCACCTCTGACAGCTGACAAGAATTATTCACAATATTCCAGAAGATACTAACAGTGCTTCTACTATACATTTCACTGCTTTCCCATTTGAACTTTCCTATTTGGACAAAAAAATCTTGCCTGGGGCTTCCCAGAATTGTGTTCTCCATGTTCTCAAAACTGTAGTGCATTATTAGTCCTAAAGTATATAACTTTGTATTTATGATATTAAGTTTCCTGTTTGCTTTCCTGTTTTGAGTGGTGGGAAGAGAAAGGAGAGGAGTTGTCTGGTTTCTTATTTCAGTCCTCAAGATCCTGCATTTCCTGCATTTTTACCTGGATGATATTCTCTCCCATCTTTGTATGGATACAATATCCCAACTTCAGTTTGTCAGTGAATCTCATTGATTGCTAGTATTTGTTCAAGTCTGTTGAGTCTGATTTTTTTTTTATTAAATAATTTTAATATTAGCTCAAATCTCCGATAGCTCATAAATTCTACCAATATTGGGCAATTTAAGCTTTCTGTGCCCGTTTATCTAGTTAGAAAATTGGAATACTATTTAATCATAGGTAGTTGAGAATAATTGTTAAGCATTATATCAAAAATATAGTAGTATAGTGTGTATGACCTAAATCCTAGTTAGGTGTGATAATGAAATTAAGTATATATAATCTGTGGGGAATATATTCTGGTTAAACAAGACTATAGCTATTTTATTAATGCCAAAACTTGTGTGGTAATTATTTTCATAAAGATCGTCTTCATAATGTTGCAGGACTATTCATTGCAAACCTAGTAGTAGCAATAACAACAAAACCCCTGATCCACCAACACCAAAACCAACAGCAACAAAAGTCTCTTCTGTGAAACCCAAAGCTAAACAGCCAAAGGTAAAGGCTGAACCACCACCAAAGAAAAGGAAAAAGTGGAAAGAAGAGTTTTCGTCTTCCCAGTCTGATTCTTCACCTGAGGCCCAGAGTGATGAGGATGGTGAGTAAGATATTATTGTTAGCATCTAGGCCTATTTGAACTTAACTGAAACTAGTATTATTAAAATATGTTGCTCGATCTTGCAAATCTTTCTTCACTAGCCTCAGGGAAAAAAAATTAAAATCTGACAGTGCCACAAAAAGTTGATTTCTTCAAACATTTTATGTGTTTGTATATGTGCAAATGTGTGCAACTGAAGTTACCTCAAATGTAGTTTATCAATTAGATAAATATATTTTTACTGCTTGCTTTCTAAGACAGGTACAATTGCAGGAGAAGGAGCTGATTTGATTTTAGAATACATCTTAAGAATTGAATTCTTCATTAATTTTCCATTGCAGTGCCATGTCATGTCTAAAATAACATTCCTGTAATGCCTGTCTGCATGCAGATTTGGGCAGAATTCAGATGTTACTGTTGTTTTTTCAAAACCCAAGGAGAGTCAGCGGTTGACTTTTTGGCTGATTCACTGCTTGTTTAAATGCCAGTTGTTCAAATGCAGCCTGCTGAGCAGATTTGCGAAGACCTTCACGGTGTCTTGGAAAATTGAGATACGACATTTGCAGTAATTCTCCAGAACAGAAAGGAATTTTTGAAGTGTACTATGTTTATAGAGATTACTTGTGGTAGCAGATGTACAGTGGGTTTTGCAGTTTTTTGTTTATTTCCTGTATGTTTGAAGTTAAACTGTGTAGTGCCCGTGCTTTGTATTGCAGTATTTCCAAAGCACGTTGGCATCGCTGACTTTTAACTATAGGTGAGTGAGGGTTGGTGGACTGGAACAGTGCCTCTGCTGAAGGCAGCACCTTTAAAATAACATTTTTCAAGCAAACTTACCCAAATAACCATTAATATGTACAACTATCCATATTTAAAATTTCAAGTAACCTGGTGATGATAGTCACCCATAGAAATGTGAATATCTGAGAAAGTTTAACAGCCTTGCTAGCTAAATTACTGCAAAATACTGGTATTGTACGTGGAGCCTAAAAAAGCTCCAGAATGCTTACTAATACTGATGACTGCTCCATGGGCACGTTTAAAATTGCTGTCCATGAAAAAATAAAAGGTTCCTCAGAATAAGCACAAATTGCTTTGCTGATAAAAAATGTTTTACATGTTTTTTGTGAGTTGGACAATTAGGTGGATTGACTTGGATGGTTTTTGGGCTCCTGAGTGACATTAGTGCTTTTGAATGTTTTTCTGTTGGGCTGCTTTGATTTCTGTGGTTTTAATAGGTACTTGCATTGACATGAAATGCCCTTGCACTTAGGGCACTTTCCCCGACTGAAGTTATTCGTTATCCCTTTTCTCTGGACTTTCATCTACAATAACAGAAAAATGTTTACATTCCCTAAAATATTATAATCTAAATGCTAATAGTTACAAATAATTGTATGTGTTTCTAAAAAAAATTGCGCCGTTTGTACCAGATTTGGTGTTTGTACCTGGTTTTTTGAATGTATTATTTCTGATTGCATTGAGTTTTAATCTCTTGGGATACCAGTAGGGGTCACTTGTGTTTTAAGAGAGAAGCCTTCAGTTTCAAAAAATGCAAATACTTGGAGGATATTGAAGGAAAAAAAATCATTATATTCCAATTAATTTTCAGAGCTTGTACCTCCAGCTCCCCTTGTTACTCGCTTTTTGAACACAAGAGCTATGAAAGAGACTTTTAAGAGCTACATGGAGTTGCTTGTTAGCATTGCCTTGGATCCAGACACAATGCAAGCTTTGGAAAAGAGCAATGGTACAGTATGTTTAACATTTGTACATTTTTATTAGATTGTAAGGTTATTAATCAGTAATGCAAATGTATTTTTTTAAAAAAGAAAAACCCCACCAAACTTTTAGCTATATACCCATAGCAAACACTTATTTCAGATTTCAACTGTGTGTTTACCTTCTTCTGAAGAAATACTCTTATAAGTAGTTCTGATTCTTGCTACTACTAAAAATTCATCTTTTCAAACTCCGAAACCTTAAAATTCTGATCAAAGACAATTGTATTCCACTTTTTCTTTGAGGAGAAAATGTCTGGACTTATTTACCATAGTGGACTGTTCTATTTCTCAAAATTTAGCAAAACACTCAGGTATACAGGTCCCCAAAAGAGCAAACATTTCACGTATTATTTAGTTGCAGGCTGTTGTTTTGTACTATATTCTGTTTGCTTGTATTTAAAAAACCCCTATTTTCTAGACCTCCTTTCCTGGTTTGCTCTGGTTGTGCATCAATGCGCACTTTCACCTCAAGGTTTCATGCCTGCGCCTTATGTCAGTAGTCCCACTAAAAGCAAAGAAATTGACTTTTAAGTAAAAGACTCCATACTAAGCTGCAATTTTTCATTCGTGGCCACATGCCTATGTTCAAATGTATATTCTGCAGTTTACAGTTGTTTGTCAGGTAACTTTCCTCGATTTCTTTTGTTATAAAGACCAGCAGGGTCATCTCTTGTAATACGGATTAGCGACTGTCTGAAACATATACTTGTCTTCATAAAACTGCCAGCTGTATTGCACAGAAGAGGGTTATCTAGGAAATGGTTTAAAATTGTCTCTTAAGATTTATGCTTTATATTGCTCTATCTTGATTTTTTTCTTTTCAACAAAGAAGAGTCAGAGAAGGAGCAGGGTTGCAGTCAGCAATTAGACTGCATAACATCTAGACCAGTTTAGCAGGCTAAAGAGAGATCTTTCACTTCACATTTGAAATTAGCTTATGTGCAAATTGCATTATTTTTTACTTCCACATTGTATGTTAATGGGTAGAAGTACAGATTGAATAGGAATCTCATTACTTTGTGTTTCTTAATCAACTGCTATGGGTTTTTTATGTGTCTTTTAGATGAGCTACTTTTGCCTCATATGAGAAAAATCGATGGTATGCTGAATGACAATAGGAAAAGGCTGCTTTCCAAATTACGCTTGGATCATACTTTCAAGGTATTCTCTTTTAAATTCTAGGATTTTTAAAGTAATGTTATAAGTTAAGTCATTGAATGCGTACCATGCAGGCACAACTTAAAACCCAGAAGGCAAATTTGTAACAGAAGTGAATATGGATTTGAAAGAGATGCTATAAATTCAATGCTTGCATGTGGCATTTGGAGAACATTTTGTGATGGAGGAGTTTATACAGCAAAGGTAAAGTTCTAGTTTTACTCCCCATGCTTTCTGGTTCATTCTCAAGCATTTTTTTCTTTTAAGCTTCTCAAGTTTGCCTGAAGAAAATCTGTTTGCTGTCCTTCTAGAGCTTTTGGTGAAGTGATTTTGTTGCCTGAAAATCTTAATAAACTTTTACATGAAATAGCTATGCTGTGGAGCAGATGTCTGAACTTCTGTGAAGTAGAGAACATGATCAGATTAGTTTAAAACCAGGACAAAGGGACTTGAGCACAACTCATTTGTGCGCTCTTTCATGTGTCTTCAGCATGGAAGATTGGGTGAAGTATGGATAACAAGCTCATATTACAGCAATTTTGACACAATGTCTGTAATCAGACTGGTATTTCTTCCTGTAACAGTTTTGAGACCAACAACAGTAAAGCAGACTTCTTTATAAGCACCATCAGACCAAACCTGCTCCTTCACCTGTCTTTCTCCTGTCCCCTGATGCCGTGGTACAGAGACACTTGGAGAATTAGTTGTCTCTCTGTACTGCTGTGTGCTTCGTTTTGAGACCTAGGTGAGGAGGGAGATAATAGCAGACATGGCAGTTCTGCTTTTTCATCATGAAATCTTTAAAAGATCTTTCTCCCCACAGCTCATTCCTGGTAAGTCTTGTGGGACACTAAGTGAACTTGTTTCAGGGATGAGAACATCATTGACCAGTGAAACAATTTTAATTCACAAGATTCTTTTATTGTTAGTTACGCTTTTTTCCCCCACAGCTATACAAGTTGTACCTGCTTGAACAAAATTTCTTGTGGCTTCCTCCTTAGAGTAGGAAGGGATGGGGCAGGCTCTGTATTTTCAAACCATACACAGAGTCTCTGAGAGATAGGAATTATTAACCCTCCATTTTTCTCTTTCTTTCGTGGTAGGAGTTTTGTGTTACTAGTTATTTCTATAGCTGCTTCTCTTAGACCTGTCTATGCAGGGAAGATAGGCCACATTAAGATAGGATGTGAATTTGTAGAATTCTAGTTACGTTCACAGTACACACAAAGTGAGAGGTAGCTTATTTTGGGTTTTTTTTCCCAGTTTAAGGGAACAAGCCTAATATAAACTTCTGTAATACTAACATGTAATTACAGCTGCTTATTCAGTTGGAGTCCATAACTTACGTAATAACTTTGCTGTGTGTTCACTTACAAGCAGATTATGTATCATATCTCTAAAGTTAGCTTAATCCTGTATTTCACAGTATGATCTGCTAGAAGTTAATGGAGTTATGGATGTAAGGAAGGGATCTGCTTGTGATGTAAACTGCAAGTTAAAAAGCCTTTTATGATTGCCTTCTGGCATGAAGGTACCAACTTATATCAATACTTTGGATAAAAATGAAACGCCTATTTGTCATCATAAGTGTTTGCGTCGGTCAGAAAAATGGGTTTGATACTTAAGATTGAGGTTGATCTGATGATGAATGCAGGAAAGCCTGCTTCTGTTCCAGCTTTGATCAAACGACTAGTTCAGATATTAGAGCTGAATGAGGCACTGAAGCAAGCAATAAGTGAAAAATACCATTATTGCTCATGACTATCATTCAGTTTGAATATTTTTACTATTCTGCATTGATAAGCATGGATGAATGTAACGTTTCTTTTTTTCACTGGGTACAGTTAATGTGGGATATCTTAGCACTGTATTATGGACCAAATCACACGCTGAAGTTAGCAGTCAGTGGTACTTTTGCCTGTAACATTCTTTATAGTTCTAACAGTTTATTGTGTCCTTTGGGTTATAGTTTTTTTTTAAACAAAATTAGTAAATATTACTGTTGCTTTAGTTGAAGCTCAGTAAATGAAGCATCTTAGCTGAATTGTGTAAATTTAATTTGGAAATAATTATCACCACTTTGTGTCTTGTGCTCTCAAAGATGCAGAAATCACTAGTATTTTCTTCTTCATTCCAATTCAAATTTGTCTGGTTTAGGTCAGTGGACCAGCCATGTAAGTTCTTCTGGTTAACAGGAATTCTCCAGAGGAAAGCAGAAACGACCAAAGCCCCTTGACACTCAAAGTCAACCTTCAGGAATGCTGTTACAGTGGATAGAAAAACTAAATAATTTAAAGCTGTTGAAGTTGTTCCAGTTTGAAAGCATCGCAATGAATATTGTATGCGGACAGGTTAGCTAGTCGAGGTTACTACTACCACTATGCAACTACCTCTGTGCAGTAGTAGATTTTACAGCTTTTGACTGAGAAGGTTATTTTGTAAAGGGAAAAATGGCTGATGTATATAAAGGGCTAAGAAATTATAGGCAGGGGAGGCTGTTGAATTCTAGTACTGCTTGTTAAAAGAAAATACAACAATTCAGTCAATTTCATCTTTTAACCCGGTAGTCCAAATTTAGCTCTTTAAGCTGCGGCATTGATACATTTTTCTGTATGCTTGATTTTCCCCTGCATACAAACATGTATATATTCATTTAACTGGAAATATTTTTTTCAGGACCAGATTATATAGCATAACAGAACTATTCCAAAGCATCTGCTGACATAAGGCTGTATTTGTACAACGAAGTTGTACTCAGATTGACTCATGCAAATAATGCAGAACTGAAGCTGGTAGAAATGCAGTTCACTCCCATGAATTACTGTGTCTTAAAAACTCGTGCTTTTTTGAACCAGCCATCTACTTCACTGTGCATAGGCTTTTCTACCTTGCAGATGTTATATGATGCGATTAATTTGTATTTTGCAAAAGCTGGGACAAAACCAATGAAGATATTTAGGCATCCAATCCCTGCTGCAATTGGCTGACTTCCCATGCCTCATCAGGAATTAAGTATTTAGGCATCTCCAAGTAACTTGGCCTTAGAGATTCTTGGGTAGAAATGGAATGGAAAGCATTTTAAAAGGTAAAAATTGCCTAGTGGAGCCTTTTTTTGCTCTTTCTAATGAAAGAATCACAGATGATATCTGAGATACAATAAAAGGATCTTCTCATCTTGAAAAATTATAGTAGTCAAGAACAGGTGGTCAAGCCTTTCAAAATGTATAGTTGCTTGATAGGATAAAGACCTTTTATCAGGTCTTTGTGGAAGAATAAATTGTTTTATAATAGGCTGCACTCTAACTTTTCAAGAAAAATGGCCAGTTTATCAGCAGTCTGAGTGGCTGGCCGTTCTTGAATTTTTCATAATCCTTTTTCTTTATATGCTGTTTAAAGAACGCTTTGGAAAACTTTCCTGAACTGACAGTGATCACTCGGGATACTAAGACAAAAAGTGGAGGAACGTCTGTATCTAAGATCAAAATGAATGGTAAAGCTTACAACAAGAAAACACTGAGGGCTTCTAAATCAACCACTAAATTAGCACAGGTGAGTATTCAGAGGGTTTATTGCTGCGACAATTAGAGGACTTCTGATAAGCACATTTATATAAAATGCTGTTTCATATATTGGATTTTTTTTTAGATTTATCAAAATATAAAATTTTTGAGGTGCTTTTTCTGTAACAAGGGAATGTTCAAAACAACATGTAAAGCAGTATATTAAATCATTGTTTCAACTCATCTGTGAAACAGTTATATTCTAGCAGGGAGGCAAAATATAATAAATCATTTCATAATTATTCCCTTATTTAAGTTCTATGTTTAGACCCAAATGCTATTACCCTGTATATTTATGCAGGAAGTTCTCTGCAGCAACCACTGAAGATTGCAGGAAGATGAAGTAGCAGTATGCTGCTTCCCTTACGCAGGCAGCAGTCGATAGGTGTAGTTGGATGGGGAGATGTGAGCTCTGCTGTTGCTGTGCTTGTCACTCGATGTAGCAGAGCCCTGCTAGAGCCTGTTCTGCTTCTGTCACCACCAGAGCAAGGACTGAAGTTCAGACCCCGTTTCTGCGTAGCTGTCAGCCTCCTGGACTGTTGCTGAAGCAGCAACGTGTTGCCTTCAACATTGCAGTTGTGGTGAAATCACTGTGTAGCTTGTGATGCTAACAGCTGCTTAAACTTGCTGCAAAATCTCTAAAGGAAATGATACAGTGGCTTCTCGATCAAAAATGAAAAATTAACGTTAATACTGTAAAAAATGAGACAAGGTAACACTTTTAAAAAATTTAGTTCTTTATTGCTCCTTTCCTCATTTCCAATGACAAAATGAAACTGTATCTTAAATTAAAAAAAAAAAGTTTTAAAAAGTAATGTGGTAAGGTTTGAGATGTACATACTGTTTATTATGATAGTATTCCTAGGGAATGCTATAACCAGATTTTGCTAGGTACTGGCTCACGTAGGCTAACCTGCCAGCAGTAAATAGTGGCTAGACAAACAACCTGTAAATACAGCCCACACTCCTGTTTCTTGCCAAAGTAACCTAAGCGTTAGGTAAGTATAGATCAGCTCTTCTGAAGCACAAACTATGCTTTTTGGCAATGGTACCCATCAATCTGGTAGAAAAATAGTTAAGCTTTGGTAATTCCTGCAGTAGTTCTTGAGGAGGGAGTGTCTTGTCTCTTTTAGACTTGCAGTGCATTCAGGAGGATTGAAAATGTTCTTAAACCTCGTTTTGATAAAATAACTTAGTAGGGAAAATGGAGATAGGAGATAATTGTGATGTAATATATATTACAGTGTACCAAGGTAAGTCGAAGCAATTATTTGAATGAAATACTCTATTTCTAAATTGCTGAAAACAAATTTGTTTACAGAAGAAAATGCCTATCATATCTCTGTCTTGGAAAATAACCTAAAATAACTGTTCTTTTTGCAGGAGTTTACAGTAGATCCAGAAAAAATACAGTTGTATTCTTTGTATCACTCACTCCATCATTACAAATATCACATATATCTAACATGTAAAGAAGAGGTAAGTATTGTTCTCTTTGAGATACTTTTACATTCATTGAGGGAATTTATTGAGGGAATTGAGTCCAGCTAGAGGGACTGTTCCCTCCTTCTTGGTAAATGACTATGGATTGTGGCCTCCTACTGTAATTAATTCTTTATGGCAAAGAAAAGGATGTGCTGAGCACATATGTTGCCCCTAATGGGCACTACTGCCCGGAATATGCAGATATGAGGCTTACAGAGTTTGTGTGAAATTAGTTTCCCTCAGGATAGGTAAGCAGTCTTCACTGTTATCCAAAGTAAACAAAACAAATTTTATCAGTGTGTGTAACTCCTCCGATCTAGGAGCTGCTTTTTGTCTTAGAATGCTTGCTCCTTTATTTTTTTCTGCAAATCCTTGGTGGAAATATTCCACGTAGCAGAAATACAAGAGTTGAGCGCTGCCTCAGTTGTTAAGAAATGCATTTTGGGGGGCATTTTCTCCTGTTTTTAAAGCTTAAAGGTTTTCTTCCAAAGAAGGTTCATATTTAAGCGCAGAGTATTATAAAAACAAAAATTCTGAAATGCTGGCAGCCTAACACGTATGTGTGTATGCATCTCTCTCTCTCCCCCTCCCATCTTTTTTTAAATAGATTTCCTCTGTTCAGAAGAAGAGTGCAGATCTAGGACAGGAAGAGATTGTGCAGCTGTGCATGAAAAATATAAAATGGGTGGAGGATCTTTTTGAAAAGTTTGGCGAACTTTTGAATCGTGTCCAGCAGAAATGCTCATAACAAAAACGTATCCCAAATCTCGCATTCTTCTACGGCACTAACCTGATGGAACAGAAAGCTCAGAGAGAGGCTCTGATTTCTTTTACAATGCCAGACTGCGTTCTTCTTCGTAGCCATTTTTATTTCTCTTTGTGGAACTCTGTGCCTTGGCTCTTGCTAAGGAAAAGTGATGCTGCCAAGGAAATCGGTCCTTTGGAGATGGAACTAAACATAAACCTAACCGCATTTTTAACCTGAAGAATTATTTTCTATTTTGTAAACTATTGGATAACTTAGTTTTATTTTCAGAAATGTTTTTGACAAGTGATAAAGCATGCACTACACATACTTTTTTTCTTTATTGCTAAAAAGATAACAACACTTAATACTACAGATTTTTCCATCCCTGACTAAGCAACAGAAAAGTCAGTGTTGGGGTGAACTAATTTTTACATGTCTGGCCACCAAATTTAGAGTTTTGTACATTTTGTGAACAGAGCCGGAGTGACATCAGTTTCTGCATACGTATATTGCCATCATAAAATCCAGAAATGTCATTATGCTTTATGGACTCCTTTTACTATTGTCATGTTCAGGAGACTGAACATGGAGTTGGTGCAATCCTATGACTGCTTTTTGTGTCAAATTATATTGTAATGAAAGACAATGACCTTAACTATTTTCCCTGTTTTGAAGAAAAAAATATTTTCCTTTATACTGTGTTTTTTTTTTTCTTTTGGAAAAAAAAATTCAATTGTACATTTTATCTCACTAATAGTTGTATTTTTCACAGAGAAAATATTGTGGTTAAAATTGTTTCATGTATCTTTGTAATACACTTTCCATTGTTTTCAGTAAATCCTATTCATTTATATGTTGATTTCATATTGTAAACTATATATCTCGAGGTAACCCTTTTGTTTATACAGGTTTGCTTCAGTGTTAACCAGAATAATGCATACTAGACTAGTTTTGCTTTAAGTGTAGTTGTGTTAGACACTGCAATTATTTTCTGATACGTGAAAATAAATTTCTTACTAAACTAGCACTTGATTAACTGAGAGTTTAAATGAAGAGCTACTACATTTTATCTTCGTCAACAAAGATTGATGATTGACTATATGCAGTGTTAAACACAGCTTACATAATTGCTCGTAGAACTGGCAGTTGCAGAGCTGTTCTCTTTTTGGTGCCTTTCGAGTCTTCAGACATCTTTGTAGCTTTTTTTTCCCCTCCAGTTTGTTAACAGTTAGTAGTGCCACTAGTCACACTCAGACAATGAATGTAATGGGCTCTAATCAGGAGAACATTTTCTTTAAATTTGCCAACGGAATGCCTTACTGAGTCATTCAGAATGGATATGTACTCTACTGGCGTCCTAAAAAAAGTCATGTTGGTCTTTTTTCAGATAATGTAGAAAAAAAATTCATTCCTTTATCTTTTCACTGCCACTTAGTGCCTTAATTTCAGCCAAGAAAGCAGGGTTCACTATTCATTGGCCAAATGAAATAATGTTCATTGCCATGTGACCTTTTTTCCTGTTACCTGTTTTGATCCTATTTAGTTGTTAAATATTCATTAGACCTTAGAACTATAAAGAGTTTAATGAATAGATGTGAAAATGAAGTGATTTGATCTTGAGTAATCAAATAGAGGTTTGAATATTAAAGTATGTACAGAATTTTAGCTGATTAGTTTTAGAACCTTGTAGGATGTTTACCATATTTCCAAAGCTTTTCATCTTTTAAAAGCAATAATTCTCCTTTACAATTTGTATGCAGACTACGGTGAACAGAAGTGGGTATGTGCCCTTGCCATTTTTAAAGCCTCTTGGTAGTGGTTTTGCTTTAAAAAGGGAGGTCACTATCACATTAATAGATGCATTGTGCTACTGCTATGTCTACTATAATCAAGGCGAGGGAGATGGGTTTGGGTTTAGGAAGAATGTGTAGATTGTTGGAGCAATCTTGAAGCCAATTTGTTTTCAGAGTGAAAAGAAGGGTAGGCACAGGGTTGAAGAGTTGCTGTTGTTTCAGTCATACTGTGTTGAATCCGGTAGGAGCTAGAGTTTATATGGTGAAACCAAACAGCAAAGTTACCAACACTGGTAGCAATCGGCTGAAATGATTTTAATGTAAATATGCACACTGGAGATATAGTAGAAATGTGCCTGGTATACTCTTTAATTGATAGTGGGGCTTCCAAAATTTACTTAGTAGTGTATTCCCTTATTGGTGGGGGTGCTTGGCAGTGTGTGTAGATTCATGAGAGGTATTTACTTGCCCAGGCAGAGTTGTCACATCACCGTGATATGCACAGCACAGTTTGGGAATTCCTAATCTGTAGTTTTAAAAATGATTAGGATGCAGACTGAAGGAACAATAACATTGGCTCCTTGATGGTATGGTAAAGAACTCATCAGACTTTGTGTCTCACGCATCCCTTCCTAATATGACTATGAAGCAACTAATTGAGAGAGGTCTCTGCTTTCTAAATGATTTATATACTGCTACTGTATGCTTACTCTAGATTTTTGAATCTGGGGGTAGCTTTAGGAAGCTACTTGTTTTAATCCAAGTCCTTAGAAGCTGAAAAAAGAAACGAGAGGCTTTTGGAGTAGCTTGTCCCTGTTTAAAAAGAAGGTAATTTTAGCAACAAGCATTTAAAAATATCCCTGGCCAGGATGCTCTGCACTGCCATAGAAGGTGACCTGGCTTTTTTTTGGCTGTTTTATTCCCAAGGCCAGTTAAACAAGCGCTGTGCCTGTAGAAGACAGGAAAAACCTGTCTTGAGTAAAAGTAACTACCCCACACTATTAAAGATTAATGTAATGGAGCTTCCATCTTTGTCTTGGGCTGCAAAAATGGTGGCTGGATTATTAATTTACCAAATTAGAATAAGTAAAAACATGGAACTCTCAAGGGTGTTGAAGGATCATAAATCAAAATAAAGCTTTGTTAGTGGGATTGAAGAGGTTTTTTTATACTGAAGCAAACTTAGAAAAAAGTCAATGTACAAATTACTTTTTTGCACAAATAATTTGCTTTGTTTTGTTGCATTTTAGATAATGAATTAATTCTGCACCCACACCTGAATCTTTTTTTTTTTTTTTCCTTGAAGTAACAGTGAGGTCTTCATCCCTTAACATCTGGCAGTGGAAATTGAGCACTCATTTGACTGCAAGAGAATATGCACTAGGAAGGAACAAACCCTGCCTTAGACTATGAATTAGCAAACCAGAAATTAAACTAATTGCATGATGAATTATTTGGTTTCTAATTCCACTATATTTTCCTTTAGTATGGCATCCCCGTTTATATTGGGTTTGGTTTTATTGAAATACAGTATTTCTCTTAAAGGCAGGTTTTCTTTGAGATGCTACTTCCAAAGTTTTGCTAGCAAAAAATCAGAGACAAAATTGGCTTGAAAAACTGTTTCTGAAAATGGCTAAGGACTTTAGGGTCTGTGAAGTTCTATGACATGTATTGTATTCATATATTGTCGAAATACTACTTTTTAAAAAGTCAAATCTTACAGACTGTCTTCCAAGTAAATGACTTCCATAGGGAAATATATTTTAAATATTATTTAAATATTTACTACTATTTAAAACAATTTTAAAACAGAAAAGCTAAAACTATGGTCACAAAATGTCAGTGTGTCATCAACCATTTCTTATTTTGTTGCCAACACTTGACATTTGGTCTCTCTTACCCTATTACATACCCGTGCATTATGCAATGCACATTCTGCCATATCTTATTGTTTAAGCTAATAATAACATGTCATTGTTAACAAATGCATGTTTTTCTGTGTATCTCCTCCACATATGGCAAAAATGAAGCTAGGGCTAATTAAGAGACACTTTATGCATTCTTAGTCCAGATTTTCAGGTGGTCCGTAATACAATGTATGGAAATGTGAAAAAGGACAGTTTTGTACCATTCATGATGTTATTAACTAAACCCATTAAAGTGAAAACACTTTTTAAAAAACCTTATAATGCTTAGTCATTTATTATTAAAATATTAAGCCTGGAAAAGTTAGATTGTTGGAAGAAAAATTGGCAATTTAGACTACATTTTCTGATCTCAGTGTGAAGAAATACAGTTCTAGGGTGCTGGTTTTTTCATTATATTGCATGGATTGAGCATGTCTGGTTGATCTGGTTTTTTACGTGTATGGGTTCTGAATGGTCTGAATTAATTTTCACACTATATCTGCCAGGTCTTAAACTGATGCACTAAGTGAGGAGCCAGACAATTGGGGTAAGAGAGGGACTACAGCTGTGATTGAGGTGGTTTTTAGCTATACTATTTTCTTTTGTTCTCTTTCTTGCTAAACTAGAGTATAATCTCTGTGTACCTATGGGAAGAAATGGTGCTGTAGAGGGTTTTAGTCTTTTTTTTTCCTCCCAATTACAATGAATTACTCTAGATATTCTTACAGATATTTTTCCCACACACAGAGGGCTGAAGTCCCATGATGTGGATATTGGCCGTAAGATACATGATAGGCCCTCTCTGAGCCACTTGCTTGCAGAAAAAGGTGAATTTGAAGGGCTGGGATATTTTTCTTAATGGTCCTGTGTATAAGAGCCGCTTCCCAAACCAAAATGAGTATAACATGAGACATTTGCCCATGGAGTTGATTGCTGTTTTCTCCAAAAAAACACTTTGGGAAGTGAGTAGACACAGAGAATGTCCCATTGCAGTGTGGAGGCTGAAGCTGCTGATACTGCATTCCAGATACAGGTTATAAATTAAGGTGGGTTTTTTAAAAGGAAAAAAAAAAAAAAAAGAGAAAAAAGGCAAGAAGCTGAATGTATGTAGCTTTTTAGAGAACAGCAACTCCTACTATCAACAATTTGTTGGTAAGTATCTTGGGCAATCAAAATAACTTTTACTGCATTAGGTATTCGCCTCTCCTATAGAAAACCTAACAAATCTTTGTTTCATTTCCAGAAACTAAAGAACAGAAAACTGTCTTAAAATTATTTTAATTCGATCTCTTGTAAGAACACAGCAATAAATACAGAGAACAAGCTGTTGATAAAGGAGAAAAATAAAAGGTGAGTCAGGGAAAACTGCAAACAAAGAGTGCATCCCTGCAAAAGTTTTTCTCCTTTGTCCTGGGTATGCCTTAGGTTTCTGCTTTTAGAAGTGCCATTGGGCTATTTCTTGTGCGTGTGTGCGTGTTTAGTTTTGGATGGGTTTTGCTGGTTTGGGTTTTTTTGTTTGTTTTTTTTTGTTGGTTTTTTTTTTAGCTACCTGATGTACAAAGGGTGGAGGGAAGTAGCAATAACAGCAGTGCCCATGAGCAGAATTGAAGGAGCAGTTAGACCCTTCCTTTTAGTAAAAACCAGACTCAGAATAAGGTGGGAGGGCTCATATGTATGTCACGGTTCATATAGGAGGAATCTGAGGGAGAAGAGGGATGGGAAGTTGGAAGAAACATGGGTCACATGTGGGAGGACATCGGAAGGGAGGAAGATTTTGGAAAGGGTGAGGCTAGGGGAGCTTTCGTAGTGGAGGCAGTTGAGGAGCAGATGGTGTAGGAGTCGGGAGTGGTTCTGTTCACGAAATGGGTGCAGCTAGGCATGCTGCAACTTATATGCTGACTGAAAAGCAGTGACAAAGCCAGCAACGTGATCTGGGGCAGGTGAAGGTTCCTAGCAGAGGGTCCCACCAGAGGGCCGTCAGCATTTTGCCACACGCAATGACTTATTAATTCAGCCTGATCCTAATTCTGTCTTTTGTTTTGCTATACAAAGGGGTTTTCTTCAGTTTTGAAAAGCATGGATGTCAGTGTATCTCTGCATAGAAGCAGTGGGTTTTCTTTGCTTCCTACTATAATCCATTTCTGAGCATCTGTATTAACGTGGTTCTTACTTGTATCATCAGTGTTCCAACAAGTATGAGGAGAGCAAAAGCCCTTTTAAGAAGTATTTGTATTGCAATCATCTGAGAAAAGAATTTTTATTTTATTTTTGCAAATGCAGGTATATAATCAAAAGGTCGGCACTTACCTTTATTCAGATGCCCATGTGAAGGGTTTAAAAAAACCCCTTACTTTTGGACTGTGTCATAGCATGGGTTGATTTCTCTCTGTGTGTAGTGTTGGAATGATGATCATTCCAAATAAAACCAAAAAATGCTACAGCCCTGTGCAAATTAGGACTTTGACATACCTAAGGGAATTTATTTGTACATAAGTTGCTAACATTTTCCACTCGGGTCTTCTTCCCTGATATAGATGAAGGTGTGTATGGTAAGCATACACTGAAACAGCCATTAGAAGAGGGGCATTCAAGTAAGTGCACATTAATGAGAATAGGAGTAATATGAAAATGTGTGAGTAATGATGCTTAGCAGTAAACTAAACTGTAAGATTTCCATCCAGTATACAGTTAATATATTAACTTTAAAATACTGTAACTGAGTCCTAATGGAACAGGCTGAGCAGTTAACTATTAATCTTATATTTTGTGTAACAGCTTCAAAATCAGAGTATTTATCTTCTGAGCACACTGGGATGTTTACACACAGAGGAGAATTTTAATTGTATATCTGATCCTGTGCATATGATAAAAGTTATAGATGGTAGCGGCCACTCTTGGCTCCAGTTACTATGCTTAGCCTTAAAAATTTAATTTAAAATGCTATGGTTATTTTTTCATAGGTGTTTTTGGTTCAAATTGTAGTTAAGTCTCTCTATATTCTACATGCGTTACTTAAAATCTTAAACTGTGTCACTGTGAGTACATGCTGTAGCCTTCTAAGACTTCTAGGGCTTGTGATAGCAAGACCTTTTAAGTAAAACTACATTGTTTGGCATCATCTTCTCCTTTCTAACTGTGGTGGCTGCTAGTGTGATTTGCCTGTGCATTATTTATGTGGCAACAGAAGGTAAATGGTATATGATAATTGAATAAAAGCTGAAGCATCAATGGTTTGTCATGTGTTTAGGTCAAATTGATAACTCGTTCAAAGCTCCAGGAGAATAAGGATTTAGATCTGTTCTCTAAGTAAAGCAAATTCGGTGGTTTCTGAAACCTTCCAGATACTTCTTGTTGGTCAGCATGTAGAAATTAGTATCCCTGCAGCTTTGGTAACAGAAGAGATTAAGTGAATGCTTTTTATTTGCTTCAGTGCAAGGTCCAGCAACTTTGTTTAAACAGCCAGAGAGGTAGTTTGACCACAGTCAACGGACTTTGCACTAAAGGAGTTGAAGAGAAAGCTCACGTGTTCTGTGAGAATCCAAGTGTTGCAATTCTGGAACCAGCTGGTTAAAAAAAAAAAAAAAGTACTAAGTAGTGCTTGGCTGGGGTTTGTTACTTTTTGATGTGAACTCTGCAAGTTCTGAGTTTTAGTGGGTTAGCAAGGCTCTCTGCAGGATGCTTCCAAGGCCATTTTCCCATCCTCATCTGTGGGCCTGGCAAAACATGGCATAATTGAGTTTGGTGGCCCCAGCACATTGTACACTGATATCAAAAGGTGAATTATAGATTCCTGCTTGTAGAATACATAAACAGCCTGATCCTCTGTTCTAGAACGCAAGCCTTGCATACAATATAATTGGTATGTAGCTGTTTTCTAAAGAAGTTAAAAAAGAAAGAAAAAAGGTCAAAATCAGGAATTCAGTTATGCTTGGCAAATCCATTTAGAGTTCTCGCTTTTTCCCGGTTTATCTATCAGCTCCTTCTGTCCCATCAAGCTGGTGCCACTAGTGGCTGCTTACTTCAGGAGTACCTCCCAGCTGGGCAGACGGTAACAATTACTTGTGTCTGATTGTACTTGCTCATTCTGGTTTAACAGGTTCCTGGTGTGTAGATGACAGTGAGTCTTTACTGTTCTGTGAGGAGTCTTTATCTGAACAGCATCGCTAGGACTGTGCCATCCTGTGCACATTTAGGCATGCTGTAATCAACCTCTGGTTATAATTTATAGTAATTCTTGAATATCTCAGAAATCTTCTGCAAGAGGAAAAGTTGAAAAATCCATTTAAGACAAAATTCCTTGGCATTTATTAAAACTGAGAAGCAGAGGCTTGTCCCTGTGTTTTTGGTGACATCGCTAATAGTCTTTGCCCCCTGTACACTTCCTTACAGCAAGCCATCTCAAGTAATTCTGGCTCCGACTCGCTCCCCTTCCGGCCCCTGCACGTGGATCCATGCTCAGAGTGCAGTGTGTTCCACCGGAGGTCAGTGTGCACCAGCGCAGGCTCAGCGTGTTGCCTCCCTGCCCTTCGTTTGCCATTGCCCTGCTTGACTTGGTCCCGCAGTCGCATTGGTATTCCATCCCAGGAATGGAAGGATTGCGCTCCTGAACAATGCACCCTTTGTCGATTCAAACAGGCAGTCGTCCAGAAGCCTCTGTCCTGGGAACTTGTTTATTGTTCCAGTCTCTTCAAAAATGTGAGAGTGGAATCCTTACAGAGCTCACATCGGTGTAAAACACTGAAGTTTTGCGCTTTGGGAGTAAATCGTACTCTTGCCCAAGCAAGAGTGCACCTGCAAGCAGCCTCTTCACGGTGGGGCAGATGTGGTTGGCGTCGTGGTTGAATGTTGCAGGATGGCATCACTGTATCCCACAGAACCTACTACTACTATGTGATCTTTTGTAATTCAAATGCAGATGGGAAATTGGGACTAAGCAGAGTGAATTTGTGAATAACCTGCTCTGCATCGTATGGGAGAATGTCAGTCCTCTCTAACCCGTGGAGTTCAGCCCCAGGCAAACCTCTGGTGCTCTCTAGTACAAATAGCAGAACATGGTACTTAGTAATAAGACAGATTCACCATGGGAGTTCTTTCAGCTTCCGCCATATCTGTCTAGCATATCAAATAGCCTTTTGCAATCCAATATTGTATGAATAGCTGTGTATTTTCTTAAATTTGAGATAATAAAGGTGGAAGAGAGAGTTTTCTGACTTTTCCCAGGACAGTTTCAGTATTAAAAAACCCCCACATACTGGACTTTGTATTTTCATGCAATGAAATGGAGGGGATTTGATAATATAACAGTGACTTAAAAAATAGTAATTTCTGTAACTGAAGCTGTTGATTTTTCCTTTACATGAGTATCATTATGTGATAGTGAACCATAAGTTGAAATGTCATTTGTCTCATCATTTGTGAATGGAATGGAGCAACATTTTAAGGGTTACTGTTTAAAATGTTCTGCTTTCATCAACTTCAGAACTGCAGTGAATACAGGCATTGTTGATATTTAAGTGGGGAAAAAACAAAAGAGTAACTGTTCTAAATAACTGGAATATTTTTCTGAATTTTTATGGTAATTATTAATTTCTATGCTTTTTCAGAAACAGCCATAAAGATTGGGTTCAATAGATCCTTGCGATTATGGCAATAAAATGTTATGTTATATATAAATTAAAGCTGTGTTGACATACACTTACTCTTTAAAGCTTATATTGTTATGGGAAGATGTGAAATCTAAAGAAAAAAGTTTGGTATAAGAGAGCCTTCTATAGTCTGGCACGTTTATGAGATGTAAGATTAGCATCTGAAGTGCGGAGTTCTATGTTAATCCTGCAGAAAAGTGGGATCTAAATTATTTTGAAAATAAGAAATTGGACGGGATTCTTCTGCAAGAATCCCTCTATTTCAGTCAATTTTGAGTGACAAATCAATATTTTTTTTTTCTAGTTTTTGGCACTTAAAATGTGAATATAATTGGAACATTGAACATTTCTTGGGTTTAGAACATTTTATGTTCCAGGTTTGGGGTCCTTTCAATTTTTTCTAAAAAATTTGAAATTGAAACAGCCTTTTTCCTTTGTTTCTTTCAAGAATACATAACATTTCCCAATCACTTAACCAAGCATTGATCTGCCATAGATAAAACAGCAGCACCCCATATTTTCTATTAATAATATGCCTCCATCTTTTTTTAGGCAACACATCCTCCAACTTTTGTCTTTCAGTAATGATATTGAAAGACTTAATCACACAGTCATTTTTTACTTTGTGAGGTCTCTATTCAATTATATCTCCTTCATTTGTGCGCAGAATACTGGGAAATTACAGGTGCTCTCGCATCCAAACATGAGTTGGCTGTCCAACTTCCAAGTTCATTATGGAAAAAGCTAGACAGCACTTTATGTAAAAGTGTTCATCAGTTTATCGCTTTGTGATGATACAAGTTTCCGTTTTGCCTTGTGTCTCCCCATAATCAGAAGACCTGAATGTGGGTGACAGCTCACATTATCCTTTATCATCTTTATCCTCAAGCAAAGACTTAATTGACATGAGTGAATCAGATCCTGAGCAGCAGACATGCCTGAAATTGTGGCTGTGGAATTTAAATACTCTTTCTGCTGTACGCTTCTAATTAAACCCTACAGTTCTTACATAGACTCACAGAAATGCTTGAAAACTTAAGTTTGTAAATTCTTCAAAACATAGGCCACTCTCTCGATCGTGTTGTAGTTGGTGGGAGCATTTCTAGATGACCTAGAAATAAATCAAAATAGATTTTTCTTTTGCTGTTCCTCACTATGAAAGTTCTTTATAACAGTTTCAAAGAATCTGACACAACTATACAAATTAGGACTCGGTTGTGTAATTTGTTAAAAATACATTTTAGTCACCATAACTAGATCACAAAATTGTTGTTCTGTGTAACTTCACATAACGTTATTAGAGAGCCAATGGTAAAGCTTTCCGCATCATCAGACTTCCTTCTCTGGTGCTGTTTATAATCTCCCTTGCAGACTTGCACCCTACAGACCAGGTTTTGATGTATTTACCTACAGTCGCGTCTGTAGTCCTATATTTTTCAGTGGAACTGCTTTTGCAGCAAGGTTACTGTTCCACGTGCACGTAGGAATGCCACTAAGTCGGTCCTAAGTGATTTGATGAATGAATTATATTAATTAGGTCTTTGTAATTGGCATTTTCTTGTGCATCCTGTATTCAACTTTATGGAGGTTAAGTTGGAGAAAACACTGTGGAAGGTGAACCAAATACAACGTGTTGCACTTTCATCCTGAGATCTTTCTGCCACAGTTGAAGGAATTACACCAGCTAAGAATGACCATGCTGGCTGCATGACATTGTATTCTTTTAAATGACTATATAAAAGTATAACTAAATGAATTGATTATTAATAATTACATAAAAATATATATGTGCTTTAGGAAAGTATAATAAAGTTACTGTAAGAAATACTGAAAGTTGTATTTTTTCAACATCCTTTGATAGCAGACACTGTTTGAGACCAGCTGGCTGACCAGCCAACAGCTGCCGTCTGCCCATGGAGAAACTGGTGTGTTGTGGTCACTGTGGGCAAACATGGAGGCAGAGGCAGAAATCCAGGGTAGACTGCTGATCACCGGGTGGTAAAATACAAGAATAAAAATCTTATGACCTTCTAGATTAGCAACTCACAGTGCATTAGCTGCAGTTCACTCTGTTCCCTGCAAGCAGTATTTTGACAAATTGTTCTCTGATGTAAGGTGTAATGTTCTCGTTAACTGACTGGTATACCTCCTATTTGAAAATGTTTGTAGTTCTAAATTCTCTCAAGATTACAGTGAACTAGTGCAGAATGATTGACTGCATTGCTTTATTTCAACAACTATGCAAAAATAGATTATTTTTAAAAATGAAAATTCTCAGACGTTTACTGATTTGCAGTTAGTATATTTTGACAATGCATCAAAAAAGTCTAGCATTGAACTACTACAAAAGTAGGTAATAATGTATCATGGAAATCCCCATTGACCTATGCTTTATATATTTTTTTTTATTAGGTTCTTAACGACAACTGTCAAAACAGGCACCTGCGAGTCAGAACTATTTTTTTTTAACATCTTTCCCTCTTTCTCCAAGAAAGAAATCGGTTTGTTGCTTCCTATTGTTGAAAAACAATATGAACTTTCAGTTTCAAAGGCTAACATTTTGCTACAGTTTGAATAGATTCCTTTTACTCCGGGCTTAAGCCCAGAGACTTAAGACTTCTTTATCTGAAAAACTTAACAAGAACTTCCACTCTCAGAACTCCATTATTAAATACTTTATTGCTCTGTCACTGAAGCATGAAGGAATGTTTGTTTGCCATGAGTTTGTGGTATCTAGTTTCCTGTAGCAAATTGTCACAGCCCGAAATGAAGCAAGTCTATTGTTTATTCATTTCTATATGATGAACAAACTTAGTGCCCTACCTTTAAGGATAAAAGGCGGCTAACTTGAGCTTCATTGGGTAGCAGAGGTCCTGCACTTTACACCTGCTTGCATAGTAGCACAGGCTAAAGTTTCACTGAGGATTTTGTCTTGCAAAACTACCATCAACAGTTCAATAATCTGAGAACTCAAAATGAAATTTTCTATCACTTGTAAGATCTATATTATTCGGTCTTCAATGCGCATTTGTATACTTTTGAGTTTGTGTATCATGGAGGTCAATTTGGCTTTGTGTCTGCTCCTATTGAAATCAGTCCAAAAGCACAACTGAATTTTTTGTTGTCCTAATACACTGTCATTGAGTAAGAATCATCAAAATATTCCCTACCTAGAAAATTACGTTGGATCTCTCAGCTGTTTCTTGCAGAGAGTAGAAAAAAAATTACCCTGAAAGTAAATTTATTATTTCATCCCAATTAAAAATGCCTACTGCTATAATAAACAGCTCATATAAGACATCAGAGGAGAATCTCAAGCATATGTGATTGTTCAAGCCGTATGTCCTGGTAACAAGCAAGAACACCGTTTAATTGTTCATCCATGCTCACGTACGAGGCCTATTTTTGGGTTAACTTGAAGAAATAGAGCAGGCTAGTTTGATCTTAAACTACACAGTAAATACAGGGGGAAAAAATGCCTTCTGTGCTCTATCAATAGGGTTATATATCCTATTGCTAGGAATGCAGGGTAGCATTTGTATTGCTGTAGGAAGCATCAGGGATTTTACAAAATCTCTGGTGTTTTGGCACAGACGGTGCTGTTATCCAGGTGAGAGCAGCAGTGCCCTCTCGCACCAGAAGCATAATGCTGATAAACACACGATCTCTTTGCTGCATTTTCTCCCCGAGGACAGTCACCGGTTATGGATCCTGCTGGTGTTCACATTCACAGAAACGAAATCTTATAAATCCGTGGGGCCGCGGGTCACGCTACGCCCGGTTGAAGGATCGGCCTGGACGCAGCTCCGGGGCGGGGTGTCTAAACGGGCTTTCGCTGCTCTTTCAACCGTTGCAGGCCCTTAAAGGAGGGCGGCGGGTGTGAATTTCACCTCAGCGCCCCCCCCCCCCAGCCGCCATCTCCGCCTTCGGCTGGTCTGAGGCGCTGCCGCCCGCGGCAGTCCCGGCGGCACGCGGGCGGTCGTTCAACCGCCACCGCGCACGCCCCGCCCCGGGGTCCGGGCTCGACCAATGGTAGTAGGCGCGGGCGCGGCGGCCCCGCCTCTTGGCGGGCTACTTCTCCCCGCGGGCGGCGGGCGGCGCGACAGTGCGCGGAGCCGTCGCCGGTGATGGCTACGGTGCGGGAGAAGGCGGCGGCTTTGAGCCTCAGCGCTGTCTGCAGCCCTGCCGCCAGGCCGCCGGGTACGGGGCAGGGAGCGGGACGGCGGCTGAGTGGGACTGGGGGCGAGCGGGCCGCGGCGTCCGCTCGGGCGGGGTGTCCTCAGCCCAGGCTTGGTGGGGACAGCTGGTGAGGTGAGGCGGGTCCGACCCGCTGCGGGCCTGGGGGTTCGGAGCCGTCCCGCTGTGCGCCTGGCCCCTGCCCGCCGGGAGCTCCGTGCCGGCGCCTTTCCCCGCTCCGCAGAGGTTCAAAAATTGGCTGCTCTCCGCCGCTGGTGGAGGGAGGCGTTTCCGCCCGAGAGGCCCCTGTCCGGGCTTCGCGCCTGCCCCGCCGCCCCTCGCCGAGCTCGGCCGCCGTCGCCGCGGTGGCGCAGCTTCGCTAACGTGCAGCAGCCCCGCGGCTCGGGGGCTGGCGGCTGGGGCGGTGCCTGCCAAGTGCCCGTGGAGCGGCGGGCGGCGGTGAGTATTAGGGAGACTCGGACGGCTGTTGCTGTCCTGGAAGCGAGTTGAGAAGCAGGTGGCCCTTTAACGCAAAGGGCTAAAGGGCACTTGTTGAGAACACCTTCTGCTTTTTTTCCCCCACCTCAAGCTCCTTAACTTTGTAAAACCTTGTCATCTTAATCCTTAATGCCATGCTTAATACCACTTACCAAAAAAAGATTTTGGGGAGGGGTGTGTGGAGGGAAGAGGCGATAAAGCAGTGGTTAATGGTAGAATTATTGCAGGTAGTATATGTTGCTATTTAGTTTAGCAACAGCAACCAACATTGATATGTATTTGGTGGTGTTGGGTTTGGGGTTTTTTCTTCCAAACAGGCAATTCAATTATCAAAATATAGGGCTAGAAGGAAATTCTGTATTCTGTTTTGTTCTGCCTATCTGAAGGTGTCATCAGGCTGAAGTATAAGCAAGTGTGTGCTTTGTGCTTCTGGAGGTTGTGGAAGGTGTCTACTTAGCCTGGTTCAATGCCTTGTATTAAAAAGTTGGTTGTTTTTCTGACATGAATCTTTTTGGAAAGCAGGTATCTGATTGATAATGGCTCTGAAGATAACCATTGATGTCCTTTATAACAGTGTTGGTGTGTTCAAATGCTATTGTATTCCCTGCTTGTTTTCTTTTTTCTTTTTTTCTTCAGTTTTTACTGCCCCCCAGCTTCCCCCCCTCCCCCTGCCAGTTTGCTAACTTCTGGGCTCTCTGGTAGATGGAGATCAGCTGGAAACTCTGCCCAAAATTGGAATACAATTTTCTAACTAAAGCCACTTCAGATTAAGCAGAACAGGAAAAAATACCTCCTGCATCTCTGTGGAAAATGTTCATGGTAATATGTTCCAGAATGAGTTGCATGTTGTTCTTTTTAAACACTGTATCACACTGTTAATTCATTTGGTTTGAGGTCTGTCATAACCCCAGATGGCTTTCTGTAGGATTGCTGCCAACTCCTCATTCTGTATTTTGCTCTTCAGCTTTTGATTTCTCTCTTCTTCCTCTACTTTTTCTCTTAATAAATTATTAATCTGATTTCCTGAGAAACATATATTCTTACTGGAGCTTCTCTGGTGGCTGCAACTTTTCCAGTTAGGTGCCACCTGCAAACTTTATAAGTATATTCTGTGTTTTTAAGTCCTTGTGGAGGCTGAGTCTAGCCTCTGGTCAAACTGTTAGTTGCTAGCATGCTGTTCTTAATCAGATTGGTAAATGAGTAATAGTTAAGTGGTTTTATTGGGGAAGGGAAGACTGGTTGGCTCGAGGAAGTGGCATTGAGTCCACAGAGCTTAAATCTCAGTTGGAGCTGTGGTGGTAGAAGGCTGTTCTGTGGGATAAGTGAGTGAGTGGTGTCTCAAGAGAATTTTTGACCTTAGTGATATGCTGAGCACTGATACTAGGTTGCCTGTGTGTATGTACAGCTCTATAGAAAATGAGGTTCTGATGTGTTTCTTCATCCCTGCTTCCCTGTTCCCCTGCTCAGCTGTATAGTTTGTCAGTGTTAGTAGAGAAACTGGGGAGTTACAAGTATGTACAGCTAGCTTTTGGCTGTGGGAACGTGTGCTTATGAGTAGGCTCTGCAAGTGTAACCATTAGGTGATGGAGGAGTATGGAAAAGGACAGTGTCAAAGTGACAGGCTGAAAAAGTTAGAAGCTCCGGGTTGCAAAGCTTCAGGCTAATGTAATGAGAGCAACCACCAGAGTGAGATACATTGGTACAATGCAGACAGACTTGCTCAGTAACAAAATGTTAATACATGAGCAACCCAAGCCAAACTGGAAATCTCAAATTTTTAAATCCTTGCAAGATTCATGAAACCTAATAGCCAGAAAGGGGGCAGTTTGTTTCTAATTGCACCATAAATTCAATCTTTATGCTTTCCCTGTTCTTAGGCTTTAGCTTGGCGCAGAAACCATTTGGAGCAACCTATGTCTGGAGCAGCATTATCAATGCACTTCAAACTCAGGTGGAAGTGAAAAAGCGTCGCCAGAACCTGAAGTGCTATCATGACTGTTTTATTGGTTCAGATGCGGTGGATGTTGTCTTTGCCCATCTTCTGCAGAACAAGTATTTTGGGGATGTGGATATTTCCCGTGCTAAAATAGTGCGTGTATGTCAAGCACTGATGGATTACAAAGTATTTGAGTCTGTTTCAACTAGGGTCTTTGGAAAAGACAAACGGTCTGTCTTTGAAGACAGTAGCAGTAGCCTCTACAGATTCACAAATGTCTCAAACCAAATGGAACTTGATAAAGATTACCAGCAGTGTACACCACAAAGGTTAGTACGTGGAATGTGAAGATAAGAAATTTTTTACAATAGGAAAATGCTATGTATTCTGGGGGAGAGAAGGGAAAACTGTTATAAGATTACAGGACCTGGGGGGGGAGGGATGGGAAAGTAGATACTATACAGATGTTTGTGGATGAAAGATAGGTAGAAAACAGCAATTTGAAGTAAGTCATTCAGCCTGTATAGTTACTTGTTTTCTGTGTCTGTTATCACATCACCTTGGGAGAGGGGGGGTAGCAGGGTAGAAATTAAGCGCGTTGCAGATAGTGATCTATTAGGCTCTAAACCAATATAACCAACTGGAATTCAGGTGCATCAGGCTAATGCAATGGAGCAATCTTTAGTCACTGTGCACCTAGCTCTGGACTAAGCCAGTAATCCATCCAGTTTTTAAGGAAAAAAACAGGTAAACATTGCTGTCGTCTTTCATTATTTTAGCTTTGCTACACTTCAAATTTAGCTTTTTGAAATGTTCTCAGCTGTGTCTCTGTGTGCATTTGACTTGCACCTAGGATAGATAGTAAGCTGTTATGCCATTGCATGCCATCACAGAACCAGAGGAAAGTGCAATTGTGAGGTTTTGTTTCTCCGTCTCTTTAGGCGTGGGCAAAGAAAACCCTGGTGCCAACTAAACTGTCACAAACCAGAGCACACTGCTATGTAGATGACACTTTGCCAAATAACTTCCCGTAAATAGTTTGTCAAGTGTTCATCTCTGAACATATTCTTACAAGAAACTACATTCGCGTAGTTATTGCAATAGTTTTCGCAATACATGTTTGAAAATTGCAAATAGCATTGACCTAAAAAGAAAATACCTTATGTGATTTATGGTGATCAGTTGGGGCAATCCCAAGCACAAATACAGGCTGGGTGGAGAATGGATTGAGAGCTGCCCTGAGGAGAAGGACTTGGGAATGTTGGTTGATGAGAAGCTCAATGTGAGCTGGCAGTGTGCCTGCAGCCCAGGAAGCCAGCTGCATCAAAAGAAGCGTGACCAGCAGGTCAAGGGAGGCAATTCTCCACCTTTACACCACTCTCATGAGACCCCACCTGGCATGCTGCATCCAGCTCTGGGGTCCTCAGTACAAGAAGGACATGGACCTGTTGGAGCAAGTCCAGAGGAGGGCCACGAAGATGATCAGAGGGATGGAGCACCTCTTCTGTGGAGACAGGCTGAGAGAGTTGGGGTTGCTCAGCCTGGAGAAGGCTCTGGGGAGACCTAGTTGCAGCCTCCCAGTACCTAAAGGGGCCTACAGGAAAGCTGGAGGGGGACTGTTTACAAGGGCATGGAGTGATAGGACAAGGGGTAATGGCTTTAAGCTGAAGGAGGGTAGATTTAGATTAGATATATGGAAGAAATTCTTGACTGTGAGGGTGCTGAGGCACTGGAACAGGTTGCCCAGAGAAGTGTGGATGCCCCATCCCTGGAAATGTTCAAGGTCTGATGGGGCTTTGGGCAACCTGTTCTAGTGGAGGGTGTCCCTGCCCATGGCAGGGGGATTGGATGATCTTTTAAATGTCCCTTCCAACCCAAACCATTCTATGATGTGCTCATGAGAGTAGTGTGAACTTCAGGGCATCAACCTCAGTGATCAGAAAATTCTAGAAGCAGAGATTAAAAACGGATACTTCCTTGGTCCTGCTTCTCCCTTGCCCCCAGCTAGCTCTTGTTGTGTGCTAAAGCAAACTGTCCAAAGTCTTTATTTGGAAGGAGGAGAATTCGTGAGAAATTAAAGACTTCAGTCAAATGTGGTATTTAAAAATATATTCATTACAAGGGCTGTTAAAGCAAGGCTTAGAAAATGTTGGACAAACAGTCATGAAACAAGGTTATTTGTGTTCTGTTAGTGTAGAATGAAGGTGTTTTTCTTCTGGGCAGGGCACAGATCCATTGGATTGCATTTCTTCATTTAGTGAAAGGAACAGATCTATTGATACATGCAGCTTGTCACATATGTAACAAAGATAGTGGACATCAAAAGGGTTTTGCAGTGCCCTAGAACAAAGAAGCTGTAGAAATTAAAACTAAACAAATATGCTTGGAGGAATAGTAGTTTTGTGGCTGGAGTTGTTATGCCATCTACTTGATAGCAGATGAAAGCAGTTATGAGGAGAACCAGCTAACACACAGAAATGAGTGACAGGTTTCTGAAGCCTTCCATTAGTTGCTGCATAACTGTAGGAATGGTGTTGCTATGGAGCAACCACCTTCTAGGTTTTTCAAGAACAGCTCTTAATTTTTGTCCTCACTTTGCCATCAGGAATAATGTCTTAAAACTCTGGAGGTTTTGAGGGGGAAATTTTCTTTTTTTTTTTTTTTTAAATAATTTCCCCTCCTTAACCATTTTCTCTGTGGTAATTGAGGTAGCTGTGACAAGTTCCGAGAAAGGAACTGTGCTCTTGCATGTGACTGTTGTATGCAAATAATTCTTTAAGGTATCATACACTCTCCTTGTACAGATGTCAGACTTTGACAGAGAAAGTGTTGGGTGGGGAAGAGGAGAGAGAAGATTATGTAAATATTTATATAGAGAAAACATTTTAAAATATCTTGAACAGTTACCCATACCTATGTTACATAGTATGTTTGGTTATCCATATATATGGTTATAAATATATATAAAAACTGTTTCTAATCTCAGACATGAGAAGAGCATGTTTCACTCTACTCCTGTCAAACCAGAAAGCTTGGAGGATCTCTGGGAAAACCTGAGCTTAAAGCCTGCAAATACCCCTCAAGTAAATATCTCGCATAGTTTGTCCCGTCGAGGTAAGCCAAATAACATCTCCATCATTAGTTTGTGGGAGAAGGAACGTAACTGTAGGACTGGAAAGGCTTATGCCTGTCAGATTGGAGAGGGAGTTAAACTGAGTCTCCTAGTATTTTGTTCTGAACGCCATGTCATAGCAAAGGCAAATTATATTTGTTGCAGGCTCACTTTTTATTTCATCAGACAGGACCCATTATCTCTAGTTGCAATAAATCAGTGTTGAATTTTGTGGAGAAGAATACAGCAATTGTGTAGAGCTTGACTTGCATTAGGAATGTTCTTCATAATATTCATTTACCTGCACTACTTGCCTTAATCATGGCCAATAGTCTACTGTTAGCTAAAAGTCTTCCCTAGCTTTTTAACTGTGGATCTGCACTGTCTGGTGCTCTTTCAGTGTTCTGTGAAACTGTTCCTGACAATTCATGTCTTCTCTCTCAGACTAAACTATGATCTAATGTGTTTTTTCCTTTGGTTAAAAATGCTAATGCATCCTAGAAACTCTCAAAACTTGAGTCAGATCATAATTGTGGAAGCTAAGATAAGAATAGTGTCATTGTTACTTTTTTTAATTCCTTATCTAGAAGGCTTGGAAATTGGAATATGAAGAATGTAAGGCACTTCAGACTTACCCAAAAAGCAGTTCTCTGACATCTGTAGCTAACAAATGGCTAATTCTTTCCTTTTGCAGTGATAAAATGCACTTAAAGCTGATAAGGGCCACACTCTCTGCTACTGTAAATCTTTATTTTGGTAAAACTAATTTGTTAAGACTTATGGGAGGAAGGGGAGTTGTCTTTTTCATAAATCTCTCTTTTTAGCACGTGCTGAATTCCTGTGTGTTTTGTGTATTCCACCCTTCCCAGTTATTAATGAAGTATGGCAAGAACAAACAATTGCTCGTCTGCTGCAGCTTGTAGACCTCCCGCTCCTTGAGTCTTTACTTGAGCACCAAGAGATCAGACCTCAGCTTCCACAACCAAGGAAGGGAACTGGATATGTCATCACAAGTAACTACCTAGACAGAGAGATTCTCAAGGCTTTCAGTGACTCACAGTAAGTATTCGTTGCTCACCTCTGCAACTTTGAAAAACTTTCTGCTTTCGTAGAAATGTAAAGCACGTTTGATCTTTGAGTAGAAATGTAGTAGTCTCCAGTACTGCAGAAAGGATGTGAGTAGGCACTTTTCCTGTTAGACTTGACTGGATTAATTGGTAAATACCAGTTGTTGAGCTCTAAACCAGAAGTAGCTGAGACAATTTGTGCTGAACACTGGAAGAGTTTTTGAATGCAATGATAGTATTTGATCATATTCAGAGGGGTAATTGTTTGCATTGAGGGAAGAATAGAGCATTTTGCAATCATCTTGATTTTCTTTTTTCCTTAAAACATTATCTGTGAGGGAATAGTTTAGTTTCTCCTACTATATTAAAAAAGCCAAGAATGCTGAGCCTGAAACCGTTAAAAACATAGTCTGAAAAGCTTTTAGCTATCTGAATCAGATCAAGGTTCAGGCTTCTGTTCGTCTAGCAATAATTATGTCCTTGTCTAACAGTAGAGGATGTCACTAACTTGTTTTAACTGCTTGTGACTGCTATGTATTTAATCAAGATGAAGAATTAATAACTCTGACGTAAACAGATACACATGCCTGTGATCCACCTGAAGGTGTCAGAAGAAGTGTTGTCTTTGTGTCAATTTCTAATGTATTTAAGTACTCTCATGCAGTGAGAAACCAGTCTACTTGCTTTCTGTGAAAAACAATGCAACTGTCTCTGAAAGGCATCAGTAATGCTACAATGTTAAACCACTCTGTCTTTTAGAACAGATGAATGGCTCTCAGCAGCAATAGATTGCTTGGAATATCTTCCAGATCACATGGTGGTAGATATTAGCAGGAACTTGCCTGATCAACCAGATAAAGCAGATACATGGAAAATACTGCTGTTTGAAAATATTGGTAGATACTACAGCCAAAAAAAGGAGCCACTGTTAAGCCATGCATCTGAGATTCATTCAGGAATTGCAGAACTATTAGGTAAGTAAGATAAAGCTATATTCCTAAGCTTAAGTGAGATATGTACTGGCAGACTGAGTATTTACTACAACAACCAAGCTTAAAGGTTGACTTTGCAATTTTTTTCATTTCTAGTCATGAAGACTGTGCTTCAAAATAAAGAGAAATTTTGGTCCTGACTATATGCAGTTCTGTAGTTTGTGTTCAGTTCTGTGTAGAATGGCTGTGAAACTGGGGTGAAACTTTCCTCTCTTGTCCATAGAAATGTTCATTTCTTATATTACATTTAGACAGTATTTTAGAAAGCTTTTGATGTTTCAGTCATGAGTTAACATCTCTCTTCTCCCTATTTTTCATCTTTCTGTGCTTTCATTAGTCTTGTTCCATGTTGGCAGGAATATTTTGCATTTATATCCTATTCCTCCATGATAAAGGGAGGATATTAGTACAGCCTGCTTAGTTGAAATAATTCACACATCTAAAATGGGTATTCTGCATAGTAAGGCCAATTAAAACTTAGTGAAGCTTTACAGAATGGTTTGCAATTAATTCATCAAGCTAGCCCATTTATCTAGGACATATTCCTCATTTCTTGGTAGATCTTTATTTCCACAAGGGGTCATTATTTGTTCTAAACAGAACTATATTCCTTTTTCAGTATTTCACATTCCATTCAAGGTGGCTGAACTTTAATTGGAAGTGAGTTTTCTTAAATATCAGGCTAAAAGCCTGGGTGTGGGCTGTTCTCAGATTGTATGCAAACAGCTCTCATCAGCCTGTGAGGAATCTTTGTGAGAATGAACTGCTTTGGTTAACCCATTCTGTTTAGAGAGATTAACTTCTCTTCAGTGGCTAATTTAGGTGTTTTACTGTAACATTTATTTAAATAATAAATATGGCAATGGATACCTTTATCTCTCCCCAGTGAATGGGAAGATGGAGCAATCTTTAGAAGCTGTTCAACTCTATTTGAAACTTCTAGACAGCCAAGTCAGGGAAGAGTTCAGAAGACTACTATACTTCATGGCTGTTGCAGCACATAATTCTGACCTCAAACTACAGAAAGAGGTAAATGTGCATACTTAACTGTTACATGTTGCTTTACACTTACTGAAATCTAGAGATCCCAGATACAGGTCAGAAAAATATTTGTAGCTAAAATATGTGACTAGAGGAGAAGCAAAGACTCTAGAAGAACAAAGGCAATGCCCTTTTTAAAGGCGGAGACTAATTATCCTCTTCTGATCACTATTTCCCATTATCCTTTAGAGTGACAACAGGATGGTTGTGAAAAGAACATTCTCTAAAGCTATTATCAACAATAAAACCTTATCCAGAGGGAAAACTGACCTCCTGATCTTGTTCCTTGTGGATCACCAAAAAGATGTGTTAAAGGTAAGTGCTAGAAAATGACCAAGTTTTTGCTGTCTTGGATGCTTATGCAGAATTGTCTTTTTCTAAGCTGCTGTTTGACTGTCTTCTCTTTCTATTCAAGATCCCAGGGACACTGCATAAAATGGTCAGCAATAAACTGGTGGCTTTGCAGAAAGGCCAAGATCCTACTAAGATAACAGGTAACAGTTTAAACTCAACTTTTTATTCTTGTCATCCACCCAGAGGAGAAATAGAAGGCACTGAGAGGATGTAAAAAGACTTGCTGTAACAATGACTAATTGGACTCTGAAGGAAGATGGGTCTGTAGAATCTGGAGGGTGGTTGACTGTGGTGTTAACTATCTGAATGTTTCATGTTTCCTTTCAGGCTATACCTTTTGCCAAAAACTTGATGAGAGAGAATATTGCTCCAATACAGAGAAGACAACAAAAGATGAGCTGTTATCTCTGTTGAAAGCTATTGATGAAGATTCAAAGCTCTCTGACAAAGAGAGAAAGAGACTGCTAGGTCAGTTTCATAGCAGTAATCCAAGTATTTTTATGCAGTATTTTGGAGACAGAGTTACTAATATGTGTGTGTGACTTCAAATATAGATTACTTTCTATACTCTGGCATTGAAAACACTAATATATTTGTATATCTTTTGTATTCATGTATCTAATAAAATTATTTTGTGGAAATGGATGGAATGTATACAATTATTACCAAAGCCAATGGTACCCAAGTAAGAGCCTGTACTTAGTGTAGCTTTGCTCATTCTTAATTGTTGTAGGGACAAAATGAATCCTTCCTTTTCCTCATCTAAAGCCAAGTCTATTGACTCCCTCTATTCAAGTATCAGATTTACTGAGATGGGAAACATCTATCCATGAATGAGATCTCTCTGCCGCCTTTTATGCTGAACTGTTTTTTCTAATTAGCCTTGCATTATATGACTCCATCACATAGCAAGTCAAAGATCAATGCTATGTAATGGACAGAGCTGAATCACATCTTCTGCTTGACATTCCACAGCTTTTCTTCAAGCTTGCCAGCTCACTACACTGTGTATGTATATGACAAATTACTATGCTGTTTTAAGCCAGAATGACGACATATTGAGGAATTGCCAGGGAAGATGACTTTTTTTCCCGGCTGAATCCTACTCTGTACCTTGAGCTCCCATTGACTCTTCTGGGATGGTAAATATATTCTGGATTTTTAAGTCAGTCTGGCTTTGGCTGCCACAGAACATGCTATTTATGGCTAGTTATCTTCATCCCTGCAGTGCTTTGCTCTGTCTGTAAGTCTTAATGATGTCACCAGCTATAATTAGACAAGAGCTGGAACAAATGAAAGGCCTTTGGGTTTTCTTATGGCTGTATATTTAATCTATGTCTCATTTACAGTGGAAATCCCAAGCTGTGCAACACCGGTGATTGCGAACAGGAAAATATGTAGCATGATCAGAGATCTAATTTTGACTCTTGTGGAGTTATCTTTAGGATGCCAGCAAAACTTCATTTGAGTTACTGTTGCAAGAAATCAAAAATTTTGTTCTGTATGCAGTGTCAATAGAGCTCTGTTCTCTTTTATTTGGGGGAGGGGGGTTTAATTGGGATCAAAGCTAATTTAATAATGAAGACAAAGTAGTAACAACTATTAAACCCATGTGGTGAGCTGTTCTTGAAGCACAATCCTCTTTGAGATACTACTGTACTGTAGCACTAAGTAACTCTTCAGTCATTAGTGGTGTCTGCCATTGGTTATTGCTTCTCCAGAGTACTTTCTCTGAAAGCGAGATGACAACTTGCTGTGCAAGACAATGTATTCCTGTCTTCTGATGGGGGATGGTAGGCAAATGTATAAAAGGCTTATTCTAGAAATTGGAAAGGACTTAAGGATAATCAGTTATTGAAAACTAATAGTATGGGAGAAGTGTAACACTTTTTAGTAGGGTTTTTTTTGTAGTTCTTAGTTTTTAACTTAAAGATTCTGATTATAAATGCATTTTCTCAGAAAAAGTGGCTTAACTCTTAACACTTTAAAATGCAGAGGTGGAAAGGCACTTTCTTGTTCTTAGAACTTCTGGTCATGGTTTTCTTAAGTTACTTGTGATGTTGCATCACTTGCCTCTTCAGCAGAAGCATATTCCCTTTCTAACTCCTCCTTCTCTGCTGTCTGGGCTGACCTCACTGTTAAGAGGATGAGATTTCTATCTTGATAATGAGTTCCTGCCTATGGGCATTGCCTGCTGGAGTACGAGTTCTGAATTACAGATATCACTGCACTGAGTCACTGCTTGGCTGTGGTGCCAAGCTTGCTTTCAGACTACTGAAGAGCGGTCTGCAGAGAAGAATGGGGTGGGAGAGATGTTCAGGGCTGTTTGCTGATGGACGCAAGGCAGGGCCAGCGTGGCCTTTCCTCTGCTTGGGGGTGATACAGCTCATCTAACAACACCGAAGCTTTAAGTTTGGCTAAGGGGACGACTGATGGTCACAGTGAGCTGCATGAGGTGTCTGTAAGTGACGTTCTAGTGGGACAGCAACAAGCCGCGGCTTCTTTCCCTGTTTGCCGAGTGTATTTAATCTAAATAAGCATGGTGTGATAGCAGCAGGCATCTCTTCTCTGTGTTGAGGTCCAGGTGGAGGCTACAGGGGTGCAGGTCTTGCTCTGGCTCAGCTGTGAGTGCTGTAGGGAGCTGCTCCTTGCTTAGTTACATAGAGCAAACCCCCGCTGCCCCCAAAAGAGCAGTGGTGAGCCATCCTGTTGAGGATTATTCGTACACCGCTGGTACAGAGGAGAGCGGTGCCCCATCCCCGCCCCTCCAGGCCCACTTTGAGGGGAAAACCGCCAATAAACGCCCAGAGGGGCGGTGCGGCCCGGTGCGGGGCGGGCCGTGGGGAGCCGCTCGGCAGCCGCTGCGGCCCGTCCCTGCGCTGGGGCTGCGCCTCGGGCCCAGCCTCGCACCGCGGCCGGCAGGAGGGAGCCGGGGGCCGCGGCTCCTTCTCCGAGCGGCGGTAAGGTGGTAGGCGGCGCGGCCCCTGTTCGCAGCGCAGCCCCGAGGCGGAAGGGCGAGGCGGCTGGCGGCGGCGGGGAGGTGCGGGGCTGGGAGGCCGCTGGGCCTCCGCGGGCCTGGGGCGGCGGGGAAGGGCCCCGGGCCCGGCAAGGCTGGCAGCGGGCGGCGGCGCGGCTCCGAGTGGGGGGCTCTCGGGCCGGTGGGGCTGCCTGTGGGACTGGGCCCGGGCAGCCCCGCCTCCGGGACCTGTTTGCCGGGGAAGGTGGCTGGGAGTCAGTGCTGGCCGAAGGAGGCTGTTACATCCGCTTTTCTCTCCGTGCTTTGCCCGTTTGGTGTCTGGAAAAAAACCCACAGACTGGCAGCGCTGCAGGATCTCGTTTTCCGTGCGGCCCGTTTCTGAGCCTCTGTGGCATCTGTGCCCGGGGCTGCTGCCACCACCTCGGCTGGGCAGCGCAGGGAAAGCGGCGTGAAACTTCTGAACCCGTGTGAAAGTATTGCAGGAAAACTGGTGCCCAGTACTGGGGAGGGTAAGGGGAGTATAGTAACGCTGCTGTGTGGTGTGGCGTTTTTGTTACGGTACCTTGTACACGCTCTTTTGGTAGACCCTCCTGATGGACCGGGGCTTTGAGGGCCTTACGCAGAACAGGCTGCAGGCAGGGAAAACGGTAGGAGTTCACAAGCACTCCTTTTAGTTTGGAAGAGGGAGGGAGGACAGGCTGTAGCTTCACCACGCAGAGCTGAGGCGTAGCTTGCCTTTTAGTGGATTACGAGGGAAAGTAGGTTGTGATGTGGCAGGTCAACAGAGGGAAGAGGAGAGAGTTCAGCGTGGAAACAACGCTTGAAGAAAGGCGGCCTTCAGGGCTTGCGTGTTTGGCCTGCAGGTAGGGGGAATCGTCGAGTCTTACGTGGGGCCACGCTCGAAGTTAGGAGGAACTGCTTCAACCTTGCGTGTACTCTGTAGTGAACAGTGACGTTTATTTAATGCTGGTGTGCATCAGATGATTTGAGGACCTTTGATGAACAGAACCTATGGAAAATATTTTGTTAAGTTTTAAGTTGTTGGGTTTTCTCTTGCACTTCTATTTTTATTAAAAATAAATTGGAGGAAAGTGCCAAGAAGTAGGCTTTGTTCTATTAAGTCAGAATTGTTTCTGTGAGGACAGCTGATGATCACGCTTTTGGAAGAGGTGTTGTCAAGCTTATTTACCGACTGGAAAGAGGATTTGTTCTAGATGTATTCTGGCAAATAATAGCAGTAATCCAGCAGAAAAGAGTAGACTATTGCAAACTAAACAAACCAACAAGCGTGTCTGTTTACCTCATCTGCTGAGCAGTCATTTGGTAGAATGGCCCAGGAGCTCTTGTACCCGCTTTCCACAGCTGAAACAGGACTTTTTTTTCCTTTTTTTTTAGCAAATGGTATTTAAATGAAATTGTTGATCTTGAGACTGTAGCTCTTCATCTGCTACTTTATGGAAAGCGATATTTTAGGATGTAGTCTGTGTGGTAGGAATGGTGGCCTGGTTGGCAAAGCTGGGGGTAGTAATTGTGAGACTGATTGTCACCTTGGCCCTGTCATTTATCCGCCTTGAGTCCTCAAGCAACTTAGCTCACACCTCAGTTTCCTCTCTGTAAGCAAGCTATATTGTAATATTTCTCTACTTTTTTAAGGGTAGTGAGGATAAAGTGCAGTGAGAGATTGCAGGCACTATGAAGTGTCACGTGCATTAAAGATCTAAGTGGGTCTTGTTTGAGCCATCTGAGTGCTTCACATTTTGACTTCAGGAGGATGCCTTGTGGAAGAGAATGGATAGGAAGAACAACCATCTAGTCTGGTTGAATGAATGTCGAAGCCTTTATGATCATGCTTTCATTCTAGCCAAATTCAACAACGCGTTTCCCTCCTCTGTTTAACCAGTCATATCTTATATTTTCTATTGCAACTGTTGCTATGATCTTCTCTGTTACCTGCTTCTTTACTAACAGAGCTACTCATCCTCTGGCTGCTAGAGAGTTTGCAGTAACAGACCTTTTCTCTGCTAGACTGGAGATCTGCTTCTGGAGCACATCACTGGTTTCCCACCAGTGGTTTCCCACTGGTCTCCCGCTTGCGTGCTGGTTTGGATGCGTTACTCCTAGCTGGAGGCTCTCTCTGCCTTAGGTGAGAGGGTGGCAATATGACTGCAGCTCTGCACAGACTACCGCTTGCTTGTCCCAGCTGGGATTGTCTGTGTGTGTGAAGAGTTTGGAGCAGGGACATAAGTGACTCTGTTCCAGCAGAGGTGGGGGCTAATACACAGGTCTAACAATACCTGTACTGATGTCTTAGCTTTCCTGTGTAATTTATCCCATGCTTTTTATGCTTTGTTTTCTTTTCTAAAATAGAAATCACACAGTGTTGTGGACAAGTGTTGCATGTTGTTGTGTATTTCATGCATTTAGGAAGATGATGATCCTGAGTCATTGCTGTTAAACAAAACCATTTCTTACACGCACTGAGTCTTCCAGCTGTCTTGTAGAATCACGTTGGTGCAATCAATTTAAGCACTGATGGAGTAGGGTTAGTTATTACGGCTGTTGTATGAAAATAAAAAAAAAATCTCTGTGCTGTGTTTTATGTTTCTACACTGTTGCTTGCTTATGCTGCATCCTCTTCAGTGTAGTCTTGGGACACTGCGAGTAGTACTTTTTCCTAGTAGCTGTGAGGTGTCCCTGGAGGCTGTATCTCTTGCTGAGAGCTTGTTTCTTTCTAATTTTGAGTGAGGATGGTGGGATACTACATGGAAGAGGAAGTTGTTTTTCCAGGAGTGTTTTTCTTTTTTTTTTTTTTTCTTCTTTTGAAAGGCAGACTCTTCCTGACTGCCCATTTCACAGAACGTCCAGGTTATTTAATTGGGTTAGAGAGATCATGTGCTCTCTAATAGATTTTTTGTAAAATTGAAGTCTGAACAGTAGCTTCCTGTATGATAGAGAGTTTTCAGTGGTAAGATGTGCAAATTATGTTCTTCAGAGGGAAATGTGAATATGAAACAAGTGAAGATAATGAATGGTGAGACATGCTCTTCTAATGGTCATTTTTTCAGTGTAACTTTGAGTACAGTGCAGGTATCTGTAATGTAATATTTATATTATTTAATATCTAATGTTTAATAAACTAATATTTTAAATACTATAACTATGGTCTTTACTGTCTTAATGTTGGTTTTTTTTTTAAATAATCCTGATGTATTATGCCTAAATCATGATTCTTGCATGGAATGAAAATATGGGAGTAGAATTTTAAATTAATTTCTCTCCAGTCCTTCATTTTTCTGCTTCTTAATGTATGTGGATGGCTCAGAGTGAAAACTTTTAGGTTCTGAGCAGTTGGGGCAGATCATAGTTCAGGAGTACGTTATGTTCAGAAAGCTTTATCATTATGTAGGGAGAAATGTCTCATTTGGCATAGTCTTTTTGTAAAACATGTTTGTAATACTATTTTGAAGGTGTTTTTCACTGCTCTCTCATAAGCAATGCTAAGAAAGAAAATTTAATATATTTTTCTTTCTCGTTGGTATGCATTATGGCAAGGGAACAGTTTCAGATTTTTGAGAACTTACTATGAGTGCAGATTAAATAAATGGTAGCTGTGTTGAAAGCATCCTGTGTTTTGTAAGATGGGAAGTGAGTCACTGAGTCCAGGTCCCCTACCATTATGTGAATGACATCATATAATTCCTCATAAGATTTCTTTTATTATTAATTTTTTCTTAATCAGGAGAACTCCTGGTGATGTTTACTCACTCAGACATACCAGAAAATGCTTATTCATTCCCTTTTTTAATCTTTTTTTCTTCTTCTGAAAAGAACCAACTGAAAATGTCTCAGAATCCTGACAAGCCACATTCAAGTGAAGAAAAATTGAGTGGTTTGGAGGATGATCAAGAGGAGAGCTTGGACAACCCGGATCAGTCTATCAGAAAAAGAATACGACAGAGTGCTCCAGGGTCACACAGAGATGACACACCGAAGTGTAAGCAAAACTGCTTTATTAAAAAAAAAAATTAAAAAAAAAAGTAAATTCTCTATTTTTTTGGTGGAGACAATCATGGTGTTTTATAGCATTCTATGCAAGTTTGACTGTTTTGCAATTAAATATTGTGTGACTCCTGATCATTTGCTTTGAAACTGTTTGTAACACCTTTCTCCCCATTTTGTTTTAGTACTTAATTGTACACAATAACCATGTTGCTCTGAGCCACATATATCTTAGATACCTTTGCGTGTCTGCACTCACGGAAAGGATGAGCACTGCTCCAGTATATTCTAGCTAAACTATTGCTGCTGTTTGCGTTACCAGCTGAACCTTCTGGATTGTTGCAGCCTCTGTTTCTACCGCAGGGTAAGGAAGGCTGTTATCAACAAAGTAATGTCCTGTCATTCCCCTCACAATACAGGTGGAAAGTTGTATAATTAATCCTAATAATACTTCTAATGCCAAGCAGGACAGTGTATTTTAAGTTTATTCCTAGGGCATATTTTTCTTTGCCATTCTGCTTTTAACATGAGGAGCTGAGTGCAATATGGCTACCAATTATTTCTGGCAAATCTGTAGATAAAACCAAGGGGAAATTTTCTGGTCCCAGGGATTCAATTCAAAGAGGCAGAATTGCTCAGAGAACTTGTTCCAAATTTCTGTAGAGAGTGTCTCAGCATGTAATGTTTTATTTGCTGCATTCGTTTTATTTTTTAATAGTGTTCATTATTACTGGAGGTTTAGTGTCACGTTACACAGAGGAGATGTTCTGAGGGAGTTTATGTTCTTACGTCTCACTGGTTGCCTGATAGGAAACGCGGTGTATGTATAGAGAGAGGCTGTGAATACGTCAAAGTAAAATGCATAGCACAGTCTTGCAACTGCATTGTACCACAAAGAAGTCATTGGTCTCAAGCCCTCCCCTCTTGTCAGGGAGCAGATATAATATGAGAAGGAAGTAGATGGTTTAAGAGCATTCTTTGGTAAATGAAAGAGTCGTAGCTTTTAGTGCATCCACTGTTAGAGTGAAGTCATTTGGCAGTCGGACAAGAGCACTCTCGTTCAGCTGTGAACTTTGTTGTCCTGCTAGTTCTTCTCAGAATATCAGTCCTTGCTGTGTTCCCAGAGCCACTGTACAAGATTGAGCTCCAAGCAGAAGGAAATAAGCGTTTAAGAGCACAGCCTAAAAAGAGCAAGATATTAATGAAAAATTAGCACATTGGAACCATGCTGTATATGCGTGGAACAGCTTTGAATGGCAGACAAGTGAGGGACGGTTACTTTTAAAGGACCTTTTTTGTGTTACTAGCTTAAGTCCAATGAAACTGGATTATCAAATGAGGCGGACGTGATAGTTTGCCTAAAACATATCTCAGTGAACCCAGCCTGTGAAGGTCCCGGGTTGGTTTCTTTCATTTTGAGAATTAGTATATCGCTCCTATGCCCGGATTGCAGTTGAAGTGAATGGCCTACAGAGAGGCATCAATCAACAGTTCTGTTGTGGCTCTTTTCCCCCTTTCTGCTCCACTAGATGTTTTCTGGAGGAGCCAAGATGAAACTTGCCATTCTTGTCTGCCTCACCTGAGGACACTAATAATCTAGTCTTCTCCTTTTTCTCAAATACCTGGACCAAGGAGGAGCTGTGGTGCCTCTCCTAGCTTTTGGGAAGGCATTGCAGGGCACCCACACACACTGCTTGCACTGATGTTAGCACAGCTAGGAGGAAACAACACAAAGAATCAGTTGGCTTCAGTGGGGATGGGATTACTCCCCTAACCAGCATGGCATACACTCTTGGCATCTTCTCTGCCTTTACGTTGACTTTTTTTTTAGGGCTGTGACACTTCCTGCACTACAGCAATGCCAGTAGTGTCCCAGGAGGATGTTATGTAATCCAGAACAATTAGGAGCTGTAATTCCCAGTCCATCCAGGAAGCAAATTAAGTTTTCTGAAACTGTCCCTGTCCCTCTTCTACCTTCTAGGTTTCTACAGTCAGTCACTATCTTTGTCTCCTGCCTCGTGAAAACTGGTCTGTGTTTTCAGGTTTGGTGCTTCCTCCTACTTGCTTGTGTGCCCCAGGGCCCAATTTGAACCTGCTTCTTCATCCTCGTCAGTCCCAAATGCCTGCCAGAGGAAGAAGTCTTAGGCATTGGTGCTGGGACTAGGTCTTGATGTCCTTTGTCACTTGGAAGATGGCCTTTGGGGAAAAAGAGTTTGGAGAAGTGCCAGTTGCACTGGAAGTAGTGAGAATAATTAGCTACTAGTACGTTATTGCTTAATGTTAATGGTGGTTTGTTTGCCAGCTGCTTTAGAGATGAAGTCACTTCCTTGAAAAATATAAAATTGAAATGGCAACATCTGCACAATAATTGGGGAAATAGTGCAGTGAAAATACTTATATTTTGAATGATTTCTTCCTACAGCATGGAGAAAGATTATATTAAGCAATCCTAAAGAAATGGGGTTTTGGGTGTGAGGTTTGTTTTTCTTTTTTAAAAGACCTTGATGAAACTTCAAAGCAATTGACGTACTGAGCCCAGAATATCAATTTGGGTTCACTCCTTTGTTTCCTGTAATACTCCAAACCTGTGTCATCTGCCAGCTGGGAAGAGGAAGGGAAGGAAAGGAGAAGAATCTTCAGATGATACTGTCTTTTGGCCCTTCGTACTGTCAAGAAGATGGAAAGGGTCCAAAAGCAGACTTTTTCCCACAGATTTTTATAGATAACTGTCTGAGAGTTTAATTTATGTTGCAGCCAGTCCTCCTCGGCCTGTGTCAATAGAAGAGCTCATGGAAACAGCTAAGGGTGTAACCAACATGGCATTAGCACACGAAATTGTTGTTAACGGAGACTTCCAGATAAAACCAGCTGAATTACCAGAACACAGGTAAGATTGTTACCGAACAGATACATAAATTAAATTTGCATTTGTAGAACTGCAGAACAGCTCAGTAGATCAGGTAAAGGCTCTGGCTAGTATTTTGTCTGGCAGTGCCAGACACGAGATAGGAAAGAGCATAAGAAGAAGAACGTAAGCATGCAGTTCTGCTTCCCCAGAAACGTGTGTGTGTGAAAGTTGAACCTCTTGGGAGTAATTGTTTGGGCACGTGTGGTGCGAATCCCAGCGTAGTGTGGTTTCTGTTGGTGTCCCCTCGTGGTCTTCTGAATACCCAAGTCTAGCTGCAGGTGCAGCTTTAGCATCTTTTAAGATTTCACTGCCCGTGGGAGTAAGATGAAACTGATCATTTTAGCTTTTTCTGAGCCTAATGTCTGTTTCTCCAGGGATTTTTTTTGGGGGGAAGAGATTTCTGTGTTTTATTTTATTTTATTTTTATTTATTTTAGTCCTTTCTCCTTTTAAGTTTGAAGTCTTTCCTTCTCTTTCTGACCTACTGTAATTCTATTTCCTGCTGTGAGGGGAGAGGGAGAACAGAAGAGGCCTTGATGTCTGCTCGCATATTGGCAGCGTAGCTGACCCAGTCCTATCGACAGATGCTTTGTCTGCTCTTCCTTTTTCTTTCACTCACAGAGATGTGGCAGACAGTGTGCTTCCTGGGTTAATTTGTGAAAGTTGAGTGCATATTTCATGGAAGAAGATTGGTCCACATTGGAACCAGTGCTGTCTGTAGGTGTCTATGTTTGAGAGACCCCAGAGTGCAGGAGAATATGCTACTGATGGCTTTTAGAAGACTGGCATTGGTTGTCCTCTATAGAAAGTGGTCGTACTGAGACAAGAGGTCTGGTGCACATCTCCACCAAAACAAGGTGACAGTGATTCCTATTAGCATTAGTGATGAGAAGATGTTGCTTGGAACCAGAATTGTTCCTGACTGAAAAGGCAGTATTGGGAGCAGTCTCATCTTCCCTTCTCACCTGGACTATTCCTGTCTTTCCAGCTTTGACACCAGCGTATTATACTAGTGGTGTTTTATTAATGGCTGTGGACTGCTAAACAATAGTAACCAAAGAAAACGTGCTTGTGCTATTAAACTGTGCTGAGCCTCATGGTCCCAGCAGGAATTGCCTTTGAGTTAAGGGTTGAACGGAGCGGATGAGGGTCTCTGCTATACTCTCTTCACTTGTCTCGGCCTCTGAGTTGGTAGGAAATAGAATGGTGGCCCCCTTAAATGCTGAGGACAAACAACATTTAACTGAGCTAGCACATGACAGTAGATATCTCTTGTCCATCACGCTTCTCATATTTTAGAGCTTTGATCTGTCTTCTCAGCACCATTTTTCAGTGTCTGCCTTGTCTGTCAGACCCAGGCAGTGTGGTCCAGTCCTTTTGTTGCCTTACTTGCAACAGGTCCTGTGCAATTCACGTGCAGCCCCATGAATTGGGACTGGTCTCTGACCTGCACAAATACTGCCTCTGAAGCAAGCATTTGGAAAGTACGCCTGGGACATGCAAAGCTCCTTCTCCCCAATCTACATTACCTTCTCTGTCCCAGCATCTTTCAGGGGAACTTCCATCGGGGTTTTCTGCTTGGCAGTCGATGGCTGAGAATAAATGCTTCATCTGAAGTCCCACGGTTAAGACAGTGCTGTTCCAGTCAATGTGCGCTTCTGCTCTGTGTTCCTCCACATGGATTTCTCATGTGAAAATGGGCTGTGACAGTGGATAACTTTTCTGGTATGCCTCAGTGCCATAAAATTGATCTCAGCATTTTTCAGGGAAGAAGAATTTTAGCATGTTTTCTTTTTTTCCATCCTTTCCCCTGCCCCCCTTAAAAAAAAAAAAAAAAAAAGGAAAGAGCTGGAGAGCAACCCTGTAGTTGGAAAGCTAGATGCTTTTGCATACTGGTTCTGAGCAGTGGCTGTAGTTGTTCACCAGAGCGGCTGATTTGCATCTCTTCACCTGATCACAGAGGTAGATGTATTGCAGAGGTCACCTTGCTCAGGAGTGCCTGGGCTTTGTGATGCTTTGGTACAAGATCCCTGTATTTGGCTTTTGTGAGGGTTTTGTGTACAGCTATTTACCACCTAGAAAAGAAAGAGCAGTCCTTCAGATTTTCCTTGAAGAAAGACTCTGGAATCTTCCTTGGATTAAATGTTTTGTGTGTGTGTATAGCTTAGAGTCCCCCGCAGCTTGAATGTACGTGAAGAGAAGTGGTTGGAGGAGGAAGCCGTTGTGACTGTATTTGCAGCTGTATATGCTGTTGGCAGAACAGGTTTGAGCCTCAGCTGGAGTCAGAGCCTTGGGAGCCTGGTTCTTGTTGTGGGCATTCCTTGTGTGTGGTACCTGTGAGCAGTTTACTACTTCTGTGGGGAAGTTAAACCTGCTGCGAACAGGAGCCTGCCTGCTGAAGAGGAGTAACTTAAAAATATTTTGAATTAGTATTAGTATTTTGAATTAGGAATTGGTACCGAAGCAGTGGAATTCATTTATTTTTCACAGGAACTGAACTGGGCCTTTATCTCAGAGTAGTTGTGGTATTTATGCATTGAAATGCAGACGCTTTTGTGTCAGGGAAGTCACTTCATTTCTGTTAGGTTTACTTAATGAATTTTACAGAGTAGAATTGCATTTACTTAGTGAGGCTTTTGAAAGGAACATGAATACTGGTCTTTTGAAGACAAGCTGTAATTTTTGTGATTTTTTTTTTTTTTTCCAGTTGTTTACTTTGGAGGTAGCATATGACAGATATTTTCAAGGATTTTAATTTGTAGCTGCCTTTGCTTGTGTGTAACCCTTTATTAGGATATAAGCCATTCCAAATCCTGTGTCCAGTTTTTCTTGCTTTTCTGAATAACTTAAAATGACAGATCTCTGTTAATCATCATATATTCATTATTACATTATAGTCATATTATTACATGCTGTTCTTCAGGAGCTGCAGGTTATCTTTGTAAAGTGGTGCAGATACAAGTATTGCTCTTTTTAACTGGTCATATTTACCCACAGCTTAGAAAAAAAAGTAAGAGATATTGTGCATAAAGCTTTCTGGGATTGTCTGGAAGCTCAGTTAAAGGAAGATCCACCAACATATGACCATGCAATTAAACTATTGGGAGAAATTAAAGAGGTAAGATGATGTGATATTAAGGTAAATTGTTGAATTTGAGTAGCTGCATTGATATGAATGAGCAGAAGCGGTTGAATTTTGGCTGTTCATAAAGGACTCTCTTGATCTTTTTCATTACTGTATCATTGCCTGTGAACATATATAAGTTGTATAACCCCAGAGGAGAAGTATGAATGTAAAAACAAATGCAAACCCATGTAAGATGAATAAAAGGTAAGTAATACTGGTTTCATCATTCCAAGCTTCCTTCATGTTATGACGGTGGTGTTAGTTATGGAATCAATGAGATGCCCCAAATTAACCTGACAAAGGCAAGCACAGGAGTCTTAAGTATGATCTGTACTACAGGCTGTTTACCACTTAGTAACTTCAGTATCATATAGAACGAGGTGAAACGTGGAGTTGGTGAATGGCTGGTTGGTTAAAAAGAAAAAAAAGAAGATTCCACTTCTAAATGGCAATTAGTTGAAATAAGAAGTGGTTCAATAACTGTTTTGATCCTTGTAGACTTTGGTATGTAGAACTAATGCATTGTTAAAAACTTTCCATTTCAGAATCTCCTGTCTTTCTTGTTGCCTGGTCATACTAGACTGAGAAGCCAAATTACAGAAGTTCTTGATCTGGATTTGATAAAACAGGAGGCAGAGAATGGGGCCCTTGACATTTCTAAGTTGGTCGAATTTGTTATTGGGATGATGGGGACTCTCTGTGCTCCAGCTCGAGATGAAGAAATTAAGAAACTGAAAGATATTCATGAAATAGTTCCTCTGTTCAGGTACTGGAATGGTATTTGTTAGTTGTGTTGAGAGTCCCTTAAATAATTTGAGATGTGACAGGGATTTGCAGCAGAGCAACCTGCAGATCTTTGTAGGAAAAAAAAAAAAGTGATAGGGAAAGTGATATAGTTGTGGGCATGAAGGGGAGAGATGCTCCAGAAGTCTTTAACAAGGACTCTCTTTGTTCTGGTGGAGTATTTTTCTGGCTCCTGCATGTCACTGAAGGACACTTTCTTAAATGCCAAACACATATAAGCCTGAAGATAGCGGGTGAATGGTCAGTTTGTATCAGAATTTAATACAAACAGAAGAAGGGGGGGAAAAGGCAAGCAGGAGCACAGGAAAAAGGTATTATTGTTCTCCAGCCAGTTCTTCCTTTCCCCTCAGTTTGAGCTCTCTTTCCCCCCCACCCTGCTCCCTGTATTAACATCCTTTCAGTCCTAAAGGGAGCATACATACCACATCTGGGAGCATGGGGTGCTTCTGCTTTGTCATCATGTTCTCAGCTGAACAGCTCAAGGTCTCAATGGTTAGAGGAAATTTTATTAACCTTGTTGTTTTCTAATTTGATAAGCTTCCAAGAGTTCAGGATTGACTTGGCAGAAATATTGCCAGCAGGAATTAGGTTGCTTTGAAATTAGGGTGTTATTTCTTTTTTTCCCTTGGGTCTGATCGTTCATTTCCCACCAAGGTTGGCTTTATACACTGCCAACAGAGATAGTATGCAACCTTGGAAACCCAGGTATCTTTTTATGTATTCAACATATACTATTGCACATCCTGGGAAATATAATCTATGGAGCTAGTAAAGTTAGTTCCATGGAGGCTTTTTTACAGGAGAGCAAGTTTTATTTCCTACTTGAAAGAGGCTCATGCATGCATGTACGTGCTTGCTCAAGCTTTCTCTCTGTCTCATACTCTTAAATTGTTAAGCACCCTGTTAATGTTTCCCATGCATGTTTTTGCTCTTTCCTTAGACAATCTGTAATAAATCTTGTAAATAGTACCTCTTAAACATCTGCAGCCTTGAATAACTTTTTCTGTTTGTTTGTTTAGAGCAATTTTCTCTGTATTAGACCTAATGAAAATGGATATGGCAAACTTCGCTGTCAGTAGTATTAGGCCAAAATTAATGCAGCAGTCTGCTGAATATGAAAGAAAGAAGTTTCAGGAGTTTCTTGAGAAACAGCCAAGTATGACTTTGTTCCTTTCTTTCTTCCCCTCTGACCTCCCAGTAAACTGTGTGTCTTTGCTTGTAGATCATGAAAAGAGATCAGATTGTTTTTTATAATTTCTAGAATTCATATGCTGAATGCCAGCTTGTTTGAAAAACAACAGTTCTGCACTTAGTACATTGGAGTTTAGTTTCATTTCAATGCAGTGTAGGGCATAAATAGCTGCCGTTATCTCACCTCTGATTCCTGTAGCTGTGTGGTTTTAATTCTGGTTCTGTTCTGCTTGATGCAATAAATGAAATGCATGTCACTAACTGATATCATGGGTATAAGGAATAGTAACTAATGGGAGCATTTGGAAATCAGTGGTGAAAAAACCCCTAACTTTGAAAAGGAATTTTCTTAACATGATTTTTTTTTTCTCCCTGCTCTTCCAGATTCTTTAGACCTTGTCACAAGGTGGTTGCAAGAAGCAGCAGATGATCTTGCAAAGCTGAGATGTAAAATGCTGCCTCCCCACTGTAGCGATGGTGCCACTGGTGGAGCTTTCACCTTGTGCTCCACTGCTGTACAAAATCAGGCCTATCTGAAGCTCCTAAAATGGGATCATGTAAACAGGCCTTTTCCAGAAGTAGGTATTTAACAGAAAAATTTATTTCCATGCTTGTCTATTTCTGGGATATAACAGAAGCTGTTTGGATTTGTAGCTAAAATTCTAGATAAGAAAAACTTTAACAGGCAAAACCAAGTACAATACTAAAACATTTCTCTCTTGATTGAGAGCTCTTGTAGCTCTTCTAATAGATATTTATTTTTCAGTATTGAAACTTACTTAGTTGGAAAATAAGAATGAATTCTTTTCATTTTGTTCCTGATACTTGCCTGCTGAGCGCGTGTTGCTCTTTTCTGTGTCTTTGTCTTACCTTCACTGATGTGAGTAGGTAGGCATCACAATGTTACTTCACAGCCCAGCATTCTGACTTTATTCTGTGTTGCCTTCCTCATTCTTTGCAGACAGTGCTCATGGACCAGACCCGCTTTCAGGAAATACAGCTGGAGTTGGAGCAACTTCTCTTGACTGGGACAGTCCTTCTGGTGACGTTCAGTGCAGCAGGCTCGGCACTCGTTGATATGCCTGGATTTGCTGAGAAAATCAAAACCATTGTCAAGGTGCTGCTGACAGGAACGCATCTTCCGTGAGTATTGAATAATCCTAGTCACACACCTAGAGGCAGGTGTAGTTCTGTTTTCACCCTAGTAAATAATCAATTTAAGCCTCTCTGGCTGGGCACTGCAGAATATGTAGAGGAAGTGAGGAGGACTATTTGTGAGCCCAGGCTGGCAATTTTTATTCGGCTTACTCAGAACTGTCTTTTCTTGCTCAAAGGTACAACATGCACCTTTTCTCAGCATATGTTTTTCATGATGCTTGGTTGCCACATGAGATTGCTAGCAGGTAACCATGCTCACAGTTTGGGCCTGACTCCCTCAAGAATTTGAGTGTGATATAGTAAGCTGCATGCATATTTAGAATGATTGCTGTGCTCATTCTGGGTTGATAACTGGTTTTCTTTTTGCATTAGTCAGAGCTGTCTGTGCAGCAGGAAAGGCAGCTCTTACTTGCATGGATTGTTCAGGTTGGAAATCTTTAACGCTATCTCACCTCCTTGTTTTATATCTCAACTTTATTTTTTATGTACATAAAATGTATTATTCTCGATGGTTCTGGATTGTGCATCTTCCATTACATTTGATAAATAAGGCAACTGTAATTGGATAGCTTATTTTTATGAGGTAGGAAAAAAGTGAATAGCATAGCTAAGTAACGCTCTACTCCGTGTTCTCCAGCTCCTTTAACCTGAAGGAAGCTCTGGCTACTGTCAGTGAAAAGGTGTGCGCTGAAGTTAACAGCTGCCTCTCCCAGCACGGGTTTACACCCTTCTCAGCTGAGAGAGAGACTGTACTTAAAGGACAAATCCAAGCAGTGGCCAATCCGGATAACACCATATGCAAGCTAATAGGTATGCTTTGACAAAAAAGCTTTGTTCTCAAGTGACTGCTTGTCTGTCTTCCTAACACTGTTGGTGGCATGTCATGCATGGTTTCTCATTGAATCTGTTTCAGGTTCTTGTTTGCTATGTTCAGGCTTTCTGTGTTTTACATGAGATTACGCTATTTCTAATTGACTGTCTCTCTTGAAAACAAACCAAAACCCTTGGTCCAATTTTTCCAGATTCTCGAATTCAAAAGTTTCTGGAGAGTTGTCTTGCGTCTAGTCATCAGAAATCATTCCCTGCTATTCCTGGAGGATTAGGCCCTATTCAAAGAGAGTTGGAAGAGATTGCTGTCAAGTATGTTCGTCTTGTCAACTACAACAAAATGGTCTTCAGCCCTTACTATGATGCAGTTCTTGGCAAAATACTGCTTAAGGAAGAATCCCAACTTGCAGGGAAGTCAGAAGAATTGTAAAACCAGTTTGTATGCTACCGATATGGTATTAACTTTGTCAGCTATTTTTAAAAATTGCACCAATATTTGTCTAGGAAAACAGCTTTCCATGTAAATACTGGTTCCTTTTAATTCACTAGTGATGATTGATGAGGAAAATACATAAGATGCAAAAGGGGTTCTGAAGTAAATGATGAGAGAGAGAGAGATGCATTTTTAATGTAAGTATGCAACCTTGGGGGGGGGATGTCTTGGTAGTTTTCTGGCTGCAATTTTTAGATTTTTGAGCTGATGTTAGGTAGAACAAGTTTAAGAACTAAACTTTGTATTTAAGTGGCTCATTTTAGGGCATTTTACTCTAATTTACCCTGAATTTAGTTTAATTGACCCAGAGCAGACTAGCAATGGTCCTTCCCAGAAGGGTTGATTTGGCTTTAAAACAACTTTAAAGACTGAAGAAGTAAGCTAAAATTCTAGATAAGAGAAACTTTAACAAGCAAAAAACAAAGCCAAACAGCACTTTACTGTAACATTATTGTTAGTATGGTAGGCTACCAGTTTTTTCTGCATTTTACTGCATTTTTAATGGCATTTTTTTGCTGTTTACCTGCAGATGTTACAAAACACATAATATATTTTTGTAGCAAATTTTCTGGTTATTGGGTAACTGTCCTCTGCTATGTACAGTACTTACAAAGGTGGCAATCTTATAGATTGCGGCTGTATTTATCTCTTGTAAAGACTTCAGAAGGGCAGAGCTAAAATGTTTTGATAAAAGTGGCATTTCCTACCTTTTTTTTGCTAGTAGTTTACTCCTTTTTATGTGAAATACTAATTTTAAAGTAAATCTTTGTCATGTTCAGAAGGTGGATTTAAAGTGTGCAAAACTTTAGGCTGAAAATTTTACTTGTTTTTTAAAACTACAACTGGAGATGGTTCGTATTCAATCACGTCTTCAAAAATATCCAGGAAGTGCAGAGCACTATTGGAAGTATAAGTGATTTTAATGTCCTGTGAGAAGTGAATGATTTAATGTTAGTTTGAATATATAGGGAATATTTTCAGTAGAAGACTTTTTTTTTCAGCTTTGTAGAGGTGTTCTTGAAACTTAAAATATTTGTAGGTCTTGAATTTAATGAGCTACATGTCGTATAGATGAGTGTTCACAGAAGAGCTCAATGGTCTTACAGCCTTACTGCAATTTCAGGCTCAGCTAGGAGGTAAGTCCATTGGAAATTTTCCTCTAGTTGAGCACAACGCTGTATTACAGTAATCAAAATTTGATGATTTTTTATGAAAGCAAAGTTCGTAGTTAAAAACAGGAAGTGTCCCAAGTACCAGACTATCCAAAATAGAATGTGTTGTCTTTTAAAAAAAAAAAAGTATGTAAAATAAATAAATAAAAGGCCACTTTTATTGCTAACATCCAAATTCCTTTTATTAATCAGTCAACCAAAATAATAGAACTTCTAGAAGGAAGCACCTGGTTATGAATCAGTGTTGGTGCTTCCCTTTCCAGGTTTCCCCACCACAACCCTGTAAAAGATCACTAGCTCAGACAAGTGCTTTTTTCTCTTGGCTAAATGTACTCGGATAGTAAAATGGATGTCTGTCTTTGAATCTTTTTTTTGATAGCTCAAAAATGAGTAGGTTGGTTAGCCAGAAAAAAGACTTCTGAGTAGGTATTTGGTGTGGTCTGTTTCATTGTTTGAATCCACAAAGGATACTACAATGGTCTTCAAGATTGCTGCAGCTGCTTACTGTGCTTCGTTATTAGTGCAGGGTCCACCTCAAAATACAGCCTATACCTCTGCAGCTCCAGAAAATTAATTCAGTAGTCTGCATAACAGAAGAGCGACCAGAAGCATTATTGCTAGAGAGATTTAAAAAACCAAAATAAATAACCAAGACAAAGCTGTTTTCATTTTTGTTAAATGAGAGTTGCAGAAATTGTAAAGTGCTGCTGTTACTTTTATATTTTCATATTGCCTAGAAGCTGCCTTTAAAGGCCCCTGTGAATTACGCGTACTACAGAACTGTAGATGCTGTAGGGGATAATCTGAAGGACGGGGGGAGGTACAACATCATGGCGAAACAACATACTTAGAAAAGCCTTTGAGAACTATGTGACTGATGCCAGAATGAACAGGACTGCATTATCATCGATAAAACTGTACTTGCTTAATCTAGGAGATGGCTGCTCCCAGTTCTGGAATTCAGGGTCCAGATGTCCATGGCTGCCACCTCCTGCTTACTCTTGACATCGAAGCATGGACTGTACTGCCACTAGTGCATGTGTGTTGCTCGCAGGGTCAATACAGCAAGTCCCATCTCTCCTCGCAGCAGGGTTTTGATCCTAAGGCTTCATGTAGAAAAAAGCGCAGTACCCACATCTGGCTCCAGTCCCACCTTTGGGGGTACACATCCTACATCGTCTTTAAAAGAAACAGGGAGATATGATTAAGTGGCAAAGCAGAAAGGAAATTCTAGGATTGATAAGGCCAGACCCCCACCTCTGTGTGAACGTTTATATGGTTATACATAACGCTGTTTCACCTTTTAGTCTGGTAGAGAGGGAGCACTGACCTACAGTCATCTGTACTGCTGGTGGCGGAATGTCTTGCAACTCGTCCGACTGTCCAACTTTCCTGTAGTCCATGGAGGTTCTTCTGGTCTTACCAGAGTGCAAGTCTGAATAGTCAATTACAAGTTAAAATCTAACATATGCATAGAAATTGCTTTGGAAGTTCATGTAGTGTTTTCGTTAGCTTGTTTAGAAATAACAGGTTAAACTATGTAGCTAATTTATTAACATTTAGCATTGTACATTAGGTGGAAGACCAATGCAGTTATCCAGGAACAGAATGTGTTAGCTAGTACTCCTGGACAATCCACAGTAGAAATACATACCGAGTTTGTCTTATGATGCTGTCTTCTTTAAGCAGTCATGGAATTAAAAGCAAAAGTATACTGTATCCTCTAGAAAAATGGCAAAAAAGCTAATTCTAATATGTATGCTCCAGTCAATTTCCTGTGATGGTCTTATTAACATCGCTTTTGAAGTGGCTGAGTACTATTTAAGAAGTAACTTGTTGTGTTTGAATAAAACCAGAATGAGGCATGATGTTATGGATATCCTTTTATTTTAAAGGAATGTTTTTTTCCCATTTTCAACTACAAAACAGATTCCATACATTCTGCCATAAATAAAAACGAACAATAAGGCAGGACACTACATGAACAAACTGAGAACAATTGTTTTCCAGAAATTGTGAATTAAAAATGCTTCACAAGTATAAGCCATCCAGTTTTTAAAATAAAACTGTTGAAAACCCACAAGATTTCAAGTGGTAGATGTGAACACCCTTGTAGAACAAAACGCAGTTTTGACATTTTGCGCTTTTGGTTTTGAAAACCTAGTTAGTTCAGAGCACATTCTAAGGTTGTTCTGGCTGTTTTCAGATCAAGAACCATATGGGAGAAGAGGCACCACAGTAACAAAACCATTTTCAAGATTTTTTTTGTTTGCAGCTGTCCCTTTTCAATGCTTGACTTTTAAGAGACTGACGGACTCAATGCAAGTCTTTGTCTATCGCAGTAGAACTCCAAAACTGTTTCACCGGATTCTCTTTTGCTGTCGTGCTCTGTAAATGTCGTGTACAGGGGGAACTACAGATCCTTTCTCCTCATCGTCGTCAGAATCTTCATGTGGTCTCTTAACAGCCTTATTGAGCATAGCGTTATTTTCCACAGGTCCATTGCCTTCCACAGCTATTTCAGGTAGGCCTCCAGTAATTATTCGGACAGCTTCATCAACAGCTTTAAGAAAGAGAAAAAAGATTGGTTTAATTTGTGAAATTGAATTGCCTGATTAGAAATAAGCATGCAAACAGGGACATGAAGGTAGATAGTTGTGGAGATTTCTAGAACGAGACATTTTCCTACCCTGTTCTCCTACTTCCTACCCTATTCTCCTACAAATGTTAATTCTCCTAAAAATTAAGTCTCAACTGTCTAAAACTCCGAGCTATGGCAAACGCTAAATATAAAGTAAATGCTGCTGCTTCAGCTTGAGACCTCCCTTTACATGAGTACTGAGGTCATTTGCAAGCTTAATAAAAGAGGAAAGCCTACTGGGGAAACAGTAGAGCTAGTTCATGATTCATCAGAAAGTATGCATAGGAAGCCCATTTCTGCTTATTAACAGAGAAAGCTTCAAAAATACCAGGTATAATTTAAATAGATGTTTTCTTTTCCCTCTAAAAGAAATTAAATCCTAGCTTGCTTTCTCTCTGATCATTTGTTCCTTAAACTAACAGAGGGTATGAAAAGTAACATATCATCTGCCATAGTTTACATGAACCCTGGAGTATGGATCTGTCCTGGTTTTATATTTCAGAACTCTGCCTTTGCTGTAGGAGCTCAGAAAACTCTGCTCTTGAATTGTTCTCAAGCACTGCAATGATGTGTATTCAGAGTTACGCCTGCCAACGAACTTACCACACTGCAAATTTGTTACAGTGCTGCCAGAAATAATGCCTTGCTTCTTTCAAAGGATATTCTGAAAATCCTCATTTCTTTCTTTTAACGGTTACCACCAAAATGTTATTAAAAGTGGCAGCTGGTGATTTTCAGCTTTGTGACTTTTTGACGATCTCCCCCCAGTTAAGTGTACTTAATCTCTATGTAGATTCCAACCTACAAACGTAGCCAATTCAGCAGGATACTCTTAAATAATAATTGCACATCTGTAAATGAGCTCTGGATTTTAGACAGCAAAATCCATATGTAAAACAGTCATATGCAGCACTATCCCAGACTCCAGAGTGAACAAATAACTTACTGTCTGGCAGTTTGCATCTTCTAAATATCTCCATGAGCTCATCCACTTGAACAAAGGGACCCTGATTTGTTACACACACAAAAAAAAAAGTTTAGAAGGTTATTATCAATAGAGTGATACATACTGGAGTTCTGTCAAAACAGAATCTCTTCTACAACTTTTTGAACTTTTGAGAATTCATTAAAACAAACCTGGAAACAAACAGGAGGTGGCAAGAGCTTCATGAGAACTACAGCTGCTGGTGGAACAGGAAATACACCACCTGGGACGGGATGTAAACCTGGAGCTGTGGGCAGAAAAACTGTATGAAGCCAGTGCAAGACAGCTAGACTTGAATTGCTTTTGCAGCATTATTATTTGATGCAAGTAATTACTACCCTGTCACTTTTGCCTCTACTAATTACATATTGTTTAGTCAGTGATCTGAAGTCTATGAGCAGTGTGTATAACAGCTTATTACCATTTCCCAGACCCCAAACTACTTGTACTTATTTCCATGCGATCTTGGTATTAAGTTAAATATGTATGCCTTTAGCAATCCGATTAAATAACAGCCTAAAATTTAAGTACACGTTTCGATGACTGAAGACTAGGAAAGTCTCTGTGATTAGGTTCGCTAAACACACAGGTTAATAACTTGCCACCAGGGGAAATATAACCACTTCCAAGTGAACGTCTGACTTACGTGCTAGGTGTCTTGGCTGAAATGGAATCATTTGTTGAGTGTCCGGTTTTGGATATTCAGGTTTTCTGTCTACTTCATCTTTGAGAACAGGCACAATGGACGGTGCAACCACAGGGTCTGGAATTATAGCTGCCAGCTTGGCACGGGAGACATCCTGCAAAAGCCAATTAGAGAGCACTGAACTTGGCAGGATCATGGTGCTTATTTAAATTGCAGAACAAAATATCTCTCTAGACCAGTCGCTTATTCTCACTTTGTCATCATTATAATTTCAGGTGTCTGCTTAGAAGACCATCTGGGCAAAACTTGCATGTTTTCATCAAACATTTTAGTCCTACAGTGTCCCAGCCGGGAGTGGAAACACTTGGGTTTGTTACTGAATGGGACTGTATTTGTCATTTTTGACTGGCTCCTTTTTTTAGGTTAAAAAGCTTTAGGTGAACAGGTGCAGACCACTAGGCCTTCACAACTATCATTTCTCCCTCATTTCATTCTCTAGATTGCTTTAGCTGGAAAAGAAAGCAAGCATAAGGCAGTCAGCAGGCCCGCAAAGCATCACTTCAGATAGAATTATATTTTGGCATGTTACAAGCAACAGTACAGTTACGCCTGTAACTTCAAAATAACTTTGTCCTGATTGCGTTAAAAGAAAAATATTCCGTGGTTCAATGTGACTCTTATTTCTACCTATCAGATTATTTTACAACTGTGTGAAGACTAACAATTCAGCTGCTTTGCTAACTTGGATGACTTCTGTATTTTTCAAAAATTACTTTTCTGTATAAGATATAAATGGAAGCTGAGGCACTAATTTTCAGACGTGAATCAAAGGTTCTCTTCCTGTTCATGCAAATGGAAAATAGCAGTTCCTCCAACAGAGCTGTTTCTGCTTCTCTGGCAGCCTATTTTACATCATGCTTAAACAAAACAATAAAAAAAAAAATCAACATTTTATTCTGTTCTAGTGGTTTTGCAAAGCATAATTGCCTTCCACATGACTACAATAGTAGTTAAAATACACGTGCTTAGAAACGAGATGGGAGACCACCACATACAGGTGTCTGGCCTAGACTTGACATTCTGAATAGCAGCACCGAAGCACTTTAACTGTAACAAACAACTGAAAAAAGCAGACAGCCACTAATTTCTATGGGTAATCTTCCTCAGCCACTTGCAGCAATCATTGGGACTGCAGTATGTTGGTTTTGATACGGTTCTCACTGAAATGAGTGAAATTTTGCTAACTGGAGTAGAAGGACAACCAGCGATGTTTCATACAGATGACTTGATTCTACAAAATTCTGTAAGAATTTGGGGTTTTGAAGGAGCTTAAGTTTGCTAGGACTGAAAATAACAACAGTAAAATTAAGTGTTCTTATCCACTTACCTTATAACCAAGAGCCTTCAGTTCGCTAGCAGAGCAAGGGTACAAATCCATGAACTTATACCTGTCTACCAGCAGAGCTGTTTCTTTACCCTCATATTCTTCCTTGAATGCTGTAAACCTCCGTTTTTCAACCTTCAGTATACTAGCTAGATCACCAATGTTACTTTCAAAAGCTAGAAACCGAGCCCAGATTTCCCTGTAAAAGAACAGATAAATAGACAGTTGCTGAAGGAGAAGGAATTATGGATCACGACCCAATTACAAAGCACACGAGAGATTCAAAGGAGGCAATCTGGGAACGCATGACTGTTTCTATTATTTACTCTAGATGCATCTGTAACATGCATTACTTTCCCAGTGCCTGATATATTTCTGTAAAAGCTTTCAATCTATTGGATCGTAAAGGACTTTTTGTTATGGAAAGGAGTGAATGATTCCAGCATTTGAGGTAAGCTTTTACCCTCAATGTAAGATGCATAAATAGACTTTACTCATCCCACTAGACAGAATTTCCCTCTGCTCCTGATGTGTGATGGACTTTTCAACACAGGTGATGATTTAGTTCATCTCCATACACTAGCATATTCTAGCAGGCAAGAGCAATACCCTATAACACAATAGGCGGCACTTCAGAATTTTACATTGCCCAAAATATATACAGTCACTGCTTATTTCTCTGTGGAAAATCTCATGTATAACTTAAGCAACATCTGACCATATTTCTGGTCTTGATTCAACTTTGATTTTAGTTTTGGAGTTCACCTTTGAAGAAGATTCAGCTTTTAAATTCTTGGTTTTTCTCACTTTTAAAATGGACATAAAAATACTTCTCACAAAAGATCAGAATTAAAGCGCGGAATGAATGTGCGCAGCAGTGCTATGTTTGATTTCTTAGTTTTGATGCCTATGTCTTCCAGCATAACAATGCTGAACACTTAGACTGCAAAGGGTTTGGTAAGCATTATTTCAGAGAAATAAATTGATGAAGTAGCAATGAAAATGTGGTGGTGAGTGGTTAATCCAAGTCTTTTCTGGTTCTTTCCCTATTTTATTTTCAGTTGGCTGGGAGCTGCTCAGCATCCTCCTCAATAAACTCCTGACTCCCGTTCTCTAACATAATGCTCCTGAAAGATTTTTTCAACTCCCTCTCCCCATCTACCTAAAATGTCTCTCTGGTGAGTGGTATGTGTCATTAGCCACACCACCTGCTCAAACACTGAATCCTTACTGCGCAGGACTCTATCCTCACTCTATCCTCAGCAATCCTGCGTCAATGAGGCTTTAAAGTCAATAAATTAATGAATTTCACTGCAAGTGGAATAGGGACGTTCACAAATTTGTCATGGTTGTTGCTGTTTTGGACAGCATGAAGGGGGGAAGGAACATCTGTACTGAATTTTGTCCTGCTGTTCGTTTTTTCTAGTTTCTGTGGGATCTTTGTAGTTGAAAGGGGTTATGTATCTTTTTTAGCGTAGTGCAACTGCTTTTGCGGACGTACCCAGATTTCTCAGGTGGAAGGCTCCCTGAAGTTAAAACACGTTCAAACAAAACTCTTGTATTATTGTCCTCTTTAAAAATAGAAAGAAAAGAGAAAAATCACACTGAGTAAAATATATTAAAGACAACTTAAAATAATTTCCAAAGAAATGTGTACATCAAATAAGGCTGACATTCTGATACCTGGATTTGAATTTCAGTAAGTTGAGAAAAAATCTGAACATACATAAAACGTTACCAATGTTAAATTCTACTGTGAATTTGTTATTTGAAAGTCTATTTTTGTTGATAGCAACAAACCAATCCTAATAGGTGTTCTTTTACAACAGTGCAGCTATTGCTTGGCATCTCTTCAGGATCATTTGTTTTTTTTCATTTTCTTTATCACAATGGCATATCTCAGTAATTTCAAATTTAGCCTTTCAATTCATTACTTCCCTTTTAGATTAGGGCAATATTAATATGCTTCTATATTCCTCAGAAGTCCTCCCGAAATTATTAGACCTGGTTCCCAATGAGGAGTCAGCCTTTGTACATTGCCAGCTGGGGGAACGGAGTGGTTGGTGGTTTTGTTCTTAAAATTGCTAGCATCTGCCCTGTCTCTCGCTGTGTATTTTACCATATCTTACATTTACAGGAGTTGAGCAATCAATTTTGTTTTTCAATAAAGTCTACTGGGTTGCTAAGACAGAGCGATACACTGGCAAATTTTAAGATATTTTTTTTCTGATGGCAATCTGTTGAAAAGGCATTGCAAATATTTATGTAGACCTAAAATAATTTCTTGCAAAATTAAATATACTTTGACTTGAAAAAAAACAATCTCTGTTTACAGCTCACAGGAGGAAAAAAGCTCTAAATCTGTTCAAACTTTCAGAGCCTGGGGAAAAAAAAAAAAAAAGTACTGTAGTCTGACAGGAGAGATTCCTGTGCCGAGTGCCTATGGAATGCACCGTCAGGTGCAGAAGATCCAGCAGCAGAGCTACCTGCAGCCACCGCTCACACCTGCGGTGTGGAGGCTGGCTCACAAAATTGAGCTAGCAATTCCTAATAGAACCCAGATTGTGTCACACCTCTGTGGTGTTATGCTACACAGACTGAGCTAGAGTATTGAATGCTTGAAGAAATACCCGAAGAAATCTGAAAATCTAATGGGTATCTGGCAGACAGGACTGAGCAGAGGAAGAACCCGGGATGAACTGCTCTTCTGCCTCTTCTCTAATTCCCCATGAAATGTGGGCCAGGACAGTCCCACACAAAGGTCTCTGTCAGCCCCGGCTCCCCACAGCAGCTGGGGTTTCTTCTGACATCGCTGTTCACTCCTGCGTCAGGGAATCCCGCAGAGAGACTCTCTGCCACCCCCACCACCCCCCACCAGCCCGAGGAGCTGGGCACCCTGCCCCTGCCCCCTGCATTGCAAACCAGTTCCCCGCTACTTCCCAGCTGGACTGATATTCACAATGTTGATTTTATATGTCGCTCATCTCATCCATTTGGGGACCAACTAACCCATCGTTCCTCTCATGCTGATTTCAACCTCCTATAGATCTGTTTCCCAGGGATTCAGCTGTCTCAGTGTACTCCCCCCAGCTCAAGCAGATGCTGTAAAACTCCTGCAAAGCAAGTGAATTGCAGTTTGGAAAGTTCACTCTCCTCTATTCAGTAGAATCAAGACCTGATGTCAATGCCCTTCTGGAACTTCAGTAACAAAACAGCAGGTTTTTTTCCAAATTAATTGCTGAGTTTTATGAAAAGGTTTCATTGCTCTTCAAGAAGAATTCAAACTAAAATACAAAGAACTTGGCCTGAACCTAAACTCACAGACAAGGCACATTAATGCTTCATTAGACCTCTCAAAGCTTAAAGCTTACCATTAAGGTGAGAAAGGTAGTCGATATATGCCAGTACGTATTCTGGAATGTCTCCATATTTTTTCAGTCCTAGCTCAAAAATCTTGAAGGCCACAGACTTATCCTGCAAACATTAGAAAAAAAAGTTATTAGCTTCAGTGAGCTATGCACCCTCCTGACACTTTTTTAACATCAAATTGAGCATCTGTGATTACCTTACTACAATAATACTCCATTAAAGCTGCTGTAACATAGACGTGATGGCGGGTCCGGGCATCCTCTCTTGCTTTCTTAAATATCATTCTTCCAGATTTTATGCCTTCTGCTCGCCTTGCAAATTTCATATATTGGATATAAACCTAAGGTGTATATTAATATTTATATCGTATCAGTGCTAACAAAGAATACTAAAATATAATGAAGTTTCTTACTATATCTGGAATAATCTTTACTCACAAAATACAGCTAATAAGTAAAAATAGAAACAAGACTCTCTTGTGCCTTTATGTTGTTTTGCTATAAATACTGAGGCAAAGCTTTTTATATACTTTTTATCATTCTGTCTGCAACTATTTATGGCCTATCAAGGAAATAATGAATGTGCTATTTAATTCAATGGCCAATTTGTGATTTTCATTACTCTGGGATTTAACTTTCCTCCACTCTGAATTAGATCACAAATAACAGCATTCCTCAAATAGGAGGAACTGGTTTCTCAGAAAACATGTATTTGGGAAGCATTATGATCTGTGTTTAATGACTAGAACATGTCAGTAAATGGATACCTTTCCTCTGACACTGACCTGTTGTTTAATTTTAGGCCTCAGACCTTCTTTTTCCTTCTCATGCTTTGTCGTGTCTATATATGAACTAAATAACTTTTGGAGGGTAGGTTACTCTCTCACATCCTTTGTTCAGTACCAGCACAGCTGGCACTACAGACAATGTTCTTTGTCACTTAAGCAGACGTACAGCAATACTCTTTGATACTTTTATGGTTCATTACAAATTTATTTCCAAACTGTATGTACACAGTACGGTGTATTTCTATGTGGGGAGAACAATAGGCAAAGGCAACGTGCTTGTAATCAGTTAAGGGGAGGCAAAGTGAGTTTTAGTTGAACCAACAAAATATACACCAATTCTTATGAGCTGCGTCATGAAATCTTTAATATCTTACACCTTCATTGCTTGTTTTATAAGATTCTCCAAAACAGACCGAGGAGAAAAGCGCACACTACTTAGTGTATCTAAGTGGATTAAAGGCGATAATCATCACCCTTGCTGAAATTTTAATCTAATCCTGTCATCTCAATACTCCACCTGCTCGATCATCCTTGTGACCCAATGAACTCCTCTAAGTACTTCCCCATTCTTTGAGGATACTCAGGTGACTGTCCATGCAAATGTGGAAAAACTCAATACTGAGGATTGTCTTACCAGGGTGGGATCAATGTCTTCAATAGCCAGGAGTCGGTTATATATGCTGTGTACTTTCTCATACTTCATTCGACTCTAAGTAAATGAAAAGGAAATACAGACTGCTTAGTAATACTACCACAAATCACCTGTGAGAATGCAAAAATCAATCTGAAGAAAAACCTCAGATTTTTCTGTTTCCTTTTTTCCCCAGTTGAACACTATGTATGCCAGTCCTTTAACTCAGATGCGGTTTTTGTCTTGTGCAGTCATTTCTTTACTTCCCACATGAATTTCTCACTAGTGCTCAGGTACATGCTTTTCAAGAAACTCTGAAGTATAATTTAGTAATACTGCAGCAGAACTGCCATTCTAGGTGTTTGCAATAAGACAATTGTTTCCTTTACCGTCTAAAAGTAACGTGCAGACAGCTAGAAAAACCACCTTCGTCACTCTCCAACCTACGCATATCAAATAATCCATTCTGTTCCCTGCCAGCTGCAGCCCTCCAAGTTGTATTGTGCAAGCTTAAAAAATGTAAATTGCTAGTACACTTAGGATACAAGAGGCTGCACTGAAAGCCAAGGAAGGTTGTTTTTTTCTTTAAGGACAAAGGGTATTTTTTTCTGTGGTCCTCAGGATGTTCCTGCAAAGACTCTTCCATGTTATGGTAAGTGGGCAAAATATATCCTGCAGAGGATTTCATAGCCCTCATCTGATCAGTGGGAAAAGGCTTTTATTCCTGATGGTTCATGTGCAAAACCAAGCATTGTTGGGGCACTACTCATTACGGAGGCTGTGCAATACGGTGGCAGCCTGGGTAAAAAGGTTTCTCAAGAAAGTTGCCGTACAGGGTGCCTTCCATCTTCCCTCACAGCCATGCAAATATAAACATGAAACCCCCAAGAATTAGATAGGAAAAGTGTTCTTTATCTCCATTTTAAACGTGAAGAAGCTGATGCTCTGGTAAATGTAAATCTGTCACCTTTCAACTTCATAGTAATATGAAAAATATAATCAATATTTAAGTGGAAAGACAATTTTCAAAAATTTTGTAACTCATGCTACGGGCATTTCCTTTCCATTTTGTCAGCTCAGTCTCAGAAACACTGTAGGTTAAGGCTACAAGAATCAGTAAATTAATTCTATAGAATTCTGTGTATTCAGTATGTTTCAAATAAATGACATTATCGCTGAGAGATGTCTTTGGGTTTTAACGTCGGTACATCACTATTTTTGCTCACCTCTTCATAATCTGCATATGCAAAATAAAGAAGCATATTCTTCTTTAATAAAGTGCTGATCGCTCTTTCATAAATATTAGCAGCCTCATCACTGAAAAGTTTAGCATTGTTCATGTCCTGTTATAAAATAAGTATGATAATATAATTGTTCAGCATCTGTGACAAGGCAAATCTATGGAATATCTTACGTGTGTGAAAAGTCCCAGTGAACTTTCATGCAGTGCTCCAACAAAGAGAAAATCATCTCCCCAGTGCTTAAGGAACCACAAAGTCAGGCCAAACCTCCCCCACCCGCCAGACCCAAAACCAGCCAACACTGAAATATTTTTTTGTAATTCTTATTTGAAATGCAAATATTTTTATTTCTTAAAATAGCCCAAATTTTAAAATTCTGAGCACGACACAACTTATGGTGCTAAATATTCTTTACACTCTCCTCCTTGGTTCTTAAGTATATGAGGAAAAATTAACAGTACACCATGTCAAAGCAATGAAATAGGAAAGAAAACCAATGGCAATCTGCTTACCCCTTTTTCAGCCAGCAGTTTACTAGATTGCTCGAGGTACTGTGCAGCTTCATACCAGATATCTGGGTGATGGCCCAGAACCAAAAGGCATTGCTCATAGGCAAACATAACTACGGGGGGAAATGAGAGAAATATTCCTTGTATGTTATCGCAGAAATGGTACCGTCTTGCACAATGGAAGTATGAAATACAAAAACCAGCAAATAAATTGGGCAATATTAACACTAATTGGCTTTGAATACAATGATCACAACTGCAGTTATTTAATTGCCAGGAACTTTACGAATTATAACCATCAGCTAAAACCTGCCTCCTCCACAGCGGAAGAAGCAGAACTCATTCAAGAACATCAGCCATAAAATCAGGCTGCGATCCACTGTTGCCTGACCTCCAATGGTGGTTCAGTGGCACATGACTATAGCACCGTACCCCAAAATCCATGTATTGCTTTCAGCTTGGTTTGAGCAAAAATTAAACAGTAGTTTAGAAGAAATACCCAAAAAATTCAAGAAACTTGATCAACTTCTGCCACAGCATGATCCCTGAACACTGAAGCACATCATTACTTACAGTGGAGGTCATTAATGGAGCTAAGAAATACAATTCTACACGTCCTAGTGCAGGATCTGATTACCTCTTTTTGTTATGAGAGTTTGATCTTCTGTACGCAGAGGATTGCTCTTTTCCCACTGGATGTATTTCTTCCACATGTCTACCTGCTGAGCCTCTTGTGGGGTATTTTGCGGGGGGACAGAGGGAGCATTGCGGTCCAGACCTTTCATCACTGTCTCATATTCCTGAAACAGAAGCAATGTTTTGCAGAGCAGATTTCAGCACATTAAACACTTATTTTAGGTTACGCTTTACCAAACTGATACAAATATTGTAGCATACCAACGTTATTAGTCTAACGCACACTTTTATTTGAAAATAAGAACCAAGTTTAATGCTAGTTTGTAGAATTAAATGGAACAAAGAAAAGTCAACAGAAGGCTGTACCTTTGCTACACGTCGTGCATTCATATAATCTCTACTCCTGTCTTCAATCATCTTCTTAGCTAAGTGAATATTGATGCCCTGGAAAAGGGTGAAAAAAGGAATTGGGAATGTGCAATTTCACTCTGGAATGACTGAATCTCATTTCATACAGAAAAGAGCTTGAAAGGGGATGCAAAAGCAAGCAAGGGCAAAGTTATTTTAAAACACTGATCTCGAAAGGTACTGCATTTCTCCTAATAAACGTATCACAAATGGGCAAGAGCTTATTTATCAGAGAATAAACTCACTACTAAAAATCAGCTGCCCTGAAGTACCTCAGTATATTTTTAATCACTTACAGCTTTCAAAAATATAGTGAACTTTACATAAATCTGCTGGGGGAGAAAGTGGAAAGAATATTTGTGATTTACATGTTTCCTTTTAAATCCTGGTCAATGCCTAGTCAGAGTCAGAGCTCCCTGCCTTGCTGCTGCTGATCAAGTGAAGACTGAGACAGCATATGAGCAGGTCAGTTTTCCTGGACAAGTAGTAACAGAGGTTGACCTCAAAGCTCCAAGCTCTGCCTTCTCCTCTGTTCCTGAAGTTAACGGACAGCTTTTAAAAGAGGTTTTATTCAATACACACCCTGCCATACACGTACCTTTGTCAGCTGAGACTTGAGACCTGTCACCGCAGAGCGACACCGCTCCAGGACCGCACGCATGCGCAGAAGGCCCAGCCGTGCTGCTGAGCAAGAGCAGCGTGGGGTTTGGGGCTGCCAGGTGCCCAGGTACAAGCCACGCCTTGGCATCAGAGACATAGGCCTGGTCACAGGGTCCCAGGCATGAACACAATATTGAAGAACCACTCTTACAGCAAGATAAGCAACTGCCCTTTTGTTCACGTCTGTATCCCAGTGGATTTTGCAGGTGTGGTTGTCAGGACTGAGGAAGGTGAGCACAGCTTTCAGTCCTATTCCAAACAGGCACCCGAGCTGTGTACTGACTCAGTCCAGCAGCAAGGTACCATCTGGACTCACACAGAGCGCTGAAGAGATGGCTATCTGGGCCAGTTAGCATACAAAGCCAGCAATGCCCCATTTAACCCAGGACCAGGCTGAGGACGCAGCAATGTTCTCCCAGGACGCACTCCCAGCCTCATGAGGTGCAGCCATGTGGCTTTGTGAGCCAAAGATTGTCACTTCTCTGTCTCACTAGGGGTGTTACCACTTCTGACTAAGTGTTGAATTAAAGATACTGGTGACTGACAGGCTGACATTGCTACCCAGTGCTACTAACTGAGCTAAAGGGAAGCTTGACAGCCAGTAATCTTTTTATTGAGACCTGCACATGATTGCTGTGTTGTTGGGCTACTGATGTGGGGAATCATTTTGCCCTCAAAAAGCCCTTCTGGTAAGCAGCACATCCTTCCCCATGCCATGACACCTGCAAGCAGCAGCACTTTCCCTTGAGGCCAGCCTAGCCACAACAGATGTGCAGAAATCCGCGTCCAAGCAGAGCACTGGCCCTTGGCTTTCAGCAACTCTGAACAGCCCGAGGGACTGGTTCGTGTTACAGGTGTCAGCCAGAGCCGCCTCAACTAGAAGAAGATATAGAATGAATGTAGGACAGGTTTCAGCTATCATTTTGAGAATCTCCCTACCCATTAATGAAAGTAGTAGGAATCAGCAGCGTCAGCCTTCACTTACTATGTGGGAGGAGAAGAGGAGGGTGACAGGGAAGTTGTATGGGAATTTTCCTCCAGAGGAGGAGGCATGTTGCTGGGTATGTTCCCTGGAGGTCAGCAGGCCCTCTGTGGTATCCCTGAGTACCAACACGGTGATGAGCTGTTACAGTACACGCTCGTGGCTGTGGATGCCAGGAGGTACTCTCCCATGGCTAAGCACAGTGGCCCTATTAGTGCCAGGTCACCAATCCTACAACTTCCATAATTAGCAACAAGGAAAGAGAAATTGTCCCTTCTTTCCTGCTCAGTTCACAGCTGACCCACAGCATGCCGGCATCTGCAACCCCGGTGCAGTACGCAGGACAAGCGGAGTGCTATATTAGCATCTGTGCTTCAGGGTGCCGAGCAGGACAGCATCTACTCTCAGTTCTGCATTCACACCTCTGCTGATGGGGATAGCTTAACAAGCCATTGCTAAATGTGTTTACAAATACACTATAAAGGTGTAGCTACAAATTAGCATGCAAGGGCAAGGAGCTGAGGTTATGCTTGCTGAAGACAGTGTGATAGCAGGCTCACCTGAACTGAGGCTGTAATGGCTTCAGGTGAAGGATGGTGAGGAACATTTTATATGTGCTTGAGACTATATAACTTAATACCACAAAGGAAGTCCAAACCATCGAATGAATGCCATTTTACCCTGTTCAACTATAACTGAAAGGAGGGGAGTGCCTCCTTGGGGAAGTAAGCTCTCATTGCCAGCTGATCTGCTCTAGCTTCCATTAAATATATTCTCTGTCATTGATACCAGTGATTTATAATTCACTAGCAATTCTACTGAGCCAACTGGGAAATGGGACAGCTAAATGTATCCTATAGAAAGACTTTAAAATAAAAAATAATTATCACTCAAGTACCTGTACAGTTTTGCCACAGGTCTTGGTACATACTGCACACGCAAAATGTATTTATACTGCCAGCCATCTCTTTCACACATAATTCTTTAGTGGATATACTTTGGGCACCACACTTAATTATACGATTCTTTTTTTAAAATGTCACAAGCAAATTTCATGTTCTTGATTACCTCTTCGTATTTGTTATAATCTCTCCAGAGTTGTTCTATGTTTATCATTGGATTCACGCAACCACGCTGGTAAACCCTACGGACAGCTGTTATCCTCTGGTTTTCTGCATAAGATCCTACTGCTTCTCTAAATAGTGGGGAGAGAGATTAACGTCAGCTGTTACAGATCATAACTGGTATGAACATCAACATTACATTAACTGAGCTTAAAAAAATTCTTTTAAGGTACTTACACGCCCTTCAAAAAATTGATGTAATCCACCCAGATCTATGTGAGAAAAAATATTACATATAATGAAACCAATGTTTAGTTGTACTTCTTATAAAGTAAGAAAGAAAATGTTTTTTCATTAAAAAAACATACCTGATATGACATGATTTCCATGCCAATCTTATCCAGAGCAAAATCATATGCCTGAGCCATTTTTTCTCTGAGGAAAAAAACAAACCACAAAGACCATAGAGCAAGTCTTTAGTATTTAAAAGAGTCTTTATTTATTATGTTATTTGTGCAGCAAAACAAACATTGAGGTATGACAAGTATCATTCAACAGCTGAGAGTAAAAATTGGCATTCAGATAGCTTTAAATTCTGCATTTGGGGTTTTGTTTTATTTTTAAGAAAAAAAAAATTAAATCTATTGGTGGCAATCTAGCACACTAACAGCTCCTCAGACCCCCCCCCCCCCTTCCCCATTAAGTGGAAATCCATGTGTACCATGTGCACTGGAAGTTGAGAAGATAGAAAACAACTGCTCCCTACATCACCTTAGCTGACAGATGTACCTGTGGTTTATTTTTTCCCCAGAATCCCCCAAACCTTGTTGTAATTCTCCAGGAACACCAAAAGGCTGGGACAATTAGGAGTAGCTCCCCTGTGTGGAAACTGGCCAAAATCTGTCACATGATTTCTTATTCCCCCGCCCCCAAATTCAAAGTATTTTCCCCCAAATTTAAAATGTTCACAGAATATTTCCTTGGTCAAGTTTCAATGAAAACAGCTTTTTCTCTCTCCCACTTTTCTCCCAGTTTCCTTTACTCAAACATCTTTCAGTACCTTGCTACCTCCTTGACCATATTAGCAGGAAAATTAGAGGAAAGTTAAAATAGATAAAAAGATAGGGGGGGCACTGGTACTTTTTAAAAAATTGTTTCAAAACGGTCTTGTAAAAATTAAATTTAAAAATCTGTTTTTTTTCTGTTAATGTATTAGTTATCTTGCCAGTTATAATACAAAGAAATTATGGTGGGCTGGGAAAGAAAGTCTATAGATGCTGAAAGGTACTGATATTTTTTGAATCCTCAATCAGGAAGAAAAAGCGTTTAACTCAGTCTGCAGAACTATAAAAATGTTGTAAATGAAAAGGGATGAAGATTAATGCATCCCAAAATTAAGATACCCTGATTTTTATACCTTTTTACACCTGCCAAAACTTTCTCTAATTACTGAACTGTGTACTATTACTAGTCAAATATAGTCCCTCAGCTGGAATCAATGCTGAATTTTGTGGAGACTCTAAGCAGAGCACTGGAGGGGGCAGCAAATGTCCCATCTGGGGAAGAAGTGTGTCTCAGACTGGCTCAAGTATCAATCCCATCTGCAGGGAACTGGCATGGATACACCAGCTACTCCCCCGCTCTTGTCCCACCTCATTATACGGATCCAGACTAAGGAAGCAATTTTACCCAGCAAGCTCAATTAAAGAAACTTCAAAGAAAATGTTTTCTAAATGCAGATTATATATTATCCCCCGACACTCTACCAGATCATTCATGGCAAGTTTGCCACCCAGGTTCCTCCCCACCCCGTAGTCAAAAATGAAGAGACCCACGGTAAAACTAGAATAATTCAGAGCAACTCTGTTAACTTACTTGTAACTAGGTAGCTTCCCCTTGGTTTCTCGTACATAGGAAAGGTAACATTTCCATAAATCAATGTGTAAAACCTTCATAAGGCATCGCTGAAATAACTGTTTAATACATCAAGAAGACGTGATCAGGATTCCAGATATAGAAATTAGGTTTCTACTTTTAAAGCTATACATTATGAAATAAAATAACCTTTGTAATTATGACTGAGATTTGTAAGAAAGAGTAAGTTAAGCTACTCTTCCTTTTGACTAAAGCATCTCCATGCTATACAAGGGAACTGGAGAGAATTAAGCAGAGAAATTCCTCTGCACAATTCACCGATTACAGCTTGGTAGCAACGGCAAATCGACTTCAGTGATACTTCTTATCTGTATTTTTGAGTAGCACATTCAACGACAGCTATAGTTCTATTTAATCTGCTTTAGCCTAATCACAAGATACTTGTTCTTGCTATAGAGATATATTACATATATTGATAGGACTCACCTTTTCCACTTTGTCATAATTTTTTGCTTTAATCTATAGGGAAGCAGAAAAAAACAAATCACTTAAGAAACTATTTTAGAGTAGTAGGAATATATTCTTCATACAGTACTATAGCATTCCAGTTTGTAATTTGGCTGCCTAATTATATTGTAACACCACATAATGTTGCAAAAATATAATTAAACATAAAATAATCATGTACTTTGCTTGGCTTTTTCAAAATTAGCATTTTTTACATTTTATTTTTCACTGCCACTAGGGCCAAAATTTAGGTATCAGTAGGTAAAGTTGCTTTCCTGTATTCTGGTTTGGACACCCAGACTTGGCCTCTTATTGTCAGGTACTTGGTTGCCTTAAGTGCGTATACTGATTTAGGTACCAAAGCCTCTAGATCAGGATTTCTTAAATTAAGGGTAAAACACCTTATTTACAAAACTAATAGGCTAATCAATGTATTATACTTGAATATTTATTTCTCAAAGTACACTTTGCTATAATATGCTGATGCTGAGTAAGGGAATAACAAACCATGGAGAACCTGTTTTTTGACAGATGCCCCCTTCCAGGAGGGACCAAACCACGCTCACATCTCGGCACTCGTTCAGACAGCATGCACACCACAAGGGTAGAGGGTGAAATCTAGTCTTGAAGTATCAGGTTGCCTTTCAGATAGGACACAGAAAAGCATGAGACAGATGCAGAGGGGAGACTGGCACCCTTCATTCATTTATTAGCTCCAGGTACATTAACATACTAGGCAATCCGTAGAGACACACCCTGATGAAACAAGGACAATCTACAATGCCTCTAGAAGATGCTTATCTGCGTTGAAATAAAGAGCCTTTAATGAAATAAGGATTTGTTATGCTGTACTACATTTTCTTAAAGTATCAAAACTTCCTTTTCAATCTCATTGTCCTTTGTTTATTTAGGGAATTCACAGCTTTATTTCTTGGTGTGAAACACGAGAGCCACAGAGGCAGCTCTGAAAGCCTTTCCTTTTCCCCCAGCAGCACGGCGACAGGCAGTAAACAGCACCCTTTCGCACCACATATTAATTATATCATTTTTATATCATTCTCATTCTAAAGCGTGAGAGAATTTTTAATAGAAGTGTTAGGAAACACTGTCCCATCTGCAGGAGGCCTAAAATAAATAATATATCTTGTACCACACTGTGCACTACCTTTGCTCTCTGCTGTTTCCCAAGTTTCTACACCCCTGCAACACCCTGGCCTCCAAGACCCCTAAACCATAGGGGTCCCATAGAGTATCTCCATTTTTCTCACTCCTGAACAAGATCAATTAAAAATGAGAGAATTCAAACAGATTTTGCAGAAAAACTTGGCACACATGGCAGACTGGACCTTTGTGTCTGTACCGCTTTCAAACTGCAGCAGTACCCTGCCCTGGTCAAAATGATTTAAAAAAATCCAGGTTTGCAGGAAGTTAAGTCTAAGGACATCTTGCATATATAATTTTCAAAAAGTCTTTCTGCAAACTATTTGGTTAAAAGATAGCTGACCAGAGAAATTATTACAGAAATAGCATTGCTCTCAAAGAACACTTCACTAGAACAAACCAGGAGGTGGCACATCCGTGCTATGGAGAACACCTCTAACCCCTGTGGTAAAACACACAGACCCAACACACCCTCAGGTACAGGCAGATATCCTACTGCCACTTTCTCAAAGCTTTTCATGAGAAGAGCACAATCTTTCAATCTTTAAAAAGTACTTATAGTAATTGCAGGGTTGTTTAGGCAGAAGTCTTTTGTAGACACAAATTAAGGAGTCCGATCCTGCCCTATTTCTAGTTGAAGGAAAATAACTTCTTATATTTTAAATTTCTCCTCCACTGTAAAGTCCAAAAAAGACATCTGCCATTTTTACTTCAACCTTTTCTGACAGTAAGAGTAACTTTTCAGGTTTCTCAACACGTCTTAGATTATGACAAAAAGGATTTAACTCTCACTAAATAGCAAGAGCTCCCACTCTCTGCAAATTCCTTTTATCCTTGGTCACCGAGTAGAAAAGAACAAATGAATCTTGGTTTTTACATCTAGCACAGAGCACAGCTGCCTGCACTCTTTTCCCCTTGTACTTACTCAAGTAAAATCTTCAATAAGATGAGCAGTAACTTTTTTTTTTTTTTAAAGAGTGAATCCCCAGGAGATAGTATAAATCCTTTTTTTTTGGTGAAAACTAAATAAAATTAATCCATGGCTTTGCCACTGACAAAAACCATCACCTTGCAGTTATTAAAGAACAAGACCAAAAAATAATTTTTAAAAGCTCAGAATGAAAAAGCACGCAGGGCAAAAATTAAGTATGCCTTCAGGTTTAGACATGCAAAAAACTTTTTGCACATCCACCCTGAGTTACTATACCAAAGATAACTCCTAGGTTATCTGATAGGGCCGTGAATGCTGTCTGCCCACTTAGCACATCTTCCTGCCCCTTGTCACCCAAAAGCCCACCGACAACTATTACACAGCATAAGTGACCCAGACTGACCTCAGTAATTGTATACAGCATCAAGTAAGTGCACAGTAAGCCCACTTAATTGTTTACTAGAGCAGTTTTATTAGTGCGTGGCACCACTGTCACCAAGCAACAAAAAGATGGAGCACAAGGAGTACTTCTCAATTAGACTACGTGCACTTCCGATAACCAAAGACCTTGAAAGGAAATATGTTGCTAAGAAAAAAAGCTATATTCTTTATTTGCATATGTTATGACTCAAAGAACAAAATATTTTCCACATGCATTATCACATACATGAAAAGCTGCTGTCCACATCTGGACTTTGAGTCTGTTATGTATTTCTTAAATTCACACAAGTGGTTTGATATCGATATCTGAAAATTCAGAAGTCTTGGTACTGATGAAGTTAGGAGGCTGGAGATTGGCAGGATTTGTTAAAAATAAAGGAAAAGACAAAAGCAGTATTGGCCAATGCTTACTGGGTCTCTCTCACTGGAGAGTTTTTACCAAGCCCCCACAGCCAGAGGGAAGAGCAGCTATTTCTTCTGCAGGAATTTGTATTTCTTGGCTCACCGCTCCCCAAGCAAACCCTGGCACAAGGACACCAAGGGATGGGGAAAGCTCATCCCCAGAGAGGGCAGATGCTGCCCCCAGGACCCAGCATCACACATATCTGTTACGTATCTTCTTTTCCCTATTACTGACGCAGGAACAGGCAGTGATTAGACGTGGACAAGCATTAAAGGATTTACATTAATATGGTATTTTTATCCTTAATGACAAACGTAAAGTGAACTATAGATCTTTACAACAGATTATCCTTCAATTTCTACCGCTACCTGTATTCCTGTTCCAATTGCTTTAATTCAAGAGGTAGGCATTACCCTGATGGAGGCTAACATATAGGAGTGTCTCCACCACGAATCCACCACCTACAGAACAAGCTCAGGCATACCATCATTCTAAGGTAAAACTGGTATATATGAATATCTCCCATCCATCCTTGAACACTATACAAAGACCACCTAGTCTGACCAGCTACACTTGGACACTCTTGCAGTAAAATGCATCTGACCTTGCCTTCCTCTGCCTGTGACAATGAGAAATTCCAGCTGTTTTGCAGAAAAAGTAACTTTAAGTTTGATGCTCCAATAGGAAATCTAAGTTATTACTGTATCAGCTTTGTACAAGATGAAGTTATAATAACAGGGTCAAATTTCTTCCCAGAATACACAATATGTTTCCCAATAATGAGCTTCACGAAAATTCAAGGAAAAAATTTAATCCTTAAATTATGTCACACTTCACCCTTATTAATACTTATTAAAACACATATGTATAATTTATGATTATGCAAAGCAAGTGATTTATTAATCTAGACACTTAGGACTATTTGTAGTTGTCTGGAAACATACAACACAAATCTAAAAAGTTTGCTTGTTTTATTTTAACCTTTTCAGTGTTTCTTGGTTTCAACCAAGCTCCTAAGGAAGCAAGGTCAGCACACAGTACTCGAGGATCTGTGTAGCTTTTTCTACCATCAATCTCATTTCCTTCTTCTGGGCCTCACTTATTTCTATATCCTAACTCTCTCTCCTTTTTCAATGGTTATTTTCCACGGAAAAAATTCATTTTCTCAAATGTTCCCTTATCCACTGCCTCCAGCTCTCCCTTGCGTGAGGCAGATCCTCTTGCCCTCTTTCCTCCCCACCGCCCCTGCACTGGTCTCCCATGGTTTTTGGAACATTTTTCGGAGAGAAACGCCACACGCCTCTGGCAAACTGCACCAGCTGATGAGGGACAGGCTGGGAGAGAAGAAAACACCACAGCAGCGCTGGCATTAACTTTCCAAGGATTTAGTTCATAGTGACAGGTATTTTTAGAACTACTATTTCATGAAAATCTGGTTTCATTATAAACATTACCATGTATGCAACATCTTCATGGTTCGGAGTACAAAATTACAACCAGAGCATACATTTATTTGGAAGTATTGATTTTGTTTACTAACTGAAGGGAGCTCACCATTAAAGACCTATAGTCATTCATGCAGTTAGATGACTAGGTATTAGGTCATTAGAAACTTTTCTTTTTTTACACCTTGATTGTTAGGGTAAAATAATCAACTACCCACTGTCAAGTCCAGCGGGATGTAATTTGGGTCTCTACTAATCTAGAACTGTAGATGTAATAAAGTACATTCATGTTTCTCTACCTGTTTCCAAAATATAGGTTAGGGCTGGCTGGAGAGATGTTCACACTTTAATTGCAGAATAAATACTGCTTGGACCATAGCAATTCAAACTTTTCAGACTGCCTCAAAGAAATGTCATCTTTGAAAGGATGAAGAGAGCAACACGTTAATTCATTCTCCTATCTTTAGCTCATTCAGCCTTTTGCTATTTGTTGAGGCTTCTAGTCAGTGACTAATTGTGTGAGCACTTAACATGACAAACTCATTTCCTACAGGTCAAATAACAGCAATTACCTTTGCAAATAGCAAACCAAGCTCTGCTCAAGTACATGAAATGCAGGACTAACATTGCACTTGCATGTGGTCATTAACCCAAGGAGGCTGCATTATAACTGCCTAGATAACTGGATGTAAAACTTATCTTATGTATGCTGAAAAAGGCTTAACCAATGAAATTCCTTCTTTAAAAACATTAGCATGTAATTACAGATGGAATTTATGTAATATATAATTTTACTACAATTTGTACTCGATAAGGATTGAATGGTTTGGTGTTTCTGCAGTCTTCATTCAGAGATTTAATACTTCTTGTGAAAATACAGCTTTTATCTTGCTATTAGTAAAGACTGCAAGGAAGAGATATAGTACACCAAGTACAGGAAAACTCATTTTCTCAAAATGTAATAAGATGACATTCTAAGTATTTTCATTCAGTATGGTGTGAATTTTCACATTCACATGGTTACGTGTCTCAATTTCGAAGTCTGCCATAAAATCAGCTGTGAAAAGTTCCTTAAAATTATTCTAAATGAAATGCCTCCAACTACTATTACATGTTTTATTTCTAGAGCTTCCACAACCATGGCATTCATCAAAATTTTAAAATCATGTGGTTTCCACTAGATATACCATCACTTGAAAAGCAGTCTCCTTACAGGATGCAGTCACAGCTGCCATGTAGATGGCTACAATACAGAGCCAAATAAAAGCACACCATTTTCCAGTCTGCTTCCTGATCACAATCATCTTTTCGCTTTTGCAGTTGTTTCCCGATTAACAAAATAGCGGCCTATCATCTATCTGCATTTATATTTCGATATACTTTGAATTTGCTCGTAGTATTTAAGAATGTCAACTTTTCAGTAACTAAGACTATTGTTTAAGCTAATGAACAGGACTTGTACTTTTGCAAACCCACTTATCAGTTAATATCCTAGATATATAAATATGACAACAGGCACTTACTGGGCAGCTAGTGAAAATGTTAACTTTCTAGAGCAAAATTCTGGGCCTTGTCTCCCATTTCCTCTTAAAGACAAAAATCCAGCAAAAGGCAGCCCTGTTTCCAGGAAAAGTGACCATTAGTAAATGAAGGGCAGCATTATTCCTAAGGAGCTATGCTGCAGTGGGAGATTGGGACAGGATGGTGGCAGAGCTAGAGAGACCTGCTGCGTGAATAGCCCGTGATACGCAAGGTTGCTCCTCTTGCTCTAACTTCCTGAAAATTGTGTCATTACAGTCTCATGACCCCAAGCCTTTAACACCCTTCAGGAACAATTAACCAAAGCACATTAGGTTAACACACTTTACCAACCTTTCCCCTCTCAGAGGCAGCAGCCTCTACATCAACATCTCCACCATCTAATTGTTTGGAAAAAAAAAAAAAAGCATGACTGAAGACTTGAAAAGATTATTTCTAAAACTGTGAGCATAAAACTAGATTTATCTGGAAGCTTGGGAAAGGGAGGAACGCAGCTGTGCCTGGCCGGGAGTGGTGAGGGAGCAGCTCAGAACAGAAGTCTTTTCAGAAAAGAGGGCAAACAAAATTGTGAAATGCTACTCTGAAGACAGAGTAACATATGCCCCAGCTAAAACAGAGTTAAATAATTCATAATTTAAAAAACTATGTAAACAAGTAATTACCAATTAAAAAAAATCTACAAGAGGAAGACGCTTTTTTGTTTTATCTATTAGACTACAAAAAACCCAACACCTTTTATTTTCAGCTGCATCAAGAAAGAAATTAATCTGCAAGAACACATGAATATCCTTAGGTATCAGCAAACTGTCTGCATTGTAGGAGTGCAGTAATACAAGGACTGAGAATCTGGACAACCTTGCTGAACAAACTTACAGTAAATGGATTGATCTAGACGTGAATAAAGATCAATGCATTGCAGTAAAGAAACTTAACTTTGCTACTAATATAGCATGGAATATTAAAGAATTACCTACCCCATCTAATTCCTAAATATCTACTCCAGTGTAAAGAAGAACACAGACTTAATTAAGAAATAAAAGAGATCAGAGACAGAGTGACTAAAAAATAGCTACTGTGCTTTAATTTACACCTTAGTGCAATTTGAATTAATTTCCACATCCAGTCAAATCTTAAGGACCAGCATCTGCCTCTACTCCCTTACAGAAAATGTTGGCCTCTTGGTCCTGCAGTGAGGCCCTTTATTCATATTAATACTTTGAAAAGCAAGCATAAATTTCAGGCACCACTGTCAAGAGACTAGTCAGAGGCCGTACAGAGACATATTTCTTTATAGGCAGCCTTAAAAGTTATGTGTTGAGAAAACTTAAATGATTTTTCTAGTTGGAGAATGGTACTGAATGACAATCACTGATTCACCCACTATCTCATTTATTTCTGATGTTACATATACTTCTATTATTTCTTCCTTTTTTTTTTTTCAACCTGGATTACAAAAATGAAGAAGTGATTTCTCAAGCTTATTTCCCCTTTCTCCCCATCTATTTCATTCTGCTGCTATCTCTTCTCATTTTGCTTGTGTTTTATTCCTTTCCAGAAATTTCATTCCTTCTTCCAGATCAGAACATGCTTTCAGAAAGAGCATTTCAGATTTGCAGTTATGTTTAAGCACCAAACTCACCTTATGTTAATCTTTGCACTGCTATTTTCCTTCCTGACAGAGTGCATTATAGCAAATACTTATTGTGGATTAGTATAATCAAGCAAAGCTGCAGAAACAGCCCTTTTCAAGTCATGAAAAGTACACTCCATTCTTCAAAAAAAGGTAACTTCAGTTATGTTACTTCACTGCCCTACAGATCTGACATTTTAAAATTGCCTAGAAATTCGGGGTGAAGTAGAGAGCTGCTGCATCTCTCCATTTGTTTTACCTCTGAGTACTGCCTCAGTCTGCTGAACTGATTTTGCTGTATGGGTAAAGCTCACGTATATATTATAGCTCATGTCAAGCAGCAGCACTGCTAGCATTTCTTCTTTGTTCTACCTCCTCAAACTCTTCTGTCCAAAATTATTGTTTCCTCTACTAATGTTTTGAGACAACTGTCACCAACAAAATTTGCTATTAGGTATATAATCAATAGTTATACTTTCCTCCACAAATCACTTTTCATATATCCGCTCTTAGCATAAGCAGTTCTCATATGCCAACTTAAAAATCAATAGACCATAAGATCTTTTTAATAAGCCCCTTCTGTTTGCGGTCATACCATATTTAGTAGATGGAAACAAGCATTTCCTGGTTAGAGACAGACAGGACTACATTATCACTACAGTTACTTTTCTTAAATATTTTTAATAGAAATTTTGATCCATTCCTTCCTGTTTAGTCAATTTTGCCCCCTTCACTATCTTTCGCTCATTTTTTGCTTCTAACATCTTCACAGGGTTATTCTGAGATACTGTTCCTTATCCACTGATTTCACCTGACTGGCCTGCACTTTCTTTACATCACATCTTTACCTGTGGTACCCATTCTTTAATATCTTCTCAAAATCAGGAAAATGGTTATTTAGGCAATTTGCCCATTATCAAATTTAATGTAATATTAACTGTATGCAGTAATTTATAAATGCTAAGCATCCTTCTATTTTCCACTCCTTCCTAGCCAGATTCAACTTCATGCCCAGATTCTCAGTTTGTCTGCAAATCTCATTTTAATAAAAAGTCTATTTTCAGCACACCCCATGGCTTGTCATATCCTCTTCAATTTTACAGTCACTTTAAGCCACAGCAAAAAACATCAGCCCACATTCACACTCCCGCAAAATACCTTGCTTCGTTCCTGCCTGATGTATTTTTGGTTATTCCTACATACTTTAGTTCACTTCTGCTCCTCATTCCTGTTTCTCAATGTCTTGTATTTTACATAAGCAGTGGGAAGTTTTAAAAAGTGTTTTCAGATGGCTAACATTAACAGATTTACTGATGCCTTTTGCAGTTATTAGGAAGTATGCCATTTCACAAAGTAGTGCTGTTTCACCTAGAATTCATTTTATATTGGTTTAACTCTCAGAGGAATGAATTTATAGGATTCCAAAGCACATACGGCACCCACAGATTGCAAGATAATCTGTTAACATGACAAAATGCAATGAGATAAAGTAAAGACTTGCTGTCTTATTTCTTGGCCAGATCATTGAAGTTAAAAAGTTAAATGAAGAAGGAAGCATAAAAGCAAGGTATTTGGCCCATCTCACTGGGCTAGAGATCCCCGATTTGTAAACTCAGATAAATTACACCAGTTGTCTACTTCAACCATGCATCATAAGCAAAAAGTCCCTCTGCAGGGCAATGGGATTGGATATATGCACTCCGCATGTTTTTCCCAGCTAATTGAGTAAGAGAATAGGTGCCAATATCTTACACAAAGTCGCCAAACTGAGGAGCATAGGTACATTGCAGTCTGCCATCACCACTAGCGAGACACTAAGTGCCTATTTCAAGCTAAAAAATCCCTGCAATACTAAGACCTTAAAAATAAGGCAAGGACTAGACCGCTGCAACAGATTGCGTATGAGAAGGGATATGTGAAGTATTGCTACCTAGAAAAAATAAAAGCCAACCGTTTCATTACACAGATCTCACACGTTAAAATGCTTTAAGATCTAACTTAAGACCCTTAATTTGAAATCATCTAGTTGCTTTTGACTTTTAATCAGAAATCAGTGTTCATTACAGTAATGTACAGCTCATTAAAAAAATCATTCCTCCTTCGATTTTGGTATCCTCAAAATATCTTGGAGAAAGTAAGAAAGCAACATATGTAAGAAAGTGATGATTTTCTATGTAATTTGATGAAATAGCTGGTGAAAATGGACATTTTAGGGGGCATTAAGTTCCCCATTAGGTTTACAGTTTGGTGACTTCTCACTACACTCATTGCATGCCTACAGCTTTGATATTCTTTTCAAATATGCTTGCATAAAAGTGCAGAAAAGGATAAGTTTGATAACCGTAATTGTTTCACACAATTATATTTCAGAAAAATATTTTTGTAGAATAATAATTACTGGTTTTTTGCATGGAAATTTTTAATAATTCTCCTTCATTCACCAAGATTATATGTTAATAATACATCTGAACAAGCTAGAATTTCAGAAAGATCTTACTTTTTAAAGGGATCCTTGAATATCTATTTAAAAAAAGAAGCAACATATCTAGAAGGCAGCAAAGGTCCCTTAAACAGTCTCCACACTGACTTAGCAAAAAGGGCTAATAGTCCAAATGAAGAAATCTTAGGACCAAAAAGTACTTCTGCCCTTTTGAGTGGTCAAATTCATTCAGAGACCATGCATTAATTCCTACCATTTTCTAGAGTGGATCTGGTCTAATAAAAGTTCTCTCCAAAATAAAGACAGTCAAACAAACAATTATCCTACGAAAAAGGAGAACAAGCTGCTCAAAGAGTAAAAAAATGGTACTAGAAATGTCATTGTATCATACGGCATAATTTTCTTACTGTAAGCACAGGACTAGCTTGACCTGTCAGCAAATTGTTCTTATTGTTTCATCTCCATGGTTGGAAGGTAAAGACCAATTTTCCAATAATTTGTTGCAAAAATGGCCCAAAGAATGGTTCTCAGAATCATTAGATTGGTCCTAAGTCTCCACAGGTGCCCAGAGGCTCTGATGTTTGACCACAGAAGAGAGTTTTCTCATTACAGGAAAACAAGAATCAGAAATCTAGAAGTTAATAGTGGACAATAATGCTCAGGCACAAGTAATTCTCTGCAATTGTGTTGCAGCATCAATTTGCAGTTGACAGGATGTATACTGCCTTACAAAATAAACCTGACTAAACCCAAACCAAGTGCACATGAACTGTAATACTACAAAAATAATCTTTTAAGGAAGGCATGTGAGTCCTGGCTTTGCCATGGATTTCCTATGAAATCATGAAGAAACATTTTAAAATGTCAGTCATTGACTAAACTAGGAAATTAATCTGCCTCAGAAATGTAAGATTAACCTAATGACTGAGCTGGTTTTGTTCTACAGCAATGAGATATTCCAGCTGAAGTTCAGGGAATTAGCAGCTGCCCTAATAAAAAATCCTTCATACGTCTGTCAGAAATCAAGGAAATTCTCTACTGTTTCCTGAGAATGCATGCTCTTAATCATAGTTACTGAAAAGTCTCATCTATAATGTTAAAAAAGGAAAGACTGTATTTTAGAAGTCAATTACAGAATTAAAAATCCAGATTTCTGTCTTTTGGCAACAAAGAGGAAACAAAATTCACTATAGAACTGGCCTTCGGTGATAAGAATTAATAGTTTCCTTCAACATAGGAGTTTTACTGCAGGGTCTTCTCAATACCTAGTTACCAAGTCTGGATTGATCACACACAGCCTAATCCAAACCCACATGAACAATGCAAATCTTTTTGGTTAAAAACTTGATCCAAAAACATTTAGGTGGATAGACTCTGCACACCTATTCTGGGTCCTCTGTTTCCAGAATACTTGAATTTGAGTGTAATTACTATCCCAGCTAATCAGACTGCTTAGTACATTAAAAATCAGGTTTCTAGAACATTTATATGCTATACTGCTTTCTCCACTCAAACACAAGTACAGGTTTTCAAGTGGCTTCCCCTTCTCCCTCCCTTTTAAACTTTAGCTTGATGCCTTCAAAGGTTAAAACTAAGCCTGCTGGGCTTCCATCTCTGGGAATAGTCCCACTAGTCATAAAAAAGATAAAGAAAAAATATACGTACAGCTACTTTTAAATCTATGAGTTGATATTAGTGCTTAGTAACTTAAACTACCTTACACTTGAATAATTGGCTACACAGAGATGCACTGGAGTTGGAAAATAAAAATATAGGTTACACATTCTCATGCTTTAGAAATGAAAGCTACGTAGGTGACATTTCTAAGGAAGGGGGTTAGCTCCACAGTGTCTTTAATTTTACAGGTCAACTCAAAATAGCTTACACCTTATGTGAGGCTGGTTTGTGGTTGCTTTTTTTTGTTAAACACTCCATGTGATAAGAATAAGATTAATCACCCATTTAAGTCAGCTGTACTTTTTGTAAGAGAAAAGACTCAAAGACAATTGTCTTTACAAGTTCATTACATTGTTCCTATTTGAAATGCATTGGTGTTAGATTAGCAGAGAGAAGAGCTGCTCTGACTTCAGATTTCAATATTAAAAAAAATGTCATGTGCTAACATTCATTTCACGTGCAGCTAGGTAGGTGCATTTACAGTTTATTTCATGCCTTATGAGAAAGTTGAAATGCAAAAGCTGGTCATAAAAGCAGTACAGAAACTCAGCCCACGTAGTCTAGCAAGAGAGAGATGGAATACAACTGACATCCCAGTTTCCTCCCACCTCTCCCCATCTCAGTAGAAGAAATACCAGAAGTTAGGGTCAAGTATTTAAGCTGAAGACTCTGATTTTGGCATAATGACACTGGCACAGGTAAAGCCCTTGACTTGCCAAAGAAAGGTTAGCCTTGACCCATAAGCTAGAGAGAGAACCCTGCTTACTGACCAGAAATGGAATTGCTACTTTTATGTACACCTGTACAAAACAAATAAATACAGCTGGTAGTTCTGTCCCCCTTGCTAAAGAGCACTCTGAATAATTACAGTTTCTTTTAAATAAAGCCCTGTTTGATACTAATCATCTAATTTCTTTATTGCTTTTCACAGTGAAAAATGCGTTTGCTTCTACACCCTGACACCAAGAAGTGATGTCCACATTCTAGGAAACTGCTGTTTGAGACATCAGAGATCCAGTCAGTTTCATACTTCTTCCACCCCTCAAACTGAGCATTTTGTGGCTCTTCTACTGTAACTGATGATTCAGAAACCGAAAGCGTTCTAAAACTTTCTGCAAAAAAGAACCTCTTCAGTAGACAGACAGTATGTAGTATTTGATTCGGACTGGGAGGACTTTAACTGCTAGGATAGATGCATTGTTATGAAGACAAAGACTGGATAGTAAAATACAGATTACTTTCGGATAGCATTTGCATTAAAGAATGTTGCAAAATGCGTGCCAGTTTGAAGCACTGCATTAGAAAATAGTATATAGGCTCTCAGCAGAGTTCTTGCATCTAATTTGCACAGAAGCACAGGAGGGCTCTCAGAAATACTAAGACAGTTCTGTTACATTTGGCTGCTTTAAGCTAGGATGCCAAGAGCAGCACTTGGTCTGATGTAAAGACACTGAGCACACAATACCAAACCACCACCTGTAAAAGCAACAGGTAACTAACACAAGAGCTTTACTGATTATCACTGGCAGAAAATATTTGGGTAAGCATAAAAGAGAGAACTGCTACTAAAACATAATGTAAACTACCTAAATTGAGAAGATGCAGCTCACAGCAATGCAGACGTGCTTCTCAAGGCATGAATTTCCCCGCATTCAAACTTTAGCCTAGCATTGGAAGACGACGGTGCTTGACTCTGTTTTGGTGTATGTCATCACGGTGACACAGTGCGCTTAGAAGTCCAGTCTGAAGATTTAGCAACATTGTGAAGCATCACTACAAAATCTCTGTGATTCACTGCATCAGCCAGCACTTGAGCAGAGAACTGACCTCAAATACAGATCATAGCAGAAATCTCAGGTGAAAAAGATGATAGTCTAGACAGTTTTTAGCAACTCTGCTAAAAGAACAGAGACAATAATACTACTCAGTTCAAGTAGTCAGTGCAACTTAACAGTTGGTCAAGACTTCATGTTGGGAGGCACAAAAATACATTCTTAAGACCCATGAAAAATGTTTGACTGTGAAGCTTTTGCAGAAATAACAGACCACTGTCATGCAGGCTAATGATAACACCTCATTAGTGCTGTGTCTTCATTTCATTCAGACCAAAGATCAACAGGAATTATCAAACTTAATTAGAAACACCTGTATTTTTATTATTAGTAAATAAACTCCCACAGATTGACCTTATTTTCAGAATTTCTGCAAATGGGAAAGAAGAAAAATCACAAAATTTTTCTGGGGGTAAACCTGAATTTTAGGAACATCAGTGAAATGACAAACATGTAACATCTTTGTGCCTTTTTTTTGTAAATAGGTGAGATTTCTTATGCAATACTTTTTTAACAGTTAAGACTAGTAGCAAGAATAGCAGAAATTTTGTGGCATTATGAAAAGAGAAACTTACCTCCATCTGCTTAGTGCCAGAAAAATATTTCTGCTGAATTGAAGTCTGTCAGCTAATTTTAAAATATAATTTTCAAATATCTTAAATTGAATTTACAAAAAAAAAAAGGCCTGAATTATGTTTAGTCACATCTTATGTGTAGAAATTACAAGTTTTATCCTTTAAGAGTAAATTGCAGAGTTTCCTGCTCCAGCTTACCAGCACTGAGATTTTATCAAGGACAAATACCATGGAATATTCCAAGGTTTTAAACAACTTCTTAAACTGCCCATCCTGCTCAAGTACTACTGTGCAGAATTTCAGTTGACATATTGATAACATTTCCCTGAGGAATGCTAGCCAGTGGGCAACAATAATGGGCAAGTAACATATACTCACCAGGGCAGCAATTCCTTTTTTTAGGAGGTATGGTAAGGCTGGGGACAGTACCCTGTATTAAACAGCTTGCATCCTCAGCATTTTTCAGGTAACTTGCAACCAAAAAGGTCATGCATTGGGGACTATTTTAGTGTGCATTTTTATAAAGAAAACCCTAAGTAGCTAGTAGGGTTGTCAGTGGCACCTACTTGTACTTTTAAAGACTTATCCCAGTCTATTTACAGACCAGTCCACTTGAAACTTTACATTATAAATGATCTGTACTTTTTTTCAGTTACTTTTTATATAATAATCTATCATCACCACAGAGTAAGCCTTTCTAGCACAATTTTATAATTAGGCAGAATTTACAATTAGGCAGAATTTACAATTCCCAAAGCCACAGTCACTACTAGAATGATTAAATTTCCCTTGTGAAATTAAAGCTGTGAGACTAAGGCTCTGGGTGCAAGGCTTGCCATTCTAATTTAGTACGAAGGAAAAGTTTCTTCATGTATGAACTTGTCAGATTCAAAGCATACTGCTTGTACTGAAACTATTAATTACTGCAACATCTATGGAGAATCTGGGGAGAGGGGTCAACTGACATCACTGAGGGAAGGAAAGCTGCAAGCTAAACTTCCACCAGCAAGATGAGTTACAAAAGCAATTTTCTGTAAGCTTATTCACTGTCACTCATCTTCAACCTGCATTAACTACACGTTAGTAAAAGTGTGTAACAACTTTACACAGATGAAAGCCTACACCTATTAAATTATCATTATTCTATTCTCCACAATAGCAACGTCAATGAGAGAGTTTCTTACACCTCAAGCTCCTGCATGATACGATGTTATTACCATTTTATCTTCTAAGTATCTGTGATACAGTACAAAAGAGTAAACTGTACAGATTAACTAAACCAAGTTCCAAGGAGAGTTTAAATTAAACTCATTCAGAACTATTCCTACAGCATACTTCAGATTATAGGCTGCTAAACGTGTTTGCGTGCTTTACAGATGCAATACCATTACAATCTCACCAGCAGCCATGCAATTGCATAATTAAAATACGTTAAGAGCACCAGATTTCTTCTGCAGTAATTAGGATGCAAAAAAGGTTTGTCATGAGATTAGTTTTGGATTTTTTTTTTTTAATAAACAAAATCAGGAAGGTGGTGGAAAAAAGTTACATTTCATTACTAGGGAATCTCCCCCTCTGGGCCTCACTTTCTGCCCCATGAAAAATGCTAAGTGGTACTTAAATTCAAAGAACATGTCCAAAGACAGCTTCTTGATAGACTCCTGGGACCTCCTTGTCATCTGAAACATGAATTGCACAGGCACATTGAAAGATACAGCCCACAGCAATACCTGATAGGGTCCACAATTCTTACGCAAATACACTTCTAATACTGTCCATGAAAATACCCCAAAATAGTATTTTGATGGATAGGGAGAAATGGAGAGAAGGCAAGCCAATACTGGGATTAAGGCAACAAAAGTAAAGCAGGAAATCTAGCTTTATTTTTCCCCACTCCTTTACATACTGCATCAAGTCATGTTTTTGCACTCAGACTGAAGCTGTATATAATATTAAAAAATTCCTTTCATTGTTATTCTAAATATATTCAAGATTATGCACAAATTTTTCAAGTTACAAGTGCCTGTAAACTTTTAAATAATCTAAGTGAATTATCTGTAGACAATTTGCACTGATATGCTCATACACTCGATTTCTATTATTTCTAAATATTCTAGTAATATTTAAAAAATTATTTATGCCATGCAACCTTATTACATAAATATGTATAAGCACATCAATGGACATGTATACACATACATAGTTTGAGAGATCCCTGAAAAATCCACAGGCATGGAACCTATAAAATGTGTTCATTTAACCAAAAAACCTAAAACAATCAAAATTTTGTCAGTGGATTTTAAATGGTGCATTTGATTGCTTTACTTTTCTAACTTTGGAAATACTAAGTATGTTGGTTTTTACTTCTGATCCATCACTGGGTTAAGTAATATATGCATGTGTGTATACATTGGGGAATATGCCCTTAACACATACATGAGTGCATACATTGGGGACCATAGCCTTAATGGAAGCTGTAGGGATATGGAATCTGACAGAAGTCAAATACAACATTTGTTTCCTTCCCTTCACATAGCCTGAAAACGGATTTGAGAGGAATGGTATCAGTATTGAAACAAGACAAGTCACTTAGTTCAAATTCCAGTTTGAAACTATTTTGAAGATATGCTAAACCAGCTCCTAAATTAAGACAGAACTTAACTGGAAGTTGTACCAGCACCCACATATACACTATAAAATACCACCAACTATAACCAGTGTTACACATTTTATTTCTCCGAGCAGGAGACATAAACAGATGACGTAGGAAGGAGTGGGGGGAAAGACGCATGCAACTTTTTGTTCTTTGATAAGGCATCTTCCTCTTTCCTAATGAAAACAAAACAAGACCCAGCTGCAACTGAGTTGCCATTTTTCCTATTTGGTCACACAATGAACATTTAAACTACTTAGTTCCATGTATAAATGTTCCACTGAGCACAATGAAGTTAATTCACATGCTAACTTTACCACGTCTGTTTTATCTGCAGGACAGCACATACTTAACTACTACACATGTGCCACCTCATTTTTGTAAATCTAATCCATTTTAATCTCTGAGTAGATAGGTTATTTTTATTTTGTTTAAACAGTAAAAATGTTAGAAAATCTATACTTCCAGGAAAGATGGTATCTGAAGGAAGTTGATGGCTTTCCTGCAGTCTGGACATAGAAAATACTAAATCAACAACTAGGCATCATTTTGTAATTTATCTTTCCAGTCCGAATGCATGACTTGCAAAGTATTTTCTAAAACGTATTTGATATTCATTCTCACATAAACCAATACAGACGTATCAGACCATTTTACAGTAAGAGTTTGTTCTGCTATGGTCACGGGTTAACACTTCAAAGAATGTACAGTCACTTCTCCTTCCAGTTTAACACACTGGTTATTTCTAACTCTCTATTTCATGCACTACTGCAAGCCATGGGGAACTGGAGAGAGTAAGCTGCCCTCATCAGAAAGCCTAAGTCTTATATAGTTATATTACAGAAATCAAATAAGGTAACAGTTGACCCTCCATCGTACTACTGAAATTTTCAAATTAGTTGATTCAGAGGAATAGTTTGAATGAATAAAGCCCACACAATTTAGATATATGCATATCCTCCTTAACTGTTTTGCTGAAACACAGAGCGAGCATGAAAATGAATAAAATTACCAAGCTTTCTCAGCATACCAACAATTCTAGCTCTCCTCCTTCTGGAGGAAGTCAAAGATGTTAAAAAGCGCTGAAAGCCTTTAGCTCAGCAGTCAGTCTACAAGACCTTTGGTTACAGGATCTACTAACAGATCAGCAATGTGTGCTCACTGGACTTGTGAAAACTCAGATTAATGCATATGGCTTAGTACAATCTACTTCTAAGGGAACAGATCCAGAGCCAGACAAAACATTTACACTTCAGGTTAGAAGTGAATTCTATTAGACTTGTCTCAAGATGCAACAGGACTGCACTCTAGAGTAGTACTACTGAAAATGTTCACAAACTAAATCTTAAAAGAATGTCTTTCTACATACAATGCCTGTCCTTAAACTGAAACATTTCTGATGCCACAGTTCCAATGAACTCTGGAAATGCTCCCATGCTTCTACACTATGAACAGTTGTCACTATGAAACTAGTTCAACCCCAACACGGACCAGATCCTGATCATGGTAAGATCTTTGTGTGTAGTTAACTGCATGTATACAATGTGCCACAAAAAAATGTGAATGCCATCTGTGCAATGGTACAGTTGTGGACCAATGCATATCATTTCTCACTTTTGAATTATTTTATGTAAGAAAGGAAAAATGTCAAAGCTTACGGTATTGGGTACACAACACTTCACTGCCGAGGTCCAAAATTGTTACTGGATGTAGAACACCTGTCACATTGAAGCCATCAGTGAGAAAAAGCTTACCCTTACAAGGGGAAAAACCAATGCACATTCTTAAATGAAAAACATTTGTACTAACAGGATGCAGGAGTGCCAGAATGAATGGCTTGCCTTTGCAGGAGTTTCTAGCTAAGAGAAGCTACTGTATTCCATCACAGCAGTGACTCAAAGCCTTTTCATAGTCTGCAAAGAGACTCTGCAGCAAATAAAGTCAAGCATTTATTTTACGGAGTAGCACTAACAGATAAGGTTCAACAGAAAGTGTTCTCTCAGCCATCAGGCTTCTCAAAATCTGAATAAAGAGCATCAGGTAACTCAACCAGCTGACAACTGGAAGCTGGAAGAGATGTAGAAATGAATGAGAAATTATGATTGTAGTTCCCTCACCCACACAGATGAAGATAAACAATCTGTAGCTAATACAGGGTACACAAGAAAGCTCGGTATTGTTGCTTCTGGTTCTTTCAGGTTCAGACATGAGAAAGAAGCTCAAGTTTGTGCCTAACCTAACACACATATTCCCCCCTCAAACCATCACTAGAAGGATCAGCAAATGACTTCAACAAAAGCAAGCACACAATGAGAAAAATTTTCACTGTCTTTGTTACATTTGAAAGTCAGACTTCAAAAGTGTTGTGAACGAGAGTTTTATATAACTAACACTTCTAACCGGGATGTTTCTGTCACCCCACACAGAAAGAATACAACAGAACAGGAAGTAGTTCATGTTTATTCATGTGAAAACAGCAACACACTATAGAAGAGGGTTCATAGTAATCTCTTCATTAGGCATCACTTCCACTTCAAAAATTAAAGTTCCTAATACTTTCCCATTATAATTTTATGATCAAATACAGAAAATAGAATTATAAAGAAACCCACTAGTGTTGTACTGCGCATCTTCTGAAACTGCAAATGTCAATTATGTGGACAACTTTCTGATATTATACAACTTGTAGGACCATGGCAACTATGCAAGATGTACATGCCTGTATTTACATATCGAGTAGAAAAGACAGGAAAGAAGTTGCATTCACTTTCTAGTGCAAGTCTACAATAATCACACAGACAGAACAACATTTATTAACAGGAATGGAACAAGTCCACACATGAGTAAGAGAAGATCATAAATAATACAGTTGCAAAAAAGATTTAAAATATCAGACTGAAGTAGTCAAGAAATGTGCAATACGGATGTTTGTACAGGGCACCTGTACAGCAGTTTCTCAAAAGCAGAAGTTCACTATGAGAAATGTGGCAGACTAGCAGGGTGGGCATGGATTATAATGAGTATGTCTCCCATTAAGAAATCAACAAAGATCAGCTAGTGATATATACAATATTTTCAGTTGAAAGTATAACTAAACAGAATCTCAGCCAAGAAGTCTATTCTACTTTGACTTCTGATCTCTCCAACTTCATCCTGACAGAAGTCAGTTCCCATATTTCCCCAAGCAGAAGAATTTTGGTGGTATGTATAACAATTTTTTTCTGAACTCAGAACCAGATTAAAGCAAAACAGGGGAAGAAAATGCTTTGAAGAAACACAAACATTTTAAACAAAAACAATCATTTTTCTAAATGGTTTTATTTACATTTTTCATATACAAGTACGTTAAATGATACATTCTGACTAGTATCCACACCAGTGTGAATTACATGAATTAAAGATACTGATGTACTGCATATGATGAAATGCAAAACAATCAACCCTAAGCTTTGGTCCCACCCTCTGAATCCTCATACAGCATCTGGTTTGTTACTGAGACATCTAAAATTCAGTGTTCATATCAAATAGAAGTTACCTGAACAAATATATCTAGTTTCATTTCTTTAGAACAAGCAATAACACAAAGAGTCTTACTTGCAAAATTCGCAAGACAAAAAATACATATTAACAGCCAAACACTTTACACGCATGTTACTAGCTTTGTATTTATTGTTTCTAGGATTGGGGTATTTGTCACAACTGTCTTGTGCTTATGATTTTTAAATCTTTAATGATGGCAACTTTTCAACCCCTACTAACAACAGTTCAAAGTGATCAGGATATAATGCAATAAACTCAACAATGAAAAAGGTAAAAAGGTGTGGTGTGAACTGGCCTGAAACATTCAGGGCAATTACAGATTAAAGTTTCCACTTAGAGCAACTGGAATTAAAAATTCTTTGGATCATAAAAAATGTTGCAAATACATGAACATAAGTTTAATAATGTGCTTAAGAGGATTTTCAACCTGGTGACTTCTCAAAGGAAACTAGCAGAGAAAAAGGTGGCAACTTCAAATGCTTGCTTCAGAACTACTGAAACATTTACAACGCTGGTAAAGTAAAAGCTCTTTCAAGTGCATGAAAAGCATTATCAAGTCTTTCTGTATCTAAAAGATGGTTCAAACAAAGAGACAAAGGAAATAGTAATAGACAGCTGGGTCTATGGGATCATAGGGTATATTACATCAGGATTTATTTTTACATTTCTGTAGCACCTTTTAGCCAGATGCCAAAAGCACTTTAATGACTAAGTGAGCCTCACAACAACCCTGTGAGGTAGGTAGGTATCTTTTAATAGTGGCAAAACAGGTTAAATAACTTACCCAAGAAGACACAGCAAATCAGCAGAGCAGGCTAGAATCCAGATCATGTGATCTATGAATTTAACATTATGGCACATGTGGGAGACTTACATGCTCCTTTTTAAAACTGTGAAAGAGGCACTGATGTGAATTGATTCAAGTTTTCTGGAAGCAGATTTTTATGGGAAAGGTATCAAGAGAAAAATGTGCTTTAAGCAACTAGAGAAAACAAGAGTCTGAGTAAGAAGAGTGTCATTACTGTACCACTTCCTAAATTTTAGTAGATGCAGAATAGCAAGTTAACTATTTTACTTGCTAAAACACGTATCAAAAATAGACTACACAGTCTGTTAAATTCCCTAAATGAAACTCTATTTTCACAAGTCTTAAGCATTCAAATGCTATGACCCAAAAACATTGTGAGCTGAGAGTTGTTTCATCCAATTCTACTATCTCTGTGTCCTGCAACTGCTTCTTTGAATGTCAGAAGAAATAAGAACCAGTGACAGAATCCAAAACGTTTGACCAATTCAAACTTTAATAGCAGAGTTCTCATTAACAAGCTGTGAAAGCATGCTCTTCCCAACTAATTTCCATGTTCTACTGACTACCAAATCAGTCATAATAGAGAGGCCAGAGCATATAAATTGGTGCTTGGCACATAAAATGGAAACATGAAGTATTCAGTTACTTCAGCACAGTCTGTGTATCAATAGCAGTAAGTTAGATGATAGATGAAGTGGTGAGCACTGCTTTACACTATGTTCTACTAGGGAACAAAGTCATACGCAAAAAGGAAAACGGAGTCAGGGACCTGAACAAACACTGGCATTAAAACAAGAGGTAATCACAGCAGTAAGGCTTGCACTTAGAAGTTTTACATTACAAAATGAACGGGCATATGCAAGGAAAGTTTTTGTTCATGTTGGTTATGAACAAGGATTTCTACTTGAAAATTGGAAGTGACTAAAAAGAACACATTCCTCAAGTTAGGGAAAAGGAAATTTAGAAGTTTCTAACAATTTTATAACGAATACAGCTGTTAAAGGGCTACTTCCTTCTTTGTTAGGCCATAATCATAACCCTCACCCTAGCTCATCTTCCAATAATAGAATAACACTATGGAATGATATTTAGCTCAGATTTATGTCATTCAGAGGACAAAATTCTCTACTGAAAGACAACCTGCCAGAACCCCCCACCACTTTCCTCTCCCTTTTTGTCTGTGATGTAAAGACCAAACATTATCACATTAAAGAGAAAAATGATATGCTTGTTTTGACAACCAGCTTACAGATGACTGAAGATTTAGCAATTTTCAGATTTAAATACCAAGGCAGTGACAGTAAATCAAAAACAATACTAAAGATTTACCACAGGTTTACTTTCCCAACTCAAGGCTGGAAAGATCTATACTTCTGAACTATCCAAGAGAAACTTTCTAGCAGGAGGAGACTACTAAGATTTCCACGGAAAAAAGCTTTTGGAAAATACCTTCCCTATGTTCCTTGTACATCTTGAGGCTGCAATAAAAGAAGCCTCAAATCAATTCCTCTATCTCAGATAGCCTTACAAAATTAATTGAAGTCTTGATTAATATTCAACCAAGCTGTTAAAAGAACATTTGAGAAAACATTTCATTTTGAATTTACTCTCAGATGGGACTGTACATATGATATGCAACTTAAAACACTGACAACAGTACCCAATTGTGTGAATATATATTTTTAGAGAGGAATTTGGAAGTAAGTTATTTCAGCTTATAGCTATAAATGGTTACACATACTAAAAGAGGCAGAGATAATCACATTGCTTTTTAAATTGGTCACTATGTGAGTTTTGACAGAAATTACTGGAACCAGAAAAGCTGAAAATTTAAGTTGTAACTGGTATTTAAAAAAATTGCCTAAGATGATAGATAAATTTCTAAAAAGTAACTTCTTACATTTCTTTCAAATACAACCCTTTTCAAGTGTAAGCTCTACCAGAACTCTACAGTTCATGTTTTTCCATTGTTTTGGATAACAGAATCATATACTCAATTTCTCTTATCTTTGAAGTGTAGTTACAGGCAGACACACACACACACATGAGCTAATGATCTTTATGCCAATTCTTTCCTTCTCAAATTTACCTTGTGTTACCTGGTTACCATACCTGCTGGGTAGAGGCTGATCTTCCTTCCTTGAAGGAGCACGTAAAAAATTACACCCTAGACCTGTTTTAAGCTTTGCCACTGTTAGCGTTTCTAAATACTACTACTTATAAATTAGTTAAAAGGTATGGATTAAGGGAGGTAATGTTTGGCAATTCATCTCTGAATGTGGTTCAAGACAAGAAGCCTCAGACAAGAAGCTTTACACTGATAATAGTACTTTACGCTGAAAGACCTACAATGTAGTACAGGCTTTCTGAGGTGGTCTTATTTAACTCTTAAATCTCAGGCATGGGAAAGATAAAGGTTTTAAATAAGCACAGAAACCAGATAACTTAATGTAATCTAACTAAATTAGATTCTAAAGACTAGATCCTGTAGCAAACATTGCAGGGTACAAGAGGCTAATGGATTTGGCTGCAGGGTCCCAAGAGGAAAATATACATCTGTATGTGTTAGTGCATTCACAACATCCCAAATATGTCCAATCACAGACATTCCAACTACTCCTACAAACTACTGGAAACAAAATAGTGAAAATTCTATGATATTTAATTAGGTAATATTAAATTTAGATTACACTATAACATCTTACTATAAACTGCAATATAAAAATTTGTTAGATTACCACGATCCCAATTTTATTTAAAAATCTTTAAAATTTACTGCCAGAACACACTTGGATACGTAATTTAATGTAAAATAAGATATGATAGCTATAAAATGCAGTTTGGCCACTCAGATTGCTGCTCAGGCAATTTTCACATAAAATGGGAAAAAAATAGCTATCTCATTTCTCATCTACAGAACACAGGTCTCCACCCCCGTAATTTAGCATGTAGAAGATCTGTCTCAAGAAAAATGTGCAGCTAGAAGATCCCCACAAAAAGCATGTGTATTAGTATTAAATATCAGCTACAGAAAATTTTTTAAAAATATCCAATTATTCAGTGCATTTCATGGCATGTCGTTAAAGACTGTTTAAATGATCAATGCACTTAATGCGAAGTTTTATATAGTTATGTAAACAATCACAATTTTGTTGGGATTTTTAGAAGCTAATGAGTTGTGCTAATGCATTTTCCCAGCATTCCATTCTAGAAGTCAGCTTCCATCCCACACCCTCCCTGAAAACACTGTTCACAGAAACAATTCCCTAAGGAAGCAAAAAAATTAAAAGATCCAAACATTCACAGAAAGCCATTCAAATAAGTTTGTACGTATAAATAAAAAAAAAGTCCTCTAAATAAATGACACGGGAGGCAATAAATTGACACGACAAGTAAATAAAAGGCTAAAGCACTCCAATACCATTAAAACGGTTTTAATGTTGTTGCAATTCCATAATGCAACAATCATCAACTCATAAAAGACCCAATACTTTAGAATTCATTTTAATCACTCCTTTGTACCTATTTTACAAAATAAAGGCAAGGCATATTTAAAATCCCCTTTACCCTAGATATTATGTACCTATCTTATTTATGCTTATGAAAGTGTAAACTTAAACTCCTATTAAATGTTATATAAGAAAAAATGTAAAAATATTAACCTCTGCTTCAATGTACAGTTTCCAGAATCTGCCAGAACTGGGGAACTGGGCAACAAGGCGTTCATAGGTCTTCCGTGCTTTGTCTATAGGTTGATTCTAAAAATTGAAAATCAAAACAGCATTTACAATATTATGATTTATGTAAATGAATATGCTGATTTTACTCCAGAACCAAATAGTGTGAGTGGACCATAGATAAGGAAATGTAATCCTATGTCACTAAACCTGTGCCTCTCGAATGAGAATGCTCCACGCGTCAAGGTCATATGGATTTTCTTCTAGTTTCTTTTCAGCTTTCTTCACTTTTTCTGGGACATATTCAGCAGCCTAGAAAAATTAAAAAGAAGACATAAGAGATCACAAGTAGAATTTGACAAGTTCTGTCCCCGCTACAAAGTCAAGCTAACAACAACATTCTGACAGTGTAATAATCCCAATCACAGTTTTTATGCTGGAGTTACAAAATTGTTATTTTTTTTTTGAAAACGAGTTGTCCCAGTAAGATAACGCACTCTTGCCACAAGAAGTTCTACATACTTGGTGATCCAGCAAAAAGCTGGACTAAAGTAAGTGTTTCCAAAACACTAGAACAAATTTGAATTTGCCAGAAGATTTATTGCACTATGAATTTTAAACAGTTTGACTGACCTGAAATTTAAGATGAAAAAGTAAATTCAGATCAATTTTTCTATTGCAGACTTCAGCCAAACAAATCTAGGTATCTAGGTTACTGCAAAGAGTCATTCTGTATATGCAGGACAGTATTTCGTATCACACATTACATACAGATTTAACAAGAAAGCTAGGAGATGACAGTTCTAGCAGCAATATATACATGTTACTCAAGCATAATTTGTTAACTTTCTGATCTGTCAGTGTATTCTTGCAGTCTCCTTCCTGTAGCTTTAGCACTAACTACCTTAAACCACTTTTTTTTTTTTCCACTCAGACATTCTATTTGAGTTTAAAAGCTTTTTTGATACTAAAAGCTTTACCAAATTGAACAACAACTTGTTAACAGTTACTATTATAGTATAGGTTTAAGTGTTCTTTTAAAAGACTTGTGGGAATATCTTACTTTATGCTCTCCAGAATTTTTTTCTAGATTTAACACTGTTAGCACAAAGTAGATGAAAAAAAATTACAATCCAATGATCACATACAGACAAGCTTTAAAACACGTTTGTTACAACCCTAAATTATATGAAGTTATTTATTAAGCATGAAATATGGTTCTGACCTGTACTCCAAAAAGCTTATTTACTAACTTTCCAAACTTGACTCATTTTCAGGCAGATGTTAGCAGTCCCAAATCACACGATCAAGTAAATTCTTGCCTTCGTGAGATGTAATGATAACCTGTAAATTATTACTAAAGACCTTTCTTGTGAAATTTTACAAGTTAGCTAGATAATTACTGTTAGAATATACAATCCTGTATTGTATAGTGCAGTGTGACTGATTCACTGTACAGAAAATTCTAAAAAAACCTCTGTCAATTGCTAAAAGATTATTTCAAGAAAATAATTTTAATTCTTAATATTGGATCTAGGTCAATACATAGCTCTGAAGATGAAAAAGACAGTAAACAGGACAGAGAGAACTGATACTCCTATCAAAGGTGCCGTCACAGACTTCTAAAGGGAAAGAGAAGGTAATTAGACACCACAGAGGTATGACTTCTAGTAAAATTAACAAGCATCATTACCACACATCACTCCTGAAGGAAAGCAGATGTTCCAAGAATACAAATCCAAGGTATTATTAATGGATTTTACTGGAAGACCATTTACAGTGGCATTATATGAAGATAAGCTGCCAGTGAAGTATTGTACAAAACAGTGACTTAAAAAAAGACAAGAAAAAGCTGGGGCTGGCAAATGCAGTAAGCCTGAGTTGCTTAGGAACATCAACTTTATTTTTAGGAGTGTTCTGCCCCTTTGCTTTTGTCAACCTCTGCAAATGCACCACTATACAACAGTTGCTTATGTTATACATCGCAATTCAACTTGATCCTTTAAAAAAGCTACTGTATTTTTAAGTATTTTTCAGCACTACCTGACTACAGTCAGTCCTACTAGCAGGATACAACTCAAGGCATATCCCTTAGAAGAATTTAAATTAAACTTACTTATAAAATGGACAAATGATCAAAAATGTTGTGGAACTGTTAAACCGACATGCAATAGCAGTCATGCATGAAAGGGAAAAGGAAAAAAAAATCAGTAGGAGGGGCTTTATAGGAGTTTTCAATTTAGTTTGAGTCATTCTTAGCATTATTTGCTCAGTGCAAAGCTGTGAAGGCAAGTATCAAGTCCCACAGCAAACCAAATTATAAAATTAACTTGATTTAAAAAAAAATCAAAAATTAGTAGCTCGAAGTAGTAAATTTATACATTTCCATATGAATATTTTTACATCCCTAAGTCCATCAAAATTCTGACTTTGCAATACTGCATGTTATAGTTTGACTGATACAGGCTTAAGAAGCAAAACACAGTATGAAATGATCTAGTGGTGTTATTTCTTCCACAATGATATGCATAAACATATTTCAGCTTACAGAAGACAGCACTGAAGCTGAAATATCCTAAGACTATCTCTGCAGATGACCCAAAGTTGAAATGTTGTTTATTCAATAAAGCACTAATTCAAATTTGTCCACATCAGTGGTAAGCATTGCTTCCCATATTCCATTTCAGTGCAATTGACTTGTCTCAAATATTCCACCAAGCATATATTATTCTGCATTCAATTAGATAGAGATACTTATCAGGAGTACTGTTAATGTCAGCTACAATAAAAAAACCAAACCACCCTACAAAAAACAACTGCAGCATTTGTGGAAACAGAGTGTCCTGCACTGAAAGTAGTGACATTCAAACAGGAAAAAGTAAAATGGACCACTGAAGCACTCCTCAGCTATTTTTAGTAGTAGTTCAGTTGTGTTATCTCAAACCTTTCCATGTGACACACAAAACTCAACTGACAAGGCAGTGAAACAGTTAAGGCTTCCAGGAACTTGATTTCATGAATGCAGATATAGGGCAATAAACCCAGAAAGGCGGAAACAAATCAAGCTGGTGAAAAAATAAGTGCTGATAAAATGCAGAATCATAGCAATTCTACATTAATTTTGTATGTTTGATACAGGACTCCTAATCTGTGTAAGAAGTGTAATAAAATGTTCATTCTTTTATCAGAAAAAAAATACTAATTTCCTAAATTAGCAAATATTCACTTAGCAGCAGATAAAGTTCTCCATGCAGTTATATAGACAAAACCTACAGGAATTCTACAGAATTGAAAATAGTGATAGGATCAGGGTTTTAAACTAGACTGCCTAGAATTGCTTGTACCTTACGTCATACGTAAGAAAAATCCCAACTTCTTAAGGCAAGTGAGCACTCCTCCTGTCCATATCCATCTCCGGGATGGATAAAAGCCATCCACATTTCAGAGAGTCAAACTCCATTGCAGGCAAATCAGTGACCTGGCTGTATTCGAGCCAAAACAAGGCCTCATTACCTTGCACCTTCACAAATAATCATGCCTGATACATTGGAGAAATCAACACTTGGGATTTCCAGTCTGGACCATTTTGCCAGAACTAGGGAGTGTTAGCAAAGACGCATTCAGTTACACATCAAACCTTTGAGGACATCTACCATAAGCACGCAGTGAAAGGAACAAGGAGCTTGACTTTTAACCTAGCTCAACTATAGCCAGAAATGTTCCATCCCAGCTTTGAAAACTGCATGTTAACTGCACTCCATGCTTAGATCTGCAGTTACCACGGTTCAAGGATATGTGGCTTTTGATTATGTATTTTTAATTGTACTGCTTTCACAACAGCCAATATCCAACACTGTGAAGACTTAATTCTTGGGTGTTTGTTCACTGCCATGATCCTGCCCCTAGATAAGCATTTTCAGTCCCTCCCTCAGGTTAACAGAGGCATTTGAGTTAATCACGTCCTGTAACAAGCCAGTTCAGGGAGTTAAATCAGCAGAAAAATAATCCTATTAAAAAAGTGATTAACTTCCCAATGGTTCAGCTCCTTGATTTCAGGGTAAGATGTGATGCAGAATAAAGGATGCGAAATCATACAGGACTTTAGCAGTCCCAACTTAGCTCAGCTTAAACTACTGTAGAACTGCACCTAATGAGACAGATACTGGCTTTTAACTTTTCTTTACTGCCTGAAAAAAAATGCTGCAAAGAATTGTTGCATACAAACTAGAAAAATACTTTTTTCCTCTGCTTTTGATAATCGTGTTTGGTATATCTCCCACATAATCAGGCTCCTATCCCACAAACAACCCTCTGAAGATCACGGAATTATTTTAGCACTTAAAGTTCCATGTTCACAAGTATCTGTATAATTACCATCTAGTCTGATTCACAGCTTCCTTTTTATTATTTATACACAGATAAAGAGCAACTGATTTTTACTACAAATTGATACTAAGAGTGTAAAATGGTATTTATGACCACAGTTTCCAAAACCTGAAAAGACCTAAAACCAAATTATCCAACAGGAAGTCTAGGAGGTCCTTCCGCAAAATACATCAACTACACAAAATCTAAATTTGAATACATAAAGAATGCCTGAGAAAACAAGAACAGAAGAAACAAAGTTGACTTTTAGCATTTAGTAAAAGTTATTTATCAATTACCTTCAAGGAAATATTTTTTGTTTATATCTTACTGCTAAAAGCAACACCTAAAAGCAACACTTAACACTTTCCCCAGGCCTCTGAGAATGAACTCTCATGACTCCAAAGTGTGTAAGAAAATACCAAGCCTAACACCTCTTTTGACTATTTGCACTACCCAATGCATCAATTGCTTAAAGCATCCTCCTGTTTCCATTAAAGGATCTTCTGCAGTCAAAAGGAAAGGTATTTAAACAGCTGTTCCACTGAAGTGGTCAGTTTAAGATGCTTTAAAAACTACCACCAAGACATATGGGCCACTGTACACAAAAAGGTAGGAATTTTAATGACTAGTTCAATCAAATTGGTTCAACATCCAAAAGGAGTTTTATGTCCATTAAGATAGAAGCTACTGGTTGGAGGTTTTGGCTGGCTGTTGCAGTTTAGCACAGCCTGGACTGTAACAGACCCAGTGAATATAATTTCAAATATACTAACATGCAACTTAAAAAGGCATTATTAGTTGTCCAGTTAGGTTAATTTACAGGTTTGTTTAGCCTAAGTTTTTTTCCTTAAAGTTTAGTTATAGTTCTATGTGCACAGAACAAGTTTTAAAATCCTTTCTTTGGTAACACATCCCTTCATTACACTTAATTACACCTTATCAATCTTTGCACTTTCTTAAATCTGTTTTTTAATGCCTTGCCTTACTCTATTCTACAGCTAAGTCAATTCAATTTTTGTCTTTTAAGACTGGGTCATTACTAACAGACATAACCCAGCATATTAATCTTAAATAATTTAAAAAGGATACTTTCATAAGTACTGCCTGCCTGCCCGCCCCCGCCCCCCCCAAATCTGGGCTGTTTTATACCTCTGAACAAATCAAGAGTTTTAGATTAGTAATGATTGCCATTCTTTCCTCATGAGACTGTTTCCCAAACATTAGCATTTAGACAGACACATTTACCACTAACTTCCTCTTGGCATACCTGAAACTTTCTGACCCTGGAAATGCAGCTAAAACATAGATTGTTTACAATTGTGTAAAAATTGGAAAAAAATCCACATTTACCAACTCAAGTCTTCCTCCACCAATCCTTGTGTTCATTCTGTTTACAACACATTCCTACAGTAAATGTAAACGGTGACAGTAAACCCAGTTTTGCTACATATCATATAAACCAATACGCTCTTAGAGGAGTTTCTGTCAAATGGCTCCTCCTGAGAAGTTAAATCCACACAATCCTGCAAGAATAAACTTCTGCTTTCAGTACTGCACTCAATGACATCTATTTTTAAAATGCTAAGCTAAAGTTAACTACAATAACATTTACTATTGCATTCAGAATTCAGAAACTTACACAATGCACTATAGCAGACACAAGGCATGAATGAAAGCAAGGAGTACAAAGAGACAAAAGTACCAGTAAGAAACTGGAATAGACTGCTCTAGAGGGTTTTTTCTATAGCCACAGAGACAATACAGACATCTTTTTTTCCACAGCTCAGTCTTGGACCAGATTCATATTTATGTAAAGTAACATGCATCATAGACTGGAGGATGTATCTCAGTTACAGGAAGCATGAAATGCATGTTCTAACCTTAAAAGATTAGAAGGCAACTAATGCAGGGGTAAAGCAAATATTGCATCAAGTCTTCAGATAAAATTGATGCCTGGCAAGTATATATTTATGAAGTGGACAAGAATAGCGGTTCGGCCATGGTAGAAAGCGGCAGAGAGCACAATGAATTTAGGTCTTGTTAGAGAGTACACAAAACCACCACCACACGATTGAAATGAATCTAGATGTGTACATTAAGGTCCAGAAAAATGTAAAGACATACACAGGTGCAAGTGCCTACTCTTTGTAACCTTGACACATGAAGAGATTGGGAAGAGCTTGTCAGGGAATTCTCTGGCAAATGGTGGCAGATGCAGCCTTTCAGTCTACAAATGTAGATTTCTATGATATAGACAGGGCTAAGTGTTTGGTATTCTAAAAACTGACCTTGGAAATTCTGGTTTGTTAAACATCATGTAGACTTTACCAGGAGTCTGGCAGGGACCTAACAGATTTTAAGTCCTGACGTCATTCAACCAGTTCTGCAGAAATTAATTTGGGTCCAGCATAGTTAGCTCAGCGCAGGAATTTAAAATATACTACCATAGTGGTGACTACATCACATTTTTTTGCCGCCCTGCCTCAGTCTGGTCTACAATAATGATGCAAGGAAGAGAAAAACCTAAATAATGTAGCTTAGACTCCTGATCTACACAGTAAAGCAGCCTAACCATGCCTGAAGTTAAGCTCAGCCTAAAGGCAGTAAAGCCACATTTCAATTGCACTGCACCTGGTACAAAATAAAGCCTCCTAAACCCCAGCTGGGTCCTTTAACCTTACAGTACCTTTACTCTCCCACCTTCCCTACATCCAACATTCCACACACTGTTCTTTCTTCCAACACCACCACAACTTTGTACTTACTGGAGACAGCATGGCAATTTGTTAGTCACCTGGCTGCTTTGGGAAGGTCCCCTCCAAACCCCAAGATCTGAGAAGCAAGATGCAGACACCTCTGCATGTCAGTGAGTCAGAGCTAACAATTCTGATTTGTCAAAGATCTTTAACACCTGCATCATACACTATCCCATGTACATCTTATGCACATGGATGCAAATTAAACTGTACAATCACCCCCTTATACTGATCTATGTGACTATCAATGAAAATGGCACCTAAAAAATCAAAAGCTGGTCATGGAAGCTGAAAATGAAACCTGAAACACCAAATCAGATGCAATTCAACCTCTGCCTAACTTCAAATTCCTACAGAAAGGAACATTTAAAACTATAAGAATATTGTGCATGTAAAGTCAGAGTGCCCTTCAGTTAGCACTAGGTTACAATACAGAGCAGCTCCAGTGTGGGGAAGGGAGCAAGGCACAACTGGCCCAATCACAATGCTTTGTTGTTCCTCCTTCCATAGAAACACAGTCGATTTAGGTCTATTGTGCTCTGTAAGACTGCAGTTAGACTAGCATCAACTCTTACTTAAGGTACACCTGCCTCACTACTGGATGAGTGGCACCTATGGTGTGGAAAACTTCATGGTAGTATTGCTGAAGACACTGATATTGAATTATGGCCTATCTTAACATTAGGAGTAAGAAACAGAAGTCCACCAGGGTAAGAAAAAAATAAATGTAGAAGACAACTTAGTGAAACAGAAGAAAATTGATGGGAGAGAACTGTCCATAACAAAATTAGACACTTCTAGGAAACCAGAATCCAGAGGCCTTCATAAGGAAGATGGAGTAGGAAAAACCCCCAAATTTAAACCAACCTATAAGGCTTCTTTCTATTTAAAGTGCACCCAACATGAAAACTGTAATCACAATGGGTAAAAAGGATGAACCCTAATATGGATCAAAAAAAAATCCAAACCATATGTTAAACTACATGCTCTATTTTGGCTGCAAATAATGATTTGCATTTTTTTTGAATGCTAAAACCCTCTGTAATGTGGCATCATAATATTAAAGCTGTTACTTTCCAGAATAGCTTTTACTTCAGTATGCAGACAATAATTCAACCTTTTGCATGTTAAATTCTCCCTTGCAAAAGAAAATAAAACCTTGTCAGCATTGTTTTTAAGTTAAATAGTAATATATTTCAAGCTACAGAATCACACTACTTTAACCAGATGTTTCATTATGCAATTAAACATCAACGTAATTTTTAAAAAAAAATATATTGGAATAAGTAGGCTTAAATGTGAAATGTATTGCACATCAGGATTACAAAATTTTACTGTAGCATATTCTTACTTCTTTGTAGCCATCTACCTTGTGATGAAGTAAACCATTCTGAAGAATCTCTTGCTTAAACATACTAAAGTATACTTATTAACCTGACCAGCTTTGAGCATACAGGCTGGTAATTCATAAGATGTTTTCCTAATGAGACAGAAACTGGGTATTTCACATTCTGAGCACTTGTCTTTCCCACCCCTCAGAACTGGTGATCTTACAAAGAGTTTACCTGCCACCCTTTCAGAGTACGGGCTCAGACACAAACATAACCTGTTTTGTAAGGAGACTGACATTCTACAAAGAAAAGCTTCTTAAGGGACCACTAAGACATCAGCTTAACTTTAAGTATTTTTGTAGGCTACATTGGCCACTAAGGCATGCCACAGTGTTATCAATCATTCCTCCCTTGGTCAGGAACTTTCATCTCCACCTCTCCAATTAATACTGATTTTAAACATAGCCCTAACTATTAAAAACGCCTGTTTAGAGAAATTCTGCCAGGAAGTAGGAGATAGTTCATGGTAATACCAGATTTAAAAAGATGACATAAAAAACTCTGATTGCACCTGCCTAAAAAGTAAGTTATGATACATATTTTAGTATATTAAAAAAAACAAGCCAAAACCAACTGAAACGGTAGTTATTCCCCCCTAAGAGCAAGAATGCTGCACCACAAAGAAGATTCTTTATTAAATAAGCGTATTTTTCTTGTTTGTAATTTAAACGTGTTTTAACAATGTCTTATTCTGGAGGAAAAGGGTACTGTTAAAGAGGCACACAGCCTTATATGTTAAGCGCATATGTTCAGCAAACGCTCACTTTACAAAACACTGCAAATGTATCAGTGTAAACAGCTCATCCAGGTTTCAATTTTCTTGCGGAGTGCAGGTACTCAATGACCACAAATAAATGAGATAAGGAAAGCGAAGCTCACTGGAGTGTCTACTGTCCACCTCGACCTGAATTAAAGTTTGCTTACCAGGAACGCGAAGACTGAGAGAGACATAGCTTTCAGACCATTACCGGTTCTACCGAGGACGGACGCTGGGAGCGGCTCCGCGCACCCCCTTCCCCCATCGCAACGGTTCGCTGACGGAATAAAGTCGAATTCCTCAAAATGGGTGTGTGCGGTGGGGGAGGGGAATCCTTCGCCGACCACGCCGCTGAGGGCACCGGCAGACCTTACAGGCGTGGGAAAGAGGCAAGGGCCGCGCTTCCGCACCCCGGCCACACTCCCCTCAGCCACCGGGGCGGCCCGCGGTACGGCTGCCAGCGCGACGGCAGCTCCGGGCGGCGGCCGGCTCCACACGCTGCGCCATACGCTCGGCCTCGCCGTCCTGCCGAGGCCTGCAGAGGCCGGCCACCACCAGGCAGCCCCGGGCCGGGCCGCGACGCCCCACCGCCACGGTGGCCCTAGCCCTCACTGTTCCCCTCAGTGAGCGGCCTACGACCTCACCCTCCTCCTGCTCACCTGATCGCCGGCAGCTCCCTCTCCGGACATGGCGTGCTAAAATACGGCTGGGGCACAGAGGCCCTAAACAGATTAAAAATCTCTTTAAAAGGGCGCCCGGCGCTGCTGCCGCCGCCGCGGGCAGCTCCACCGGTCGCGCCAACCGCCGCGGCCCGCAGTTCCAGCAGCGTTAGCAACAAAATGGCGGCGCGGCGCCTCCGGTCCGGCTTTCAGCGGGGGCGGGGGGGGCGGGGAGGAGCGGCGCCGCACGGGGAACGATGGGAAAAGCTAGAGGCTGCACGCGGGGAAAGAGGTAGGAGGCAGGAAGTACATCATAGCAGCGCGCGGCTCTGGGGCGGAAGTGGTCAGTGAATGTGTTCCTGAGGGAGGCTCCGATGGCGAGGGGGGCGCGGCGGTCCGGCACCCGCGGCGGGGCCTGGCTTTCCTCCCCGGCCTTGTGGGGGGCAGGCCTGTCTCCCGCGGGCCAGCCCCGCCTGCCTCCCGCCGCGTAGGAGAAGGGCGAAGCACTGGGGTCCGCTCCGGAGCCGCGAGCGGGGCGCTCCCTGAGGGGCTGCCAAGTAGGGCCCTGGGGGCCGCAGTGGTTGTACTCATGGCGCTCGTAAGGTTCGCAGTGTGGGCGTTTTCTCCCATCGCTCGGTCCCCGTTTCCTGGCAGACCGCTTGTTGTTGAAGTTCCGAAGGACAGCGGGCAGAAACTGGGAGGTTTTGGTGACCTCTAGCCCTGGCCATGCGGGCTCGTCATGGGCTACTTCTTTAATGAAGCGTTGCCTGTTGAACAGTCACTTCTTTGCAGCAAGCCGGCACTCTGCCCTTGGTGAGGTAACGTCAGCAATGTCTGCTAGCAGTAGACCCATCCCGTCCACCTCACAAGAGCTCTTGTTAATCAAGGAGACAAGTTCAAAAGACAGGCTAAGAGGTCGTCATCTCAAAAGACCTCAAGGACACAGGAGGCAGCTCCCCCTAAAGCTACTTAACTTTATTTACAAAGTAATCACCAGTCTGTCTGTGAGAGAAGGGCTTTGAATCGGCCACTGCAGAGAAACTGTCTGCTATGTGAAACAAATTCGTTGAAGGAGGCTTGGCAGATACCAAGGTGAAAGCTGACTTGGCTGCCTTCACAACAACAGTGTAAGTGTTATTAACATTGTATAATACAATCATATTTATACAGAAATACTTGATACTAGCATTCTTTGGGTTCCTCTTGGCTTGTCTTCCAAAAGTTACGTTCTTAAACCACAGTAATGTGTGGAAAGAGGACACAAGAAAAACATTATATGTAACCTTTTCTCCTGAAGCTTGACCCCGCCCACCCAAAAAAAGGGGGAGCAGATAGTAAACACTTATTTGACCAATCTGTGAAGTAACATTTTTCTTCCTAATACTGAAGAATTTTGATTCTGTTATTCTTCAGAAGTGAAATACAAACATGCCTATCAATTTGTCTTGATAGATGAGATGTCCTGTTCTCTGATTTCCTAGAGAATAGTGATTTTGGTATATGAGGCTAATTTGTTGTTTCTTAGGGGCTATTTCTTCCACATCACAACAGGCCCCATTTTGAAAGTATTTGATAGATAAATACAATTTCTTTCAAAAAAATGGCATTTCTAATTCATCAGTGTAATGTTTTTGCATTTCCCATCTAGGAACCAATTCCTTATAAGTAATTGCTTAAAGCAATGCTGGTGAAACTTCTAATTAGATAATACATATGTTATTCTAGGTCTACAGAGTGTTCTAGTTCTTTGGTTTTTTGTTCAAGTATATTTGTATTCTAATTTTAGCTGCTTCTGATTTTGGGATTGCCTTCAGCTTCATAAAATGTTAAAGGTGTGTTTGAATGACAACAGCACCAACAACATCTTGCTTGACTAATAGAATGAGTAGTAAAGAGCAAAAGAAGTGATGCCTAATGTCATTAAGACTTTGCTCCTTACCTCCTATGGCCCCTCACCCCGCGTAATAAAATAATGTGCTTTCTCTTAAACTGGTGGTGTTCTTGATTTTTGTAATTCTATGCGTAGAACAGACTTTGGGCAAAACTCCAGCTGCTGTAAATACAATCAGTGCCTATTCCTCTCTGTCAAGTGTTGCTTTGATATCTTGAATGAGCTGCAGCTCTAATACGTGATGGTCTTAACTCCTGATGTGTTAGTTAGAGAAAATTAAAAGGACCATTAATGTACAGAAACAAAATTAAATTTTAAATTCTTATTGATACTTTGTATCTTACTGCTTCAGTCCTAATAGCTTCCCTTGCTTTGAAGGTAAATGTGAACTTTTTCACAACTGTGTGATAACGAAGATGTTTATGTTTTGGTGTGAATCTCACAAGGGGCGGTATTACTTATAAAACCTGTGTGTAAATGATAGGTTATGTTTCAAAGTAACTTTGAAAATGTTTTCTTGTCTTAAATTTAGAGTTTAGATATAACAGTGTTAGCTTAACTCAAGTTTTGCCTCACTGTAACTTAAATTTGGTCCTCGTGCAAAAGTCTACTGGCTTTTCAGTAGTGTTGTAAGTTTGTTAGTTGACCCATTTGACAGGCTGATTTGGAGCTTTCTTGTTGATGGTATGGGAGCAAATAATGGGGATGCAGCAGCTAAGCTTATAACAACAACTTAGTTGCTAATTCCTTCTGTGTAGCTCAAATGTTGTTTTAGCATGTGGCTGTTCCTTCCCTTCCTTCTGAAGCTGCGTCATCTCTAGTGGAGCAGCTCAAGGCTTTTAGCCTGAGGTAACTGGAGCAGTAAAGACATGATTACAGGCCTGTCTGCTTGGGAAGGCTGCACTTTAATTTTCAGATGGTTTGCGCTATCAAAGCAACAAGACTTTGCTAATATGTACTATGCTGTAGTGATTCATGCTTAGTTCAGTAATTGACATGAAACTTAATGGCAAGCTATGAGTTAACAAGTAAACTGTTGGGGGTTATACTGTTCTGTGACTGTTGCAGAAATTGAAAACAGATCTGAAACTGAACATGAGTTGAAGACTACTATACCTACAGTTCAGTGGTACTTAAATATTTCTGCTTGTGAAAAATAGACAAAAAAATGTGTCAGGGAGAAAAAAACACAACTGGAAGAAAATGAGATCTTAAAACAAATAGATGTTGAACCTTAAAGGCTGCCAGGCCAAGATCTTGGCAAACCATGAAGTGGGGCAAACTTGAAAGGAAACTTCACAGAGTTGGGGCAGTCGTTATCGAATAGAGCTGACACACCTGTCTTCCAAGTGATTTTAGCTGCCATGGCAGATTATGTTTTAATACTAGTTATGAGATTGCAGGTTTTGTGCAACCCTTTTAGTGCTACTCTATAACCACTAAAAACATTGCTTGGAAACTTTTTTCAAAAGGATTCACTCACAGATATAATTGTCTGCTCAATGCTAGAGAGAATGTTTAAAGCTCTTAGATTTGAACTACCCTAATAATTTCTATGTGTTAATGCTGAATCTCAGACTACCTGAATGCAGAGGATATTGAGAATTGTCCTCCCCACTCCATCATAATATTATTGGAGGCTGTGTCACCCCTCCTCTGAGAGGGATTTCAGCATGGGTAGGAAGTTATGTTGACCTGAAAACTGAGACCTTGTCTTGCTATTGGCCAGGGTGATGGTGAGCCCTGTTGTTTCTTCAGCTGAGAGTTCTGCAGTACTTGAGTATCCCTATGGAGCCCATAATCTGTTCTTTTATATTTCTAAATTGACAACACCATGGGAATTCTGTGAACTAAAAACAGAAGGTAGTCCAAATTTATATTCCCATAGGCCATAATTAAGAACAAAATTAATCTTTCTGCCAAACTGGTTTTGCTCCCTATTTGACATCTACTGTTTTAGAGCAAGGTGTGTCTCACTAATTGGTTGCATCAATGGCAAAGGTGAGGAAGGAAGCAAAATCCAAGCTAACAAGCTTTGCCAAGTTTGTTTTCTTGGGCTCTGCACTGGTACTGCTGGAGTTTATAGTGAAGAGTGAAGGAAGCAGCTGGGAGGATTTGGGTGGTGGTGGTGAGAAGGCAATAGTGCTCAGCTGAAAATGGTATCCTATAAGGACCTTTCAGTTGACAGGAATGTCAGTGTGTGAAACTATTTGCATGGCTATGTGACTGGTCGGAGCTGTGGCATCAGATCTGTTGCCTGAGTAATACTGTCTGAAATAGATTCCTTTCTGGGCATTTCTCATTCTGATCACCATGTCACGTGCAGCACAATGCTACAGAGAGCCTTTCTTTGCTCTAAATACGTGATTTATGGGTGCTGAAGTAGGAGATTAAGGCAGTGAGCCACTTGCTCATTGTGTGAGACTCAGACAGATATATGCACTCTGGGATTTGGAATACGGAAGACCTCAATATGTCAAAATTATGCAGTCTGGGTATTGGATCTGTTGCTGCTTCTATGTTGCCGGATCCAGTAGTGGTCTCTTCTATTATCAGTAGTTGGGGAGGAGATGTCTTGTCTTGTTCCGCCTTGTTTCCAGTTCATGCCTTCTGTTGCCATCTTTCCCATTTGACTGTTGTAGGCAATCTGAAAGGCATGGTAGGCATTCACGGTGTGTATGTGTGTTATTCCAGCTACCAGTGTCTGAGATGCTGGTGATATTCATCCCAGTAGAGGTTTAAAATATGGAAAGTGTGGAGAGGGTCATGTGTCCTGAAAGGTGTCTAGATTACAGGAACAGAAACCTAAATTATGGCAATAGCAAAGGATGAAATTATGTCCCCTGTTACCCAGTGAATCAGGCTTCATGATCACAGTCTGTTAGGAAATTAAAAAGAAGGGAATCAGTGGCATGCAGTGGTAAATGATGTGGGTGTAATGCAATGAAAGAAAGTTTCTTTTCTGGAGAATAGAGAGAAATTTGTCAGGTTTTACAATTAGTTTATTTAAGGAATGAAACTAATTTAGAAATTTAGTATATAAGCAGAGAACAAAGGTGAATGGATTAGTGAATAACTAGGGTGAATAGTAGACAATAATTGTAGCGGACTGCATAGTTGCAGTAATGTATAATAATGTGTAAAAAGATGTTAAAATTATGGATTGAATTCTAGCCTCCTCAACATCAATTAATTTGCTTGAATTGGCTATCATTTAATGCTATTTAACACAGTATTGCCTCATTTATTTTTTGTAAGCAGCTTTTCAGCTTTCCAAGAAAAGTATAAATAATCCACATGTAGACCAAACAAGCTTTTTAAAAATCTTCTTCTGTTTTTATTCCAGTGTGCTTTTCCAGTATAAGTAGTTGTTCTCTTTCTATAACGCTACTCGCTGTTGTGGATCAGTATTAGTCTTCATCAACATTTATTTATATTACATTGTGGATTCTTTGGAAGATTTACCATAATGAAATGAAATCTGAAGCTGGATGTCTATTTAAAACTGTATTTCAATGATGAAACATTAAGCAGAGAAAATAGTACTGAAAGTTGTTTAAGCCAACAGCTGGATATCCTCAGAGGCAGAGTTACATTGGGGTTTTTTCCTAAGATTTGTGGACAGATATTTATGGATGTACCATTTATAGTCTACATATAGTGAGTCCAACATGTCCTGAATGCTTTGGGTGTATAGTATGTGTGCAGATCAGTTCTCCAGTACGTGCACAGTCAGTCTCGCATGTCCAGCAGCCATTTCTATGGCATTCCTGCATGCCTACCACCAGGCTGCAACAGTGTCCAAGTGTCTGAAAATCGGAGAGAGACTAATGTCCTCCAGTTCTGCCTGCACAAAATTTCTGGCAAAAAAATAGAGGAAATCTAGAAAAACTCAAATTGCAGAACAACGTTTAAAACAAACAAAAACTCCCAACCAAATAAAAAACCCCCATACAAACAAAACCCCAAACTAATTAAAAAAACCCCAACTGAATAATGCTGTTTGCCTGTGTACTGGATTAAAGTGGAGTCCAAACAAGCCTTTCAGCTAGAGGGATAAAGATGAAGCAATGGATACAAATACAGCAGCACAGTTCACTAACTGCAGCATTCTCAAATTTTTGAGTGTTTGACTTTGCAACCTAAGTAGTTTTGAAGTAGCTAAAACATGTTTAATGACCACTACCATGGCTAGATCTCTTCTTGCAGTTTGTCCCTGTTGGCTTGTGACCACTCCGTGTCCCCAGCCCCGACTCACCCGGGAGGTGGCAGACAAGCACCGCTCCGGCTCGCCTGGAAGTGGAGCAAGGGGACAGGCAGCGCGGACCTGGCAGCTGCCCAACAGAGAAAATGGCAAGGCAGTAACTTCGGGTCTTTTTGTGTCGATTACAGGACTTTTTCCTGCCGTGTTACTGTTTGACATCAGAAGTGGCTTTCTATGAATCCTACTATGAGTCACAGCTTGCAACGATGGATCATTTTTATAGTATTTTAACTTTACCTTATTTTAGGAAAAAGTCACGCGCATCCCAGTTTTAAGGATATTAATACTCAAAGGTAATAATAAGGGCAGAAAATAGAAGAATACGGAAGGAAAATAGAGGCATCAAAGGATGGTTGGAAATCAAAGAGGGAACTTGCCAGTATTTGGCATAGCAATCATCATCCAACAAATACAAAGAACAAAGTAGGGTGGGGCAGAACATACTTATTTGTAATAGGTGTTGCACACTTTTGCAAACCAGTATTCAGCTTTGGTTGTTTTCCAGTGTATGCTTACTCTGGTTGTAAATACATAGACAAAGCCTTTTAAAAACCGTGTTGAATGCAGTTATTTCTCGCTTAGGATCAGTGATACAAAATTCAGTGTTTATTGTGATTATCTGATATAATACTGGAGTGCTTCCAAAAATGTTAGTGATTAACAGCAAATAAAAACTGAGTACCTAAGCATAGTGTTGCTTGCACTCAAATGCCTTTTACTTAGCTGAATAATCCAATCATCATAAGATGAGGGCGTACAAGTAAGTTTATAAGACATTAGATGCTATTCATTTTCAAAATATATTGGAATACATAAACACAGAACATCACAGGTTTCCACCTCAGGCTGTTTTGGGTAGAACTCTTGTTTTCTTAAATACAAGTTGTCCACAAACTAGGAAGTTCAGCCTGCTGACATAAATCCTACCTATTCAAGTGCCGTGTTTGTGCAGCCTAGAGAAACAGGAAAGGTGGAACTGGCCAACCAGTCCACCTGTAATGGGGGTGGGGAGGTTGCTATGTGACTATAGTATTTGATGTTTTACTTGAAAGCTCAGCTCCAGGAAACAAGGGTTTACATAAGAATCAATCAATCTTTCTTTCTTCTAAGTTAGTTTCCTTCTATTACGAAACAAAGCTTGTTTGTGTGTTCCAAGTACATCGCAAACTCTCAGAAACCTGGAAGCAGTGTGAAATGAACTAATGTTTAGGCTTCTTGTAATCTCCTCATTTTAGGTAAATTTGACTTACAAATCTGGGAAATGCCAGTATCCTCCTGGTGCTGGAATAGCAATCACTCCGTCCTTCCACATTCATGGTGTACAGCTTGATCCACAAAATGTTCCTTGCCTCAGTACACCTTCCAAACCTATTGTGACTGTCCTGTGTGTCCCACCTTAAGCTACGCTTCTGTCTCTAATGCAGCTATTGGCAGAGTTTTTGAAGAAATAACTAATGTTTCTGACCTCTGTGTAAATCTCTTATACTGGCGATGTTACCTAGTCCAGACTTAGACCTGCCTGCTGCACTTGAAATAACAGCTCCCTTTGAGTTTATCCCTGTGTAAATTTACCTTGGCAGATTGCGTGCTCTTTGAATTAAGGATTATGTTTTCATATTTATCTATAAAGCATCTGGGTACCATGGTGATCAGATCAGACAAGCAGACACTTAAATTTGCACTTAATATTAGCTGACAATGCCAGGGTCCTTTTCCATAAGAAGCTGTGTGCTTCATGTTAACAGAGCTGTGTTCTCTAGTAAAAACAGTGGTTCCAAGTCTAGTGTGTGCTATTTTTTAGTAAATCAGTAGGGACACAAAGCTAAAGAGGTGCTTTTACATTCTTTTTATTAGCTAAGCTTGTAGTTAGCAGCGAAGTTACTGCATTTGAACCTCAGTCATGGTACCTCAGCTCAACTATCACGTGCTATAGTAGAATTTGCTTTGGTTTTGTATTTCTGAACTAGCATAACACTGCACTTTGAAATCTCAGTTAAAGGAAATGTCTGCAGCCTAAATATAAGAAAAAATATTCTAGTCAACAGTCTGAAAAGTATTACCTCTTCTAGGGAGCTCTAATTACATATTGATTGTACTTAAATCTTACATTAGAGTTAATTTCATGTTAAATTCATGCATTTGTGGGGTTTTTTCTTTGTGTTATTTTGACAGTTTTTAAATAATAATACATGGATGACTGTTTACTCTGGAACACTCATTTAATTTTATTAGCATGTGGAGGGAAATGAGGCAGAAAAGCTCTTGTTCTAAGCAGTAACTTTCTGAAGACTAGGGACAATTCCTGTAGAAAATTCTTCCCTGATTATGGTATGCATTATCACATACTGTTTGTGAGTTGCTATCGTTATACGGTGAAGCAGTTAAAACCCTCAATGGTGAGCTACAAGACAGGCCATGAAGCAGTTCTTTTCATATATTAATATAATTTTAGTTGCATATATGTGTATGTAAATGTAAAATTACCCAAAATGTAATGATCTTGCAATGATCTAACACAAAAATGAGTGCGCCATGGATTTTTATTATGTTTGTTTGCTCCTTGACCAGAAATTATCTGCCTTTATTTCTCATCATTCAGTCTTTCTGTTGTCACTCTTCTTGCAGTAGTTTGTCCTGGTTTTGTTCCTGGAAGAAGCAGAACAAGAGCTGCTGTGTATCACAAGTATGCATCCATTCCACTGTATGAAAACCAGCATTTCAATGCAAATTTGATCAACAGTGAATGAATCCCATAACTTTCCTTTTTATTTCTGTAATTCATTAGAAATTATGAGCACAGAAGGATGTATGTATCCCAGCACACTTTGGGAATGCCATCCACTCAGACATGACAGTAGGTTTGGGAATATTGTCAATGCTAATTACCTGTAAATCCAAGTGCCCCTTGCAACAACTGTAGCTTTCCCAGTTACAAACATATTGCCAGCAGATCTGAAACAATTTGGCAGTAACTGTTTTCACAGAATGGTAGAAACATGCCTTTAGGTTATTCTTTGGATGCTAAAAGTACCAGGGAACTTTCTCACAAAGCTTTATGTGTATAAAAAGCTCTGGACCTACTGTGGTTTAAACATCAAGATGTGTTTTCTGCAGCATGCGCTCGCGTTCCTGAGTGAAATACAGCCTATGTAAGAATCACTGATCTGTCAGAACAGAACCAGTTCAGTCCGTGGATCTGTGTCAATGTAGTCTGACAAAGTTGCTGCTAATGTTTTTTTGTGAACTTCAGCTCTAAAACACCTTCTGAAACTCCCACTGCTATCTCCTTGCAGAAACGTTGCATGCCTAAAGAGCAACAGGTCTCTATCCTAGTAATTAGGGAGAACAGAATCCATTTCTATGTTGTGTTATAGACTACTCCTACCTTAACTTTGTTACTACTAAGAAATAAATTTCAGGGGCCTCCTTTATCCCATGACCCCCCTAGATGAGCAGAGAAGTTATCCCTTAATTCCTTTTGAGTGCAAGCAAGAAATAACGTCGTGTGCTAAGGTCCTGTATGTCTCAGAACACAGAGTCGGGGGGCTCTAGTTGTCAACATGCTGGTGAGATCGAAGGCCTGGCAGCAGCATGGAAACTCAACAATGGCATGGTATTATGGAAGGATATACAGGTCTTGTTGAAAAGCATGTGATAACTTGCTGCTTGATTCACATACTGATGACAAATGTTTAGGGAGTATGATAAGCTAATTAATGACTGTACATATGTGATAGATTGAAGGGTGACACATAATAGTGTCTCGTAAGTTATTTACTCATCAAAGGATGTAATTGTGTTTAGAAAAGCTGAAAGATGGCAGGTTTGGCTGGTTGTGTTAGAGTAGTTAAAAGACTTAATGCTTTGTGTATGTTACCTAGTTCAATGTGCTTTTTTTCAGCCTTATCTTTATCCTTCCACTTTGCTTTTTGTTTCTTCCTTTGCTGTATGACTCATCTTTATAATACCCTTTTGTTACAATTATCTGCTGTTTTTCATCATTAATCCTATTCCTTCCTTTTGCTACTCTTCTTTTCAAATCTCCTTTGAGAATTCATATGTTTATAAATTCATGATCTTTTCTGCATTTTTCTAGCAGAAGCTAGCTCTCTGTACTAGTTACCAGCATTAAAGAACCGTGCCTAAGCTATTTACCAGATCATTATGTATCTCTTCTTTTCTGAACATATTCAAGTCTGTAGGGGAAAACACTGCTGTATGCACCAGAAAAGTGAGAACGCTGTAAGAAATGTAAGTTAATACCAAGAAGTAATGAGGAAAAATGCCAGTTTTAAATGTAGTGGGAAATGACCATTAAAATCATGATAAATTTTGAAAAAATATTTACTAATATTTTCAAAATCCTCAGAAGAATACTATGGATTAAGGACTGTTAAGGCTTGTTTTATTCCTTTCCTTTGTACTTAAAATTTTGAGCATCTGTCATTAATACTCAAACAGAAGCACTCTATCCGAGAGAACTAACTAGTTAGATTAAATACATTTTAAATGTCTCTACAGCTTTTTAAAATGCCTGTAAGTGTATCCACATGCATACATAAAATTGAGGAAAGAACTGCCATGTCTCTTTTCCAGCTGTATTTCATTCATACTGATTTTTTTATTTAATTCATGTTAAAAAGGAGGCCATATAGCACATGATGGTAACAACATGAACAAAGGCATTTATAAAACCCAGATGTACAGTGTCTGGGTGAAAAGACAGTTTCAGTCCTGAATGTGGAAATATATATTTATTATTTTTTTTCTAAATCTGTTTAAAATATTTCATAATGTTAAAATACATTTTAGTTCAGACAGGCCTTAGGAGCTGTTTGGGCTGATGCTGTTGTTTCTGTATACTCAGGGCATTGCTTATACATTTTTCTCATATTTTGGTTATTTGACATAAGATTATAGAAAACAAACTGAACTGTTACAAACGTAGGACATAAGTTACATACATCTAAGGTGATATAGCATGTTGTCTCAGAGCCATCTGGCAGCTTTGTGGTAGCATTGCCATCTATTTCAGTAAAACATCTGAGTGACAGTGAACAACAAATGACTGAGGAATTCCAATAGTGTAAGAAGGAGGAATGAAACACAAGCAATTATTCTGAGAGAAACTAATTTACCTTGTACTTTATGAGTAATATTTTTTTCTGAATTCACAAATGATGATCTGAATATGTTGGATTCAATTAGTTTCTTCTGTATTTCAGAAGGGTTTTGAAAAAATACATTTTCCCATTCTATTCTGAGAATAAAAAGGTAAAGAAATACTTAGGCACTTGTAAAATGATACAAATCAGGGAAAGTTTTATGTTTCTTTTCTGTGATCAGTACTAGCAATTATATTATATTATAGAAGTTGCCCAGATTTTTTTTACTGGGGGTGAAGAGGAGGTCTCATTAGCTGGCCTTCTAGGTAATACTTTTTAGGGACTAATGCAGTTTTTTTCTATTAAAAAAGGGCATATACCGAAAATAATGTCTGAAATAATGTTTAGAATCCAGTGTTACAATGTGTAAGAATTAAACCTGCCATAGGCTAAAGCAGATACCAAGTGCTCAGAGAGCATCACCAGTTCACAAAGTTATTACTGTAGGAAAGAGTAATCACCCCCACCCACTTCTCTTTACCCAACTTTGTAAATAAGAAATTGTAAAACTTTGTAAATAAGAAATTGTAAATACAAAGCTAAAATCTTTGATTTGTCAAAGCCTGTCTCTCTGTATGGAAGGAATTCCCTCCTTCAAGCTGTAGGCACTCTTGAACCAGCACTGACATTTACAGTCAAATCCGTCTCTAATTACAGAGTAATGAATGCTTAAAATTGGAGTGTAATTTGAAAAATATTATAAAAATAAACAACAGCCAGACCTGGGATCACCATTACTAAAGAAAGAAAAAGTCCAAACCCACCATCTGGAGAGTTTGTGCTTTCTGCATGGCTATCATTTCATATTGACTGTTGGATCCTTATTTCTTCTCCTTAGATTGTCCTTGTCTTTGGTTTAAATTCTGATCCTAGAGAAGTTAATGGGAAAGCTCACAAAGATCTTACTGCTTTAAAGAATCACTTGTGGTAATTTGCAGAGCTTTGGCTGCAAAATGGGGTTGTAGTATATTTGAGGTATCTTGTTCTGAGTGCAATGCTGTCTTTTACACATCAGATCTGTCAGATCCTGTAGACTGTTGCATTTGCCCCCTAATTGCAAGAATAATATCTTGTTGTCCCTAACAATTACTATAAAAATGTGAAGAGGTGCTGTAGTTGTTCTAGAGGAAGTTGTATTTTTGACACCTATTGATCGTTCAAATCCTTTTAGGAACTGGCTATCTTTGAAAAAAAAAAATAATCACAAAATCATTATTGAATTGGCTCTCTGGCCTGCATCCTCTGCCTCTGTTCCTGACCAGAAAAGAAAAAACGGAGTGGGGGGAAAGAGGAGAGAAGAGGAAAAAAAAGGCATTCACTCCAGACTGGTATGGCACCACTAGGCTGTTTGAGTAGGGAGAGAAGTAAACAGCTTTTATAAACAAGGTTCCAATTACGAAGAGCAAAAAGGTAAAACCAGCAGAGGACATATTAGCTTGTTTTCTTGCTTACTTAAAATTTCCCTACCAGCTTTTGAGAATCCTGTCACATCCATCTCTGCTATTCATAAAGCATCAGTCCTGCTTTTTTCATTGCTGTCTCTGCTACTGGCAGTATGCTTGCACCTCACTAGTTCTTCTTTACTATAGGCTAGTTAGGCAGCGTATGAAATCTGTAATGTGGTTTGGGACCTGTAAAACTTCACTAGTTTAGTGGATACTGAGCTGGGCTATTTTCCTTGCAGGATCTTCCCTATTCTCTCTAAAGGCTTGTAAGATTTTCTTTCTTTCTTTTTCTTTTTTTTCCCCCTCTTTATTTCATTATCTCTGCCTTTTCTTCCTTACAGAATATTTGATTTAATAAATTCCATTCAGACAGGATCTTAAAAAAAAAAAAGTAGAAGATATCTAGGAAAAACCTGCAAACCCAATGCACGTACTCTGGTCATTTCTCTGATATAATTTGTGCCAGTAACTGTGTCACATTGCTCTGCGCAGCACTGGGATTTGCACATGTGTCATGGGTGACAGAGTCTACTTTATATTCTCTTTGTAAATGTCAAGGTAAGAAGTAAACAGCCTCCTCCCAGACACTACTGAAGTAGCTTTAGGACTACAGAGTACGTGCCATGGTACTCATTAAATTGTGGCCTGGTTTCCTGAAGTATCCTAGTGTAGGAGTTGTTACTGAGGCAACACAAGGACTACTGCGCGACTCCCATGAAAACAAGTCACTGGGGTGTGTCAGGCATCTACATACATAGTGGATCTGGATTGAAAATTGTCCTGTTTTTTTTAAGTTAAGCAACTGAGAAAAGCAAATGGGGATGGAAATAGTAACGTAAAAAGAGTGCTTAAAGGCTTTTTTTAATATTTATTTGGATTTTACATTACTTTTCTGTGCTTTGGGTAGGAGAGAATAGAAATGCTGCTCATCAGCTGACCTGAGCTTGCATGAAGCTGATGGGTGAGTGGCTTTACCAAATGGCAGCCTTCTCACCTGTCAAGCCTGATACTGAAAGTTGAGCAGAATCATTCCCAGGTTGGACTGGGAAGAATAATTTCTCTATTTTATATGGAGAAATTTCCCCATGGAGCACTAGTCTTTTGTCTGTGCTAGCTGCACAAAGGTGCAGAGCAACCCAATGAAGGATACGACTATGTTGTTCTAAACAAGTGTGGTTGTGATAGTTGAAGTGGTCTGCTGAAGTCACAACTTTTACATTTGGCTAGAAATAGATAGGAAGCAGAAACCTTTTCAGTTAGCCCCAAATGAAAGTGCAGTCCCTAGAGACAGGCAGCAGACACAGTTCTTTCATATTAAGTCATAAGTGGCATATAGTTGTTCATCTAACCTTTTTGGCTTTTTGTGTCTGTACAGCAGATGTTAATGCACCTGAAAATAGAAAGTCTGAAGCTTATATATTCATCCTTGTTTCATATTTTAAAGCATGTGTGTATATTTATATAGGTATGTATAAAAATACATATACAAATATGTATGACAGGCCCCTTTAACAGTAATCCCTGACCCATTCATTTGCATCATGCACAGCTGACTACCATTTATCTGCTTTGTTCCCCAGAGCCCATTTTATATGTTAACATCCATGTTGCTCTTGCTGGTAGGATGGGCAGAGGCTGTAACTGGAATTACAAGGCAGTGACAGGCTTCCTGCAATGCTATCTCTTGGAAAAAACCTACTTGCTGCTATCCTTCCTCAAAGCAGGGTATGTGTAGATACCGTTCTATGGTGGCTTCCATTTGAAAGTCCTCTTGAAAATCCTTCTGAAAGTATAAAAGGCAAGCAAGCTGTGCAAGTTGTTGCCTAATACAGGTATACCTCCAGGTGTATTTTCTGCTCAAATCCTGCGTTCTAGAGCATCTTTATATATAGTGGCTAAATGTTCTGATAATAGCAACCTCAGACAGGTAATGTGAGATCTGCATGTAGTGGTGCTTGTTGGGTTAGCTAATATCAGAATTACTTGTTTTGGCAAACTACTGTATGTTGCCTAACACTTGTTCCTCAGGTGCCACAAACAAATCCCAGAAATGAAAAATTTTTGTTAGTAGGATTTGGAAGAGTTTTGAAGTAGTTTAATTTGCCATGGTGATGAAGTATGAGGACATATATGAATTTAGGACCAGCTTGAAAGACCTGGGAGGAAGCATATTTCAGTGAGTGCTTTGGCTGTGTTGTTAATACCTGTTAGGAAAGGGCTTCATCCCAGGCTACTCTTCCACCTGCTGCTGGGTTTCCCTGCCAGCTTAGTCAGTCAACTCATTTCAGACTGTAGCCAGATGATAAGGTGGTGTATAGGCACTCCGGATGCAAAATCAAGATTAAAAAATGGAAGAAAAATAAAGGTTGAAGCATGGAAGTGCAAGAACAAGGAGCAATCACTGTAAAGACTCTGAATTACTGATGGTTCTAAGCTTGATCAGGCAAAAAGTTCTCTTAATGACCATAAATGTATGTTTAAATTACTGAAACAAAATGACTGGCAGGATACTAACACATGTGGCGGCATCCTTATGTCTAAAAAGGTTAGGCAGAAACAAAATGTATTATACTCAAAACACATGCAGAAGGGAAGAAAATGGGTACAAATGAGGGCTTCATCTTAGTGGGGTGTCCAAGACAAGCCTCCGTATCTACTGAATAACTACTGCATGGGCTGCTACATCCATTGACCTCTATGCACAGGTTTTATTGTACCAGCATGTAGATATAGGAGAAAGATTAGCTCTGGAAAACAAGTTTTAAAATAATTGCTTTAGAGCAATTTTGAAAGATTTTTTTTTTTCTTCTATTCAACCATGAAATGGAAGTGTCCTGCTGATGGCTCCAATGTATTTTTTAATTGAATAATTAACATGGATAATAAGCATTCAGCAGTGTTTTTGTTGGTAATCACTGGATTTACTAATCTCCCAGAAGGTGGGATGATTCAGAATCTTTTAATGCCCCCAAATAGAAGATAATTAAAACCCTACATACACAACTTGAAATAGAATTGAGTACAAATGCTGAAGAGGAAAAATTAGAAAATAAGCTTGAGAGAAAAATGGGGGGGTGGGGGAGAAGGAAGGAAAATAATAGTCCTAAGTACTAATAATAGTAAGGATACTTATGAAATTACATTTTAAGTATTTGAAGTTTTCCTTACTCTGCCACACTTTGCAAGTGGCCGAAACTTCTTTCCGAAAAATCCTCAGTCTGTGCTAGTTTCTTAGCAGGGCTTTGCTGCTTGCTGCGTGGTAGGTGGCCTTGGCTGGACTGAGAGCAGAGCACTCACAAAAGCCATGTGGTCACCATGTGGTGGCTCTCAGGAGAGAGTCAGAGTGGTCACATGTGTTCGTATAGAGTGAGTGCTGTACTAGTCAGCTGCTGAAAATTATATATGTAGTAACTATCTGGTGAGCTGTGTCATGGTGAGAGGAAACTGTAAGGGTTTTTGTGGGGAGGGTTAGCTCATATAATCAATGACACTTCATTCCCAAAGAAAGTCTAATGAGCAAATACACGTCCTGGGTGTACTGCATCATACATCTGTTAATGGTGACTAGGAGTTATAGGCTCCGGGGCTGTGCTAACATGCAAAGTTGTACATCTTAGGTTAATCTTTGTAATACCTTTTGTTGCAGTAGGGCAGTTCTGTGTATCACTTACTATGTATTACTTACAGCCACTAGACAACAGCGAGGCAAGAGGTATTCTTTTAACATTAACTTTCCCTCTTCTGGAGGGGGTGGAAAAAGAAACTACAGGAGACAAATGTAAGTCCTATCATTTACTTGACTAGGTGAAGACAGTCATGCTGAGGTGACTGGGCGTGGGATGGAACCCCAACAGAATAGGAAGTGAGTTACTAATCTTATTTCCAGTGTCCGTAAAACAAGGCTATTCATTAACCTGTATAATAAGTACTCTTTTTACGGAGGTATAGTGGACACTTGAGACTTCAGTATTCACTTCAAAGACCTAGTGATCAAGTTCACATTGGCACAAGCAGGGCAGGGCTGGATTTCTCTACACTGTGCTTCTCTGCCAAATTCTGTCTACTAAAATACATGAGTGTGTGTTTGAAACATTATTTGCAGGCTTTGAAAAAAAGATGCTGTACAAAGGCAAACATTATTTGTCAATTTGGAGCCACCCTTTGATTTGTGGCAAAAATCTGTCATGAAATTGGGAATCCCTAGAGAAGTCTTGTCTGCTCCCGTAGAAGTTTTTACAGTTCAAAATACTGACAAATGGGTCCAAGAGACATACAGTGTGACAGCGGGCAGGGTGTTCCCACCACTGTAACCTTAAGTTGCTCTGACTCTTCTCAGGCTGTGATGCCTTCTGAGTAAAGACTGAACACAGACCAATTGTTGCTCATCCAAGGAATGATAAAGGCCACTAAATGATTCCAGAATAAATAATAAGACAATGGCTTTCATGAAATAATCCTGACACAATTAGAGGATACTTACATTATTATGCAGTATAGCAAAATAGCATGCATGGGAGCCAGTTTGGATGGGTTTCCATGTCACTGTATCATGATAGCTTCGTGGCCTGTCTCAGTTTTCCCAAGATCTGAATAGCAGAAACATCACAAGTCAGTAATACTGTACATTGGCAGAACTTTGAGGAAAAGTTAGGCTGTGTCTTTCAGGATCATGCCTGCCTCTAGCAAGTATTATTGTTTTCTGTCTTGTATCAGGACTCTTCTGCAGACAAATCAACAACAAAATAAAGCAGAAGTAGCTTAACAGAAAGAAAAATGGATTTGGAACGCTGTTTTCATTGAGAGGTGAGACTCTGCCGGGCTTTTGTGCATCAGGTCATATAAGAGCTACCAGGAGCATCGTGTACCCTTCACACAACAAGTAGGCAAGAAAATATGTATTAATTTATCCTGCTCTGTATGTATACCTGGGGACAAACATTGCCAGAATGAGGATGGGCAAGACGACCAAGACAACTATATCGCCCATTTAAATCTTTACAAGACATAGCAGGGAAAGGCTGCAATGCCTTCTGATCAAAGTGGCAAGTCTTAGGAGTCTCTTCTAAGTTTCACAGCAGCTGGTTTTGGGTTTTTTTCCCCTAAATTTTGCTGCTCTTGAAAAATAAATGATTAGTTTAATTGTTTCTTTTTGAGCAACTGTTTCAGAAAAAAGAACAAAGTAGTGAACTTTAAAACCACAAAGACTGGAATTTAAACTAACCCACTATTTATTATTATTTTGAGATCTTTTGGATGTTTGGCTAACTGTTTTAGTTTCTAGGTTATATCATGGTAGCTTTCTCGTACCAGCTGCCTCTGGGAGTGAGTGTCTTCATAAAAGCACTATTTTTTTCCCCAAAAGTCCATGGAGTAGTATTGTATTTTACCACTGCAATGCCACGGGGTTTTTTGGTTTTGTTTTGGGTTTTTTTTAGGATCAGTTAGCATCATGTTTATTAAATACTTAACAAAGGTCTGATTCTGCAAATTCTTAATCCCAGAAGATTACACAGGGAATTTGTAGGCAGTGACTATTCATCTGACTAAAAGTTGTTCATGTAAATACACTCTTACAGGACTGAAATTATATACCGTAAATATTGTAAGTTGATATATAGGCATTTCTGAATTAAAACTTTTACTTAGGCTTTGGTAATAGAATACAGATATTATCACTGACTGAACCTTCTTACAATCTGTCTTTTGTAAATTTTCGGCCCTTCTGACTTTTCTTTCTTTGAAAAGTTATGGTACTGGAATAGCTGGTTTTGAACCTGAATTCTAAATTTCAGATTTGTAGAAACTAACTGGCAGAGCCATATCACTAGCTCTGAATTCACTTTGGGTTGCAAGTACAAGCGTGGTGAGAGAACATACTGTAAATGGTTATAAAACTGTTTTACATCAATATTAAATGAACTGTAAAACAAAAATGTGCAATTCAATGCATTTGCTTTTAAAATAGAGAAAGTATGGTGCCTGTATTATTTTGCCTAATCAAAAGAGTAGTTGTTGGTTAATAATTAAAAGTTGCATTCGGTATATATCAAAACTGTGGAAATAATCATATTGCATCTGATTTCAAACATACTTCTGATATGCTTGCGTGTTGTTCATCCACATTCTCATAGAATTATTGGAAATTGAAATCTGCTGGTGCACCAGAGTTCACTTTTTGTTGTAGTCACAAGACTTTCTTTTATGGATGACAACCTTTGCATTTTTTAGCTAGGTATTAATATCTTGAGCAGCTTGGGATTTAAGAAAATATTTTTGTTTTAGTGTACTTTTAATCTGTTTTCATTTTCATAAGCCTGCATGTCACTTGCACAGCATATTATAGGATTGATCAAATGACGTTGAATTATGATCTAAGCTGGCTTTATTACTCCAGTGCCTTACTACTTTAGCATGAGAAAATTTTGAATTAAGGTTGCATTAAAAGGTAACGCTATCCTCTCATTTGCATATGCCAAACACAATGCTTAATTGCTTGAGAGAGAAAACTCTCCATATGCATCCCAAGTATGAGCATGCCCCAGGCTGCAAGAAAGGGAAAGGAAGTCCTGCCTTGAATTGTCTCATCTTCCAGCTCCACTGGCAGAGGGAAAGACGTAAGGTGGTGGGACTTTTCCTCTTCTCTTGTCCTGTAATTGGAGAAAAATATAGGTTGGCCTTTAAACTTCTGTGGGAAGCAGGATACTGAGCAGCGTTTCCCTGTGCTTTGTTAAACTGTCCTTGTCTTGAAAGAGAATGGGGGAAAACCCCCAACCCTGTTACTGTTGGTAGGAGCTTCATAGTAGTGCTGCTTTTTTACTTTGACTTTTTTTCTGGTGAATTATTACTTTTGGTAATATGCATTAGTTTGCACTACTAGCAAATGCTGGTAAGAATAACTAGCATATAAAAGTGAGAAATAGCTTATTTGTATCAGGAGCAATTTAAATTGCCTGGCTTATCCAAAGAAAAGACTGAGTACAAGTGGTGGTATGCCATTAGAGACATTGCTTGCCATTAACTTTATATACCTCCTTCCACTTTCAAATATTAAAATTCAGGCTAATAAAATCTGCATTAAATGTTTTATATTGTTTAGTTTTCCTGGTTTATTTTGTATTTTTTGGTAAGTTATATAAAAAGAAAAAACTATTTTAAAAGTGTTTTGAGAACTCTTTGTCTTCCATCTGGCACGATGAGCATTTCTAGAGGGGACAGGAAAGAAACAGAGCACTGCCTGAGGTAAATTTGATAGTAGAAGGTGGGATAAAACAAGAGGCACTTAGACTAATTTAATTAATGCCATGGTGAATTTAAGAATATGCTGTCCTCTACAAGCATAAACATAGATCAGTAGCTGTACTAAGGAAGCAGTATTAGACTGCACCTGTTGGGTTTTAAACTGAATTCAGACCTTGTTTCAGTACTGCAGTTGGGACTGGCAGTTGCTGAAGGGATTAAATTATTTAAAGCCTTCAGCTGGCTAGTGTAGGCTAGCAGTAGCTTATAAAACACTTAATCTATGTTTTTAATCTCTTCATATGTTTGCTTTACTTAGACAATAAAACTATACATGACACACAGCTGCCACATTCTGAAGCTTCTTTGTCAGATATTTGAAATTTATCAATTAGAGCAGTCTTTAAACTGTAACCATTTGGGTTTCTTTGACAATACACTTCTTGTTAGCCTGTATGTTTTCTTTGATGAACTCAAACCCAAACATGAACTATACAGACATAAAGTTGTTTTTCCACAATTTCTTTTAAAAAAGAGATTCCCTTCTAAAGGCAAATGCTGCTCTCCAAATAATTAATGTTTACTGTTACCATTTGGTTTGTGATTTAAAAAAGAAATTCCAAACAGTTTGGAGCTTTGGAACTATTTTTTGCAGGGCATTAGCCAACTGCTTACACAGTAGTACTATAAACCAGTTCAAAAATAGGTAATACTGTTTAGCTTGTTATGTGATATGTCACTTGTTTCTAGAAAGCTAAGAGTAGGTAATGAATAGTTACAATATGGATTGGACAGAAAAGCAATCTGGATAGCTGTGCAACACAGGATTAATTAGATAAATCCTCTTAGGTTTGATTAGCCATTGCTTAGAACTACAGTTTATTTTGTCATTGGTTGCTCCTATTAATGTCTTCTTTCTGTCAAAGTTTATTACTCTGGCTCCAGTTTTGCATCCTACCTTTTTTGTGTCAAAGTGAAGCATGACTGAATTAATTTACAACCTTCCAAATAATAAGCAGAGTAACACCTGGCATCAATTCAAATCAATGTTGGCGTTCTCTTAAGAGTCTTTTTAATAATAAACTTTTTATATGGATAATTTCTGTTTTGTTCAGCAAATCATGTATTAATCTTTTTAATTTGACCTTCAATGTTAAGTTACAAGACAAGTAGGCATATATATCTGCTAACAAGGATGAGTAAATGCTTATTCATGGAGATGAGATGGTTCCTGCAGTATGCTCTTCATAAAAAGCATATGTTGTTGATATTTGAACCTTTAATTTTTTTCTTATTTTTCATTACATTGCAAAACTGTTCTGTAAAATGAGTTTTTGTAGTAGCAGCAGTACAAAATTACTTAACCGGTTGATCAATTAATTTTTTTTTTAATATATAGTGTAAAATTGAAAGATTTAAAGTGCATATGTTGAAGTCATTCCACTAATTGTGTTCCTTATCTCACACTCTGTTAGACTTTTTTTTTTAACTAGAGAATATGCTATTCTTCAGGAATAAGAAAGGAAAAAAAAAAGAGGAAAAAGAAAAATTCTTACTAGAAATAAAATTTCTTACACATACACACTGCCCCCCCCCCCCCCAAGAGACACAGAAACTAAGACACTTCAGGACTATAGCTGAGATGGCTCAGCCAACTAGGGGGGGGAAATATGCAAAAAGGCATGAGAGGAATTGGGCATTTCAGTGGGTGGTAATCTGAGTTTCATCAGCACAGGGATTTCATACTGTTATGCAAAGCTTTGTACGTGTCAGGGCAAAGCTTCATATTTGATATGATACATGTAGCACAAAATCTGGAAGAAGAGTGTCTCTGTTTTCACTATTCCTTCTGCAGTGCAATTTGTGAGTTAGAATTTATTGCAAATATTTGTTCAATAGTCATGTAAGTATTGTTTCTTCAGTAAGAAGGTATTATGTCTGAAATTCTATTTCACCTTGAATGACCTAGGAAACTTATCATCCTCATCTATGATTCATCTAATATGATCTATAAAAGTGAATTGGGTTAGCCACTGTCATGTCCCCAGACCAAACCAAAATAAAACTTAATTATAGTAGAAATTTAACTCTGAGATTAAAATGCCCTTTAATAGAAAATCAATTGAATATCATAGTTTTTTCTAAAACCCATAGGAAAAAACAAACCAGAATGCTAGTTGGAAGACAAAACTGGGGAATGCAGCTGATTAAATGGTACCTTTACAGCTTTCCATTCCTAAAGCTAAAGCAAGAGCTGGGTTAGTGTCTGTGAAAGATGAGAACTATTCCAGTTTGCTTCAGTCTGACAACCCCCTCAGGGACCATTCCAGCAGCTATGCGGGCTTGGAGTACAGTGCGTGCCCTGGCACACCTCTGTGCTGGAAGCTGTGATGGCAGCGGCACAAAACTGCGATGTAGAAACCTCAGTTCCCAGAGTCAATCAGAATTACGGCACACGAGGAGAAAGGGAAGGGTCTTAACCTTTGAGCGTGTGGGAGGGAGAGCTGTGGAAAAGGGAAAAATAATCGTGCAGCCCAGGAGAAGTGTGTTCTTAATATAGGATGAAAAATTATTAAATGTGATTAAATTTAACAATGTTAAATTTCTACAATGTTGGCTGAACTAACTTTAATATCATCTCATTCAAAGAAATTAAAAACTTTGCTGATGGTACAGCTAATTTTGTACTTCCTGACAGACCACTGCAGGGCACTATGATTTCCCTTAACTGGAAAGTGAATTTACTATAAAACTTTCTTTGACACGATTTTTCTATTGTTTCTCTTTGATTCCTTGGCTGGTTTTCAGTCCTGCCATGTTGCTGGACCATCAAGGACAGAAGGCAACACCATAGCTACTGTGGACACATCCGTGGGTGGTTTAGCTCTGCATCGAAACAGCATCAGTGAGAGGAAATGCTGCAGGTGACTGCAAAGTCTGTGACCATATGCCTCTCATTCCGTGACTGAGGGGGACAGTTTGAAAAACATTGAAAAGTCTTTGGTGAAATGGTACAATTACTACCCACCATCTTGCAGCTAGGAGGAGAAAGATGAGCTTAAGCTCCAAGGCATGAGTATCTTCCTTTTGTGTCTGTCTGCTAGATGATGGTGGGGTGCAGCTACCCACATCCACTGTCATTGGTGGGTGTCATTCATTCCCAGCCTTCTAAGGAGCATTTCAGATAACTGAGCAATATGTTGAATACATGATTGGCAGCAATCACGGTTTTCCTGAGCCACTGCTTGGTCAGCAACTGGTATTGAGGCATTGTCAGTCAGCATTCCCTGCTGTGGAATGGGATGTACCGGTTGGCCTCATGAGACAAACTCATTTCAAGAGCTTTAATGATAGGGAAGTGACTATCAATGGAAGAATGAACAGCTTTTTTTAAAAAAAAAAAAAACAACAAAAAACAAAAACCCCAAAAAAACAAAACCCAAAAAACCACCTGCACATTCCCAGTGCCAATGGATGGGATTATATTTGTAAGGTTCTCCTACAGAATAAAATATTAGAGTTTTTATTTTGATTAACACCTAGATTAGGTTCAGCAAGTTTTGCAATGTTTACCATTCTTTTCTGGGAAATACTGATTAAACCTGGTTTTCTACTAAGAAAGACTGATTCAACTAAATGGGAAGGATTCATGGAAGTATAGTGATTTTATAGGTATTTGTAATAAGTGATGTCAACATGTTGCAATGTAATCAAACTGTTGCATTTAAATCATATCTTTTTTCCAATATACTTCAGCTCAATCACTTCTGAGGTCTGTCTTGATGTGTCTTAGGTAGAAGAATCTTTCTACAGATGTCTAAAGCAAACCTTTCGGGGGATGTGTTAACTACCTCATTTCTAGGTACCCATTAGTATCAACTAAGTGAGACCAGTATACAGAGAAGGACTACAGAGAGAGAAAATTATTTTAAGGTGTCTGGGGGGGAAAAAAGAAGCAGACTTCTCATTGTGATTTGTGGAAGTAGGACATTGTGAGTTTTCTGTGGACTGAAATTAATAATTTTTAAGCAGCATTAAATATATTCCCTGCCACAGATTACTTTTAATGGTAAAATATATGTTCTCTGGCTCAGATAAAATAATTCTCTGAGCTAATATTGACTTAGGATTAGAGTGAAAAATAGATTTCACTTTCTCATGTTAAACTAATTCCTAATTAAGATTTAAATTAAAAGGTTAGAAAGAGGTCTCAAAAATAAATTACTTGGGCAGTCTCACAACTTCGTTATTGTTTGTCTAATAAATGTCAAGCTTTAAAAATTATACTGTGAAAAGAAACTAAATGAAAAGTATTATTCAGAAAGGAGCTTTGCCAAAGATGTTTTAATGAGTAAGTTTGATTCCACCGTCACTTAGTGAGGGTAATAAGGTACAAAAGGCAATATAAAATAATTGTAAGTAATGTAAATGCAATTGATTCTAGAAATGACAGAATTGAGTCTGCCTAGACCAAAAGGCATTTCTGAGGCTACTGTTGAAAGATATGCTTACTGAAATGAAAGGGGAAAAGGATAAATGACCAGAATGCTGCAATCAAGATACTCCATCACTGATCAGAAATCTAGCTAGGAGCTGATTTTTTTCTTGGGTATATAAAGCAAATCAGTTAAGGCACATGAGTCAACCAGCTCATTTTTAAGCACCACTTAGTGCAAAGGCTGCAGACAGTGATTAAATTAGTTTTAAGTGCCTTATACTAAGAAGTACACTACTAAAGAACTAGATAACTAAGCAATTTCCTATGGTATTTTTAATTAAAGATAATATTTTGAGCTTGGAATTGAAACATGAGAAAGTTAAAGAAGTAATTATTGAAATAAACTAGTGCTTTTCAGTATCATCTGCTGAGTGGAATGCAATTCTGGCTTTAAAGCCTTATATAAGCAGCTAAAGCAATCTTTCACACATGTAATAGATACAACTATTTAATAAAAAATGAATGAAGAGCTACTTATACCCTGCTGCGAAATAGTTGTTAGTTTCTAGTATAATACATGAATTTGCATCTGCTGAAGAAATGATTTTAAATAGTAAAGAATGTATGATGACTGACAGTTACATTTTATGTGCTAAAACAAAAATATTTATACTACTTTTACATTCACAAATAAATAGCTGTCATCATGCCAGGCTATAAAAAGCTGATTTCCATATTTATATGGCATGTAATGATGAATGGAACCACACTAAGAATCCAGTTCAGGTTTTGTGGTGCTTTTTGTGTGTGTGTTTTTTGTTTGTTGTTGGGGTGTTTTTTGTTTGTTGTTGGGGTTTTTTTTGTTTTGTTGTTTTTTGCTTTTACTTTTCTCAGTAATTTTTTTATCTCTAAGTACTGGCTTTTGAGGGTATGTTGATATGTGTGTAATCAGCACTTGAAGAAAAAGGAAAATATGAGAGTAAAATCTTGATCCCACCCATGTCAGTGATGTCCTTTTTGAAGATTTCAGTGAGACTGGTATTGCATTTCTCAGGCTTTACATGCTATACACATTTTTATGTCTTTCAGAAGAGGGAGAATGTTGGCAGCCCTACAATAATGAATAACACTGGCACTGGCAAACTTTCTTCCTTCGGGAAATAAGCACTCCTGAGGCAGGCGGGCAGCTGGTGCACTGATATGACTCTGCCTATAATGATGGCCAACATTGTCTCCTTTCTTCCTTGTATATGCCGTCTTTCTATCTGAATCCATCTGTTGTCTCTTGTCTGATACTTAGATAGCAAGCTCTGTAAGATTTAATTCAGAAGCTATAATTTTCTTTTATATTTTAGGTGACCCTGACCATGAAATTCTGGTCCATAATTTGGGCTACTTTTCTAATGTTTGTTAAAATTAATACTAATATTCTGTGTGTTTCCACTAACTCCTGTTAATTAGTAATTTAATTTAAGCATTATGTGATTTTGATTGCATTTTATGTAGTAGTTATAACACACAAAGCACCAGGAGATACTTGAATGAAAATGGAACTTTTGCTATTCCAACATTGATCTTCATAGCTGTATACATAAGAGTTATCAAGAATACTTGATAAATAAAATATTCAGTGTGCAAGTTTTCTTCATTAATCAATAAGCATCCGGAGCCATATTCATCCTAGAAATAATTTTACTGACCGTAATGGATTTGCACCAGGAATTCATTTAGCCAGCGTTGCTTGTGTTGTGCATAACTGTCCATTAGCTTCCTTTCTATGTCAGATGTTCGAAGGTTTATGCCCAGCCCTGAAGCTGCTGACTGCCCCGGCCTGTTCCTGAATATATTATGATTAATGGATAATAGTGCTGGTGATGATGATAATAATAATATTGTGTGATTAATAACTACAAAGAGAAAAACCAGGTATAAAAGGAAACTGTACGAGGTATAAGGAGGAGAGCAAAACTAATAACAGGTCTGCTTTTTTGCATGTTGACTGTAGTGTAGGATGTGGTACCCTGTGTGCGATGCCCACCGCTGTTGCCATGGAGACCGTGCTGAACACAGACCTTCCGTCTGCCTGGGACCTCTGTTGTGCGGGGAAAGCAGCAGGATTTCTGTCCAAGTAATGACTCCACTTCCACGGCCTGGGATGCCACTTCCCAAGAGCTGTGCATGTCCTTTCCCTGTTTTGTAATCTCTGCTTAAGTAGAAATGGTAAACAAGTGAATAAAAACAAATCTAAAACTGGCTGTACACATGTACACTAAGTACTTACAGCTCAAAAATAAACACCTTAAAACACATTCAATGAATTAAACAGCATTGCTTTTACTCTACAGACAGGTTGGTTGAAAAGTCCATGCCTGTTGATTAAATAGTGCTTTTTTTCTGCTCTTTTTCATGCCTTAATTTTGGGGTATTTCAGTCTGTGTCCGAACACTTGCCCTTTTACCTATGACCTTGAGCTGCCTTTAGGTATTTTTGTGAAACATGAGTGATAGTCGACATATTTCCTCACAGGATACTCTTCTAACATATTTTGAGGTATTATCCAGAATAAGAACCATAGATTAGTGTTTAACGTTTAGGAAATTGAATAATAAATTCAATTGAGTAACAAAGCATATTTTAAGTAAAAGATGTGGCTACTTTCAGATTTGTATTTTTTTATTTTTAAATTATTTTATAAAATGCATTTAGAAAAATAATTCAGTCTACAAAGGTGCTTTTTGTCATTGAAGTAGGAAGAGGATAAATGAATTTACACTTATTAAATTGTATTTGTCTAGAATAGCTGTATACCCTTTCTTTTTTAAAATATGGCACAAGATGTTTGAATGGAAGTACTTTAATCCCTGCCAGATATACTATTTGTGTAACATGTGCCAGGCCATTATCTTATTCTGAGAGACGCAGTTTGTATTTAAAAATAAAATCTGAAAATGGTCTTGAGGTTCAGTGCACATATTAGAAGTGTAGAAATTGTGTTTTCTAAGTCACAAGTACAGTGCTGACAGAAATAACGTATTTCTAGAATATTTTCTGTTTTCTTGAGACCTTCAGTCTGTTTTCAATAGCATCCAAGACTGATGCTGTGGGCCTTTTCTTGTGCCTCTGTCCTGATGGCAATTCTTCCATTACTTGTGATCCCCTCCAAGAGAAGCTACAGCAACATCATTTCATTGTTGTAGCAAAACTCTGAAAATAATGCTAAAACTTTTGCATGTACACATGCAGTAAAATCTCGTCATGATCTATCAAGGCTCAGTCTTTCTGGTGTGGCAATAACGTTGGATGCTTTGCAGTCTCTGTCCCTTCATTTTCTCACCTGTTGTGTCTCATTGCCATTCATTTTAGTGTTGAGTGTGACATGATGTCTATGACCACATTTTTATTTATAGATACAGATTTGCCATTTTCCTTTCCACTTCTGCTCTGTCATCTTCTTTTAAACATTAGATCATATATGTGTGGGGTTGTACTCTCTGTTCCAATAACAGAGAGTGGTAATTATATCAAAAGATGATAAAGCCAGAAAAACAAACCGATTTCCTGTCTTCCTTCACCCCAAATCTAATTAAAATGTTACACGGGTAGACATGTCATCTTCGAAACCTGATGCTGTGATGATATTTTAGTGTATTTCACGTTTGGTGTTTAATCAAAAATGTCTAATCCAAGTCAGAAAACAATGTGAGCTAAGTCTTGCTAACAACAGCATGTTAAGAAAATCAGCAAATGAAAATATTTATAAACCTTTTCCTATGATTTAAAATGTTATAGGCTAAAGCACTGCCAGCACATGCAGTTAGCTGAGTAGAAATGTTACCTTATCTTCCCCTCCATTGTTTGTAGAGAGATTGCTCTGAGGTTACAGTATTTTGTGGACCGTAATGACGGTCTGCTGCTATTGTTCTTGTGATGTGATACTTTCTGCCAAGTGTCTCATTACTAGGAGTGGACATGGTGTATTTCACTCGGTCAAAACAATTTATTAAACTACTGCTGAGCATCACGTTTTCCTTTGGAACAGATTTGGGCTGTTACTGGTTTGGACCAGAAAAATAAGTAAAATTAAGCACAAGTTAGTGGTGTAACATTTGGGAAAAAATCATTAGAATATTTGTATCTCAGAATAAACACATTTATAGGAAAATATGTTCTTTGCTAAAGAAGGAAATGTTGGGGTTTTTTTTTCCCCTTATAATGGTTTGATCTAGTTTCATAACTCATGTAATTAAAACGTTCCTTTTCTGTTGTTCATTCTAGGAGGAGAGTCCTAATGTGGTAATTTAAATCTTCAGAAGATATTTTTAACTGGCATTTTATTAATGACGTCTCATGGGGGAAAATAAAGAAGACTTTAAGATATCTGCTTTTAAAAAGTAGGAGAACATATGGATAAGTTCCTGATGTATTAAACTGTTAAGGGAGGATGTACGTGAACATTTGCAAGCCATGTGCAAATTGACTCAGAAGGATTTGTGCCACAGACAGATTAGTAACAGGACCTCTCACCAGTGCAACAATAGGGGGTTTTGGTTTGGTTTGTGTTTTGTTTTTAATGTGGTTGGACTGTAGCTGCTATCGCAAAGCCCTGGCTCAGTCCTCGAGTACTTTCACGGTGAGGTTGGAGGGACCAAGGTAACGAGGTTGTCTTCCGTTTAATTCTAAGATAGGCTTAGATGCGATTCAGTGCCTGCTAGAGTTAAACTAGGCTTCACTCCCGTCTGTTGTGGTTTGTGGGGGAGATTGATATATTCTCCATTAAGATAAAACTTCTTCTCTTTGCCACTATAAAACATCAGCCTAAACTAGGAGTCAGTTAATCAGACTATTTACTTTAAAAGGCTTTGGATTTAGAATATGTTCCCAAAAGCACAACCCCAGAAATCTTTATTCAAGTCAATAGTTTTCCTGGAGTCAGTAGACCTGCTAATAAGCAACTACTCACTTGAGAAACACAGGATTATGTTTTAATTCTGTAGTTTGACTGCCCACTTATGTTTAATGACGTTTATTTGTAGGAATGATGCATTTTGGAAAGTGAGGTCAGCTGGAACATTTGTGGTGTTCATCTGTCTGCAACCCTTGATCTTGCAATGTATCAGTCACTAAAAAAAGAAGTGATTACTCAACTGTAAAAATTAAATGGTTGGTAATATTAGTGGATGGTACCCTATGAATATGCTCAAGTGTGGGGTGCAGAAATGATGCTCATTTTAAAACAACAATAAAAATACAATATTTTCTACTAAAGATTTTGCAAATTAGCACTATATCATCGGATTTTCAGTTTAAAATATTTTTTTATTTTAAAGTAATTTTTCTCTTCCATAGAAAAAGTATTTCAATGTGTTTTTAACTTTTTATGTTAAGTAAAAATACTTTTTGATATCATTAAGTTGGTAACGGATTACTGTTGCTACTTGACTCCAAAATTAAGTGTAGCTTTTAATGCCAGCGATTTTAAAGCTGCAATGTCTTTTTCTTTTTTTTTAATCTGTCAGTGTGATTCTGTGTTATAATTCTTATTTTTCATCGATTGCCTTGGAATATATCTTTCTCAGATTATATCAGATTCTCACAGTTTTGTTGTGTAGTATTCTGATACTGTAAAATACTATATTTGTCCTTGCCAAGTGCCTCAAAAATAGAAGCAGACCAGATTTTTGTACACATTTAACATTTGTTAATCCTAACAATAATTTCAAATTATTTTCCTGCTGGAGAGAGAGAAAAAAAATATGAATATTAAATATACTTATGTGAAAGACACTCAGACACCACAAAGGCTAATAACTACATGAAAATAGGTAGTTAGAAAGACTCTTGCAAGAAAACTTAGTGTCAAACTACAAATTTATGTTGTCTTGATACATTTCATGAAGATACACCCTTTCCTTGTGGATCTCCTAAGGTGTATGCATGAGGAATGATCTACTGCTGTGGCTCTTACAAAGAGGAAAAAGAGACTGAAAATTAAAATATAGACTGAAAAATAAAATATCATGATACATTAGTGTTTATATGATCCAGTAAAGAAGTTTAAACTACCCTGTAGAATATTCCGTTACTCTAACTCTCTATGTTCCTCTGCAAATATGAACAAGCACTTAGCATAGTTTAAGGCACCGTGATGGAGCGTCTGTCAAATCTACACCTATTGATGTAATATGAGCGCTAGCGGAGAAATAAGCATTTCACAGTATCCCTGAACAAAATAATCTCTGACAATTGGCAGGGTGCCATTTTTTTAAAAATATAGTTGTCCCAGTTGTTTTTTTCAACAACTGTGGCACTTAAAAGAACAGTAAGGTTGAAAACAAACAATTATTTAAAAAAAAAAGTCCTGCAAATCCTAAATTGAGGTAGTAATTATTTATGTAATTTCAAGATAACCCTTGATATTTTTCCACTTCTGTGTTTTTTCTGCTGCTTCATACATAGAAGTCACTCTTCTATAGTGTAGTCATACTGCCTTTCTGTGATGATGTAAAAAATAAGGGGATTAGTGTTTTAGTTAGGATGAGGTGTGCATTTCCGAAAAGATCCTCTTGTGAATCCTAATTTACCGTGCTTTGGTTGCATCGCAGAGCAACCTAGGAATGAGCAAACTTTATTCTTATTGGTTAAAACTAAACCAGAAGATGTGGTCCAACCATCAGTTGCATTTAGTATGGATTGCAAGTCCTCAGCACCAACTCTGCAAATCTGCTTCTGTTGGGTTGCATCAGAGGAAACATAGGAGGTTTCCTGCAGTTTGGTTTAATTCTCAGTGAAGAAACATACCCTAACAATTCTTCAAGGCTGTTTTTTTCTTTGGCCAGCACTTACATTTTTTTTGAAAGCTGTAAGTTTGCACAAAATTGGCTGTTCATTATTTTTCTTAAAGAAAACATTCCTTACAAAGTGAGAAGAGGCAGTTCATCTCAAGTAGGCTACAGCCAGCTTTTATATACATAACCAAAAAGACTTTAAACATTCCTTCTGCATTTCCTAAGAGTTATCATTTCGGTCACCCTGTTGGTATCTTTGCATGCAAGACAAGTTAATTTCCTAAGACTTACCATTAACACTTGGTAGAATTTGAAATAGCAATGTCAGGATGGTGTGTGACGTTCCTTGAACTGGATGTTAAGGGCTGAGGAAGAAACAAGCAGAAAGACAGGCAAGCAGAAGACCATTTTCAGTCTGGTTTTCCTCTTTGGAAGAGCCACAGAAGTGGACTGCTTCTTCTGCATACCTTAGGAGATCCACAAGGAACCACAATGTCTTTAAGGAATTATTACGGGCACGCGCATGGCCCCCTGCGCAAAGCCCCAGAAACCACCACTAGCCCATGGACAGTGTCTTCTGTCCTTTGCAGCTTTGAAATCTTATGGAGGAGCCAGGCTGTTTAGCTTGCAAGTTAAATAGCAAGCAATAAACAACATGCTTTCCCCTATCTACCCCCCTGGGTTTTTTTTGTTTTGTTTTTTTTTTTTTTTAAAGTCCTATAGTAAATCTGTTTTGATAAAGACAGTAGTATTTTGATGCAAAAAAATGAAGTGGAAACAAAAGCTGAAATTTGTGCTTTGGATACCTCTGCTTATTTTTGCAACTGATTTAATGTAAACTGTGTAAAGAAACACATTGCGTGATTTATTTTTTTTTTAATTGAGGAAATACAGTGTTTCTCAGCTGACCTTCCAGTTCTTGCAAGAAGAGCAAAGTATATGTTTGCTTTAAATTTGAAAGTCATTTTGATTTTTGATGTGTCTAGCAAACAAATCTAAGAGGAGGGGATCTGGGGAACTTTGAACTATGTTCATCTGAATATGATGGTAATCAGTGGAAACTGTAAATTTAAATTTTTATGTTTTAAAAAAGTGCTTTGTATTAGTTTAATTCTGATCCCTTTACAATTTTCAGCTGGAATTTGGATCTTGAAAAGTTTTTTATCCAAATGCATCACATTGAATGCTTGTTTCTCATAATACAAGTAATATTTCAGTGACAGTTAGATCAGTTAAAAAAAAAAATACTTTAGATAAGGAATTGTGAGAATAGAAAAATAGTTAACTTTGTCCAGTTTTGTATGTTTTGGGAGGATAAATATTTTAAACATAAAGTATTTCAGCCACTGTGAAAAACAGTAAAGTAATGCTATAATTTGAAATCCTACCACAAATTAATTCCCTGTTTAACTCCTAGGAGAAATGGGAGAGGCTGTCGGAAAGACTAAAAATTATGGCCTGAAAGTTTAAGAAAAAAAAAAAAATTGAAATAGAACCTTCCCTATTCCACCCTCCTTGTGTTGATCCGTACTTGCTACTTGTACTCTTCAGGTTAGGTGAGCACAGCCTGGATACCTTCAGTGGTCACAACAACGCGTTGCCAACCAGCACGCATCTGGTTTGTTTGGTTTTCATAATTTCTACCCAGAAAACTAAACTGAAGTCTGCGCAGCTCTACCTACTAGGTGATAAAGAAAAACTCTACCGCCTTCTTTGTGTTAGCTCTGATGTTCATTGAGTGTTTTCCTGAGCTGATGCAACCCACCCCAGAAAACCCCTTTTTTGCTGGGTGAGTTGAATCTGCTAAATGGAAGCTTCAACACCAGCACAGAGGTATCACTGGGAGAACTTAACTGGATGTGTGGGGAGCGGATCAAGAAAATTGTAAGAAACGAATTCTCTCCCTTTTCAGAGCGACAAGCTTGGAGTGTGGCTTGCCGTTTCATGCGACTGCACCCTATGTTATTAGTGACTGAGTGAAGGGCCTGGTGGATGGAATTACAGCCGTATGGTCTTGCCTTCTCCATCCTTATCTTTTTGATTTTGCTCCTTTGGGCAGCTCTAATAGCACAGCCTCAGTCAGGACTCAAGTTCATTCAAGAATTTAGAGTCCAGCTGATATAAACAACTCATAAGCTGATATAAACAACTCATACTGGCCGTAACAAGTGTTTTGATGATATAGTTTATAGCAGTTTGAGTAAAACAAATTGTTCTAGCCAAAGTATTTTCTGTCTGTGTCTACACTTGGGATTTTGATAACAAAAATAGCACAAAATGTCATTGGTAGGTGTGCTGCCAAAAGCTGCTAGCCTGCATTTGTCCTCAGATCATCTCTTTTTGCTGCATAATAGATTACGTCTATTGGAAATACCTTCTTCTATAACTTCGGTTTCTTCTTTCCAATCTGAGCTCTCATACCTAACCACTGCTTATCCTCTCCAAAAGTATAGAAACGAGGAGGAACAAAGAGCCTATGGAGGTGTGTGTTTCAATGCTGAAGTTTATAAATGAATCTAAATGACATGGGCCTCCTTCCACGGAGTTACTTAAGTACTTTGAAACAAAACACTCCCTTCCAAATGGTATCAGTAGTCCACATGACTTACAGGTGTAACAGGAGTTTCCATATAATCCCTCAGTCACCTACCAGCACAAATGTACCTGCCAAGAGAAAATTAGGACAAGGAGTCATTTACTGTTTTCCAGTGACAAAAAAAATCATGCGTGGGCTTCTCAGCCCCAGTCGTATTTAACGTCTGATAGAAATGTTCATCAGAGTTTTAAAAACTTGCTTATAGACCCTATGTAGTCTTACTGCATGTTGTGGGTAGTTAAAAACTCTTCTGTGGCCAAAGTAAGCCTTACGAGTAGTTGACTGAAGGAGGAGATTCAGCGTTTCAGCTTGCAACGGCGCTAGCTGGGCCTTTCGTGCCGCTTAGGCCCTTTAGTCCTAACAGCTGATGGAATTTGCAGTGAAGACAAGGAAGCCTTTAATTGAAACAGCTCCCAGGTATGGACAACTAATGGATCTTCAGAGAGATGCTATGCTCCGCAAAAGCAACTGAAGGAGTTTCGAAGAGATTTCAGAGTTTGATTACACAACGATGATACTCACGTTGCAGGCTGAGTGGAAGTCTAGCTTGATCTAATTAGCAAAAACTGGAACGTGAGGACAAAACTGACGGTGGTGAGATGCTTTGGGAGGCTCTGTTATTTAGCAAACATGGCCAACTCAAAACTCCAAAGAGAGACCAGTATAACAGGAGAGGTTAATCACCCCCTTCTTTTCTAAACCTAAATTAAAATCTATTTCTGAAAGTTGGTCAAAATTGTGCTAATGTATCAGTGGAGCATTAGATTCATAATTTTGTCTATTTTTAGAGGATCAGTATCATTCCAGTTTACAACCATATTTGGATTGTTTTGGTTATCAAACTATAAGAAGTTGCATGGTAAAAAATAAGAAAATTGCTAGAAATAGTTCCTAAAGAACAGCTGTAAAAAATATGTCGAGACTGGTTAGTAGCTGAGAAGGAGGATTTTTATTTTTTCAGTAGGTCACAAGCGTTTAACTTGGAGTGACATGTATGCCAATTTACAACTTACAGATTGAATCAGCATATACTTAATGTTTTATTTTGTTAAGTCATTTTAGAGTTTATATGGTTAAGTAATCAACAAGAATGTTTATTAACATTTTAAAGTCTTTTAAAATAGATTATATGTTAATAAAATTGTGAATAATTCTGTAGGATGTTATTTTTTAGGAGATGTGTGAAGAGAAGCTTGATTAATATTTATAAAATTAGTAAGCAAAAGATGTGATGAGTGGCTCTTGAGAGCTATAATTTGGTAACATTGACACCCACCTATTTTTCCCCACCCTTAACTTGTGTCTCAGTACTTACAAGACTTGAGTATTGGTGGTATTATGGTAGTAACCCCAATGTTAGGTTTTAGTACTTCCATACAATAACTGTTTTCTCCAATTAATTAATTCAAATTCTGACTTAGCATCCTGACAATCTTTATTAAAACGATTGGACCTAAATAAAGGTTAAAATCAAGCAGACACGTGTTGAAAACACTGGAACAAGTAGTGAGAGAAAAATAGGAGAGTACACGTAGTTGTGCAAGTAAATACAGAAATTGTTGGTTATTTTTGGCGAGAGGTGGGGAAGCATGTGATGTCCAGTTGTAGCTGTAGCCGAGGGTTTATCTTGGGGCTAACTACTTTATAGGCAAACAGTAATTCCTTTTTCACCCCACATCAGCTGAATACTATTTCGGGTCAAGAATGCTGTTTGTAGAAGTTGACCAGTCCTACCACCAACCACTAATATTTAAGTGATGTATAATATTAGGGGCATATTGTTACTGAGGGTGTATCCTGTTATTTTGTCAAGAGTTGAGCAAGGCAAAATGCTGAACTGTAACGTGGGCCACAAAATGGTCATTACGTTTGCTCCGTCCTGTTACTTGTAGAGCAAGAGGTGTGTTTGATAGTATCTGGCTAATGTGGCAGGGACTGCTCGTCAGGGAAAGATGGCAGACCGGATCTAGGAGGTTGGTGCTTCACAGTTATTTTTCAGGGCCGGGTAAGGGAGTCTCTTCATCTTACAAAGAAAGAGCACTCATGTAAACCAGTCTGGAGTTCACATGTTCATTCTCACATTGTCATCTTCTAAGTCTTGAGAGTCAGGTCTTTTCCCTGACGCCAGTTTCCTCATCATGCATCATCATTATGCATCTGTGAATGTTATGGGAGTTGCCGGCTAATGAGATGGGGAAGAAGAGCGTGCCATTTGGTGTTTGAGCTTTAGGTTTGCTGTCACTGTTAAGGGTTTTGCGGGTGCTTCTTGGGGAGCTCTCAGAAAGCAAGAGGTTGCCTTCCTCCAGGGAGGCCCACGGCGGGCAGAGGAGAGTTAGCGGTAGGAGCATCTCAAGTGGTCCTCACACAGCTTCCCGGGGGAACCGTCAGCTAGCGGTGAAGAGGCAGAGGGTCCTGCCTTTGCTCCGCCGCTAAGCTGCTGCTAGGGGAGATGATGGCCATACACGTGCCTTGCCTCATCGGTGCGACAGGGCAGGATAAGCGCCAGGCGTTACTTACAGCGCCGGCGCCCGGCTTTGTCCGAGCCAGGGCAGCTCTGACCGGTGGAGGAGTTTCGTTTATGCGCGTAGGCGCTGAGGGAGGGCTCGGGGCGGCTGCGGACTCGCCGCGCTCGGCAAAGGGGAGTCCTCGCCGCGCCGGGGGAGGCAGCGGAGGGCGGCGGCGCGGGGCGGCTCCCGGCTGCGGCGGGCGTCTCACGGCGGGGCCGGGCGGGGGCGCTGCCGCTGAGGCGCCGGGCCGGGGCGGAGAAGGGCGGGCGGCGGGAGGGCCCCGCAGGCTGAGCCCCGCAGGCTGGGCGCGGGGCCGGGGCACGCCGGAGCGGGGCCTCGGTGCGGCGCGGCCCGCAGGTCCCCTCCGCGGCGTTCGGCGGGGCCTCGTCTCGCCGCTCCGGGGCGATGGGCGGCGGCGGGCGCCGCTAGGCCGCCGCGGGCAGGGCAGCGGCGGAGGCGGGCGGAGGCGGAGGAGGCGGCGGCCGGGGGCGGGCTGGGTCCCTCCCCGGGAAGATGAGGCGGAGGCCCGGGCTGCCGAGCGGGCTGAGCTGGGGCTCTTTCCTCCCAGCCGCCAGGACAAGATGGCAGCGGCCGAGGCGGCGGCGGCAGGAGCGGCGGGCGTGAGGGGCTGAGCCCGGCCGGAGCGGCGCTTCCCCGTGGCGTTCCCGGACATGCCCAGGGCGGCGGCGGCAGCTCCAGCTCGGACGCCAGTGCGGCCCGATCCGTGAAGGTGAGCGGCCGGGAGAGGAGCGGGGCCGTCCCCGGCGGGCGGAGAGGGGCGCTGCCTTCGCCTCCTTCCCGCGAGGGGCTCCGGGGCGAAGGGCCGGGGCCGACCTTGCCCCCTGCCCCGAGGCGCGGCGGCGGCTGTTGCCCGCCGCGTAGGCTTGGTGCGCCGCTGCCCTTGCCGAAGACCGGCGGCGGGGAGCGGGCAGTGCCGCTTCCCCTTCCCGTCGCCCTCGACAGCGCCTGCTCCGCCGCGTCCCCGAAGTTTCCCCTTCCCCGGCTTAGGGAAGCGCCCGTCTCCGAGCCTGCCGGCGCGGCCCCGGCTGCCGGGCGAGGCCGCCGCCGCTCGGCGGGGGGAGGCGTGGCGGCCCCCCTCGCCCGTTACCGGCCGCGGGGCGGTGGCGGGGCCGGGCGGGTTCCGGCGGTGCCCCGCTTCTCTCCCGGGCGCGCCGTGGCCGCCTCCTCCTTGTATGGTGCGCTCGGGCCGCCCGGCCGGCGGCAGCCGCTTCCCCCGCGCCGCGCGGGGGGTACCGCGGGTGGCGCCCGGGCGCGGCGGCGGTTCCTCCCGTTACGGGTCCTGCTCTCGGCTGCCTCCGCCGCGGTGGCTCCTCGTAGCCCCGGCGGGACCCGGCCGCCGTCCCTCGCCCTGAACCTCGAGAAGAGACCCGTGGGACGCCCGCCTTTGCGTTGTGGGGGAAGTTGGTGCTGGGGCGGGGGGAGCAAATGGTGCTGAGGGGCCGGTATAAATAAAAACAACTGGAAAGGAAGTTGGCGCTTTAAAATTTGGTCAGTTCCCAAGAACTAGTTCTGTAAAAACGGAGGGGTTATTGCTGGTGGCTTTAAGGTAATGATTGCAGCAGAGATTGTGCTGGGTTTGTTCTGGTTCTTGATTCATCATGGTATCAATTATAAAACTGGCAGACGTGTTTAACGCTGTAGGAAATAGTGATTTTTTTTTAATATAAATTTTTATTTATACTAAGCCCTCAATTGTCAGTGTTATGTGCTTACATTTTTTTTAATATATATCTTTCTTTTGAGGCTATACTTTTGTTACTAACTGTTGCGTCTGACTTAAAATGTCAGTGCCAAAAGCTGCGATGGTTTCCTTTTTTGTTAACTTGCTAAGTTGTTTTGAGCTCCCAGGCTTGCCTTCCCAGGAATTATGTGGTGCTCTCATGTCTTTGCATCTTCCTGCTTGCGTATAGCCTTGTTTATTTCAGATACTCTGTATCTCTAAATTGTGGGAAAACGTGTTATTAAAATGAGAGACAAATAAGTAAAGCTGCAGTTGTTGATAACAATGCATATTTCTGTGGTGATTTCCCCCCCCAGTATTACCTCCCATTACATCATTTGCAAAAAGTCTGTGCTCTCATTGACTTCACACAAAGTAGAAAAGCTTGGCTGGACTGTGAAGATGTGCTTTCTGACATAACAATAATTTTGTAACAGAGTTAATTTGTTAAAGGTTTCTATGAACTAAGTTTTAAATTCACCCAGTAACAGTCTAGTAAGCGTGGCAGTCAGCGAAGAGATTAATGAAGCATCTGGAAAATAGGGCAAGACTGTATTACGAAGTGGCATGGTGAGATCGCAGATAAATAGAGCAAGGTGTTAACGTGGACTTACCAGGAGAAAACTGATACAGCGGTGACTGCTTTATCTGTGCTGCTGCAAGCCATTTATGGTAGCGCATGGTGAGGTGATGTTTATAATCATGTAAAACAGGAATTAGGTAGAGTTTTCATTTAATGCACTTATTACCAGGGACTTCTGTTGGAGTGCGAGTTCTGCTGCTTGCTCAGGGTGTGGCATCGGTCCTGCTTGTAAATTATTTTTTCATAGATATGTTTGGCTAGATGCTCTAATTTGCGTTGTGGTGGTGGTGCGTGGCTGTCTGGGTTTGAGGATACTTTGTGATCAGAGAGATTCCATCAGCTGGAATAAAGTTTCATTAAAAAATTGCTCAGGAAACTGCCCCTGACCTGGAGTCTCTGCTGGTGCCTGAGATTTTTCTTTGTTTCAGGTTTTTTTGCGTTTGCATGTTTCTTCCCTCCTATCTTTCAAACAACTACCTACAGAAACAGGGAAATGAGACAGGCTCCTGCATAACGAGATGGCAGAGACAAAGACAGGGTGTGGGGAGGAAGAGTGAGCTTTCAACTTATCTTGCAGAAGCTGACACAACTGATAGAAATGTCAGAATTTGTGTGTGCTGCTTTTCTTGTTGTGGGCTTCAATTTATAGCAGTTGTTTCAAAACAAATGTTGTTTTGGAGGTGATTTTTCAAGAAGCATCTGCCGGATTGATTGTGTCCGTTAAAGCGGATGGGAGGCTGAGCAGCACTTTTAGAGGCAGAGTGTTAGCTTACCAGCTCCTGGGTAGAACAGAATTAACTAGGCTTAATTCTCGTGAAAATCCCACCCTAAACGTGTAGGAATGTCTGCCTGTGCTTCTCCAAGCTTGTGGGTTTAGGGATGTACCTCTCTGTACTATTTCAAGGGATTGCATGCTTCTTGGTTTTAGAATAGTTCTCTTTTTAACAGTATGTATTCTTTTCCTTGTAGTTTCCATTCTGCCAGTATGCTGATTATAGCAACAAAGATCCTTTTGACAAATCAGTGCATTTTGAAACAGGAATTTTCTTGTTGGCTTTCTTATGTGTGAGTGGGGGAAGAAGAACATTGGTAATGGGCACAGCACTGTCATTTGAGGCTGAACGCGTATTTCAGAGGAATGTTAAATACAGAAGGAAAGCCACTTTTAGTTGAGCTAAATTTTGTTATTGCAATGTGAGGTATTGTGGCATACAACTGCTGTGCACATACAGAATAGTTACTCTAGGCAGTATTGCTTTCTGCACAGAACTTTGTGGAAAAAAGCAGAACATCTATGTGGTGGGGGTTTTTTTTGTGGGTTTTTGTTTTTTTTTTTTTTTTTTTAGAAAAGCCTTGGCTTCACTGAATACATAACTATTTCCATCCATATGCAGAAGTGTTACAGCTGAGGTAAACTGCTCTCTTGACTAACAGAAGTATGAATCAGGTAGAGCAGGCCTGATAATCAACTGGTGATACTCCATCGACGGAAGAAGAAATGTGGAAGTAGGATATCCTCGCGGTGATACCAGCGCTCCTCAGTTACGCATTCGCTTTTGTGAAATAGTATCCACCTTTCATACCTTGAAAAAGCTTGTTTGTACCTTTTTGTGTTTTCTGAGTTTCTTCAATTCCCTGATGATGTTACAGTATGATTACAGGAGAATTTCACAAGTCTTGGCATGGGATTAATTTGATGAAGAGAACATCCTTAGCGCTTCTTCCCTGAAACTGTGAAGCTCCTGTAGATGGGTGATGTAAACTCACAGCTGGTCAAATACTTATTTTCAGCTGATCTAACTATTAAATTTTCTTGCCTTTGAAAATAAGGGAAGTAAGAATTGAGCTCGATGCTGGGGGAGCTTTTACTAAGTTAATGTCTCTGTTCCTGAGTCACTGAAATATGATTTTTCTTCAGATCTCTTGACTGAAAATCTGAGATGGAGTGGAACATAATGTATTACTTTCAACCCAGGTCTTGGAAGAAAAGATCATTGTTCGGGTGAAGTATGAGATGGATCTCTAGGTATCTGAAACTATTTCATGCACAACCCAACCAGAGTTCTGAAACTAGATATGAAGAAATTAGCAAGGATGAGCACTGAGCATGTTAGAGATGGCTGATGAGTGTGCTGTGCACCTTATGTGATGCTGTTAACTGTATTTAAAACAACTTTTGGTAGCTTGTGCTATGAAATGGGTTAGCAATGGGTTACCTTTTCTGACTTCTACAGGCAGTGAACACCCTCTATTTGACCTGAAATAACCTATAATGAAGCATAAAGCCTGGAAAATCCTGTTACCTGTGCTTGGCTTTCCCCACCCCCCTCTATAGACCTTTTTAATTTAGTGCCTCTATCTGTTTTACAGATTTCTAGAGAGATTGAAGCTCTGTTTCTCTTCAGAGCACTAACTTTTGAGTGACAGGTGAGCAGGGGAACAATATGCAATTGTGAAAGTGGGTTTTAGTCTGTGACTTTATTTGATAGCGTAGTGTTTCCTATGGGGTAGGTACTTTCTTTTTTTCTTCCCCCCCTTAATTCTTCAGTTGTTTTATTTCAATATAGTGAATGTTGGAAAAGATGGCGAGAATTGGTGTGAATCTTGTTTTTAGATGCAGTTTGGGGATAATCTTTGTACAGTTTATAGTATTTTTTTCACATTATGTTACTGTGGGGTTTTTTTTTTTCCATATAGTGTCTTAATGTTCCACTTCAATTTTGAGGGTGGGTAACTTTCTGACAAAATGACGTTAATCTCTAGCACAGCAATTTTGCTTAAAAATGGAAGAAAAGCCAAATAACTGGTGTGTGTTTTAAGCAAGTCATTTCAAGTAGTTTAGTTTTGATTTTTTTTTCTTATTCAGTGACTTGAAATCAGTTTAATTTCAAAATATCTCTCCCTGTGTTATTCATTTTACATATTTAATCATCCCAGCTCTATGTCAACTTTTTGTACAGTCTTTTTTTCAGCTTGCATTTTCAGAAAAAATTAGAAAGTATTCCTTTTTGAAAGTATGGCCTTTTCTCCAGCTCTATTGTGCCCTACAATATTTGGGTATAACAGGATGAAGCCTAGAAAAATGTTAAGTTCAAGTTCTAAACCACAGCAATAAAGTAAGACCCAGTGAAATATCCAAAGATAAAACAGATATAAGAAATATTTTCATCTATTTTTAGTATGACCAAAGCTACAGCAACTATCTCAATATTTAAAAAGTAATTGGATTCTTATGTACAGAGAATTATTATTGCATGTTATGAGTGACATTCCCATCAAAAAAACTATTTTTAAAATCAGTAAGCTTAAACTCATGTGACTCTTTCCATTCTTGCTAAATTAACTGTTCTAGAAAACTCTTTTAGTGCTTTTTAAAGCATGTTACAAATTAAATATGATTAGTGCTTTTCATGTAAAAAGTCAGCTATTGTCAAATGAAAATCCCTTCGTATTTGTATAAACATTACTTGCTGAATATGTACAGCACCAGAGTAACTACCCGTTCAGAACAAGTGGTGGATAATTTAGGGACAAGAAAGCTCAGGTCCTAATACCTGTGCAGAGTCCCATTAATGTCTTTGTTAAAATAGATGGGAGATGCTCACAGCTGGGAGATGCTCACAGCCCCTTTCCCTGTCAGAAACCACTCTGTAATCCTCCCACCTGAGTGTTTGTTACCCTTCTCTGTGCTGGAGGCTGTGCTCCTTTAGGTTACTACACTGTATTGTCCTGCAGCCGGTTTTACATGACCGGGACACTTACCTTCCAAGGCATGAGATTGGCAGGAACTTAAATTGCTGGGTGAGAAAAGATTTTTATCACAAAGCTGAAGCTTGGCTGTTGCCTTGCCTTGGGGCAAGTACCTGAGAGAACTTGCTTTGGGTTATTTTAGGAGTTTTACTTTAGTTTTACTTGACTCTTGATTAGAAGGTGAATCTTGATTTGGAAGTGGGTCTCCTCACTTCGTGCTCACCTTATCTTGAAGTGTGATACAGTGAGATAGCAAAACTGGTCCCTGGGCAGGAAAACTGCCGGTAGGACAACTTCAGCTGGGGCTGTGATAACTGGTGCAGCTGTGCTTTGTGTAGGGCTGGAGCTTCTTCGTTGCTTTTATTAGTGTCTGGTCCCTCCAGGTCTCCTCCCCAGAGTCTTTGGATGTGAACTGCCATCTGAACCTTTCCCTGATCCTGTTGGTATGGACTGAACCAAGTGCCTGCCCACAGAAAGGAGCTAGCGTAGGGTCAAGGTCTGAATGAGAAGGTTGTCATAGAAATGCAAAAGTGCAGAGAGAAAACAAACTTCACTACTAATAATTGATATAAAGTTTATTATAAGGGAAGCAAAGAAACTTTTTTCTCTTACTGGTGCTGTAAGCTCCCTCTGGAAGATAAGAATAACCGCTAGCATCAGGTATTCATAAAAATTATCTATATGGACAATTTTATCTGAAACCTTAGTAATTTACTTTTGTAAAAGTAATTTATTTTTTCATATGTAGATGTGAAAGCATATTTCTTCTCTCCTGTTTCCACAGTCTCTGTTGTTTAATACTTTGTTTTTGTCCTTTGTCAGTGTTTACAAAAAATGATATGTTAACCTTTACCTTATTCCAGTAGTTTGAGTAAAATGTACTCATTTTTTTCCCTCTTCTGTATGATGCAGGTTTTGCCCGTATTGGTACACAACAATTGGTGGAACTTGCACAATTTCCAGAAGGCTTTTTATTTGTTTCTTGAAAGATGTCTTTCTGCCTCTTTGACTGAAAAGCTGTTAATGTGTATCATTGCCTTGGAAACCCCTTCCTGTGTTTTCCTACAAACTTCGGTCATCCGCTACTTCCTACCCTTTTTCTTTCAATTATTCTGTGTTTTCTTCTTTTTTATTATTAGAATTGCTTGCTTGTCTACAATCTGCCTGTTCCAGTTGAAAAGTTTTTTCCACAGCTTGTTTTTGAAGTTTTAAACTATTTATAGGGATAGAGGAGGTCCTCACAAGATCTTGGTATTTTTCAGCACTTGAATGTGTTTAATACGGGATTTTTGGTGTTGGGGATCTTCCTCATGAAGCCCTTTGGAAGGAACAGGCTTTGTTCCTAAGAGAAGAAAAAAGCTCTTTGTCTCCTCTTTCCTTATCTATTAATGTCAACTTATTTTGTGATTCAAGAAATTAATTGGTATTCAGCCTAAGAAAAATAGATTGCTTTCATGAGATTCTAAAGGATTTTTTTTTTAATACCTTTTCTGTATGGGTTTTGAAATGATGCTGTAGGCTAACTTCTTCCTTTGACTGTGTCAGCTCTGAGCCCTGCAAGAGGACATCGTGGGAGTTTTTCTCAATAAATATTTTGGGAACTCTTTGCAACAAGTGCTCTTTGAGACTAAATGTGTTTTCAAAACTCAGTTGAAGAGATGTCTAAACTTTGTTTTAAAGATTAAAACAAGAATGAATGTTAAAATGTTTGTTTATGCTACAAATGGAAAGATTATTAAATATGGAAGGGAACACAACAGAGGAAAAACTGATGCATGTTTATTATACTGTAGCTAGTGGGGTCATATGCTGCATGTAATCTTGCCTTTCTTTTTGCGTATACCTTTCTGTATAGTTAAATCATATGGTTAAATAAGTTCCTCTGCATGGGGAGAGGGACTAGTGGCTTTGGGAAACATTGGCATATGGGTTATTACAGTTACTGATTTGTTAAGAGGCAAAAGGCTGAGCCTTCTGTGAGAGAATATGCATTTCTAATGTACTGATTTTTGCCTGTAGGAAACACTGCCTCATCCACATCTTTAGAAATCTGAAAGGAGTAGTAAACACCTATTTTTCCCTCCATTCTTTCTTTATTGCTCTACATATGCCATGTCTAATTTATACATCTGTTTTCAGTGAGCAACCAATGTGATCTTCATGATGTTGTTGCTCACAATGAAAGAAAAGCACCTGTTATATAAAAGCAAAATATTAAAACCACAGTTTTAAGGAATTTGTATTCTGAAAAAAAATAATTATGACTCTGAACAGTTTTCATACTCTGTGTGTATGTATATAAAAAACCCTTTCAAACATGCTTACTCTGTGTGTGTGTGTGTGTATATATATATAACCTCAGTCAGTATATGTTTGAAAGCTGTTACTGCATGTAGCTGAAGTGACTGACCTGAAAACTGTAGCAGAAGAAGATAAATCAAGAGAAGTGCGTTGGATTAATTCTTTTACAGTTAAGTCCGATTTAAAACAAAAAAGGCTAAGGTTCTCATTTACTGTAATATTTTTGTTGCAGAAGGAATTGAATATAATCTCGATGTGCTGTCTTGACTCAGTAACTGCTTGGTAACTAAGTTCTTGTTGGTCCTATTGGAAGAGTGACTGTGATTTTTCATGTATTAGTGGAAAGTTTTAACTCAGATGTTACTTACTGCTGGGTATTTCTCAATGCATAAGGAAACAGTTTTATACACCTCCTGAACCGTGCTCTCTTGGAACAGTAGACCCTGACTTGCAAATCTTTGCATCACGTCAGACTGGATGCGCTTGACAGGTTATTTGTGCGTGCGCTGTTGCAAACTTAATGTGGAAGTCCTGTGGGGAGAATGGTAATTTTGCATCACTATACTGATGGGTGCTTTGTCCAGATGAAAATCTTTCATAGTAAGAGGGAGAAAGATAACTTTAAATGAGCCTTCTCCACCTTGAGTAGTTTAGAGGACTTGATGAAGAATCAATTTATGTTAGCAGGACCCCATCACGGGCATGCAGAGTTTCTGGCATACCAGCCATTCTGTGACGGTGAAGTAGCAATGAGGAAAATACCCATAGCCATCTAGATTTATATTCTTACAGAAGCTGCATTTGATATTGTCTAGAGCTATTCTAAAATGAAACTTCTAAATAAATTTCTTAGATGGGTTGGCCTGCTTCTAATTCTAACGAAAGCCCAGCAGACTAAGAATACAGAATTAAGCAATGAAATCAAAATAAAATATCTGGAAATAAGAAGGAAAAATGGCATGCATATTTGTTTAGGAATTTTTTTTTAAAATAAAAAAAAAGACAGCGGCATTTGAACAGGTGGTTTACCCACAGGGAGTTGAGTGAAACCCCTCTATCAAATTTTATTTCTCCTTTAGGGAAGGTGGCAAAATCTTTTGGAAATACTTGCAGCAATGGAAGAAACGTGGCTTTATCCTACCTCTCTACTCATCTTGATCCCTCTTTCTGCATTGAAGAGTGACAGACGGTACCAATAGTTTGAATACATCCTTCAGCACTGTCTGTCATGCAGATCCTGAAGGTGTGGGCTGTCCTAAACACCGCTGTTCAGGACTTTTATTTTAGCGTGCCTACTGTTTTCAGGTTCAAAAAGTATTAGTCTTTTAAAAGAAGAGATTAGGCTGGCCAAGCCCCGGCTGGTTGAAATACGCCGTTTGTGTCGATGGTGGCACATTCTGATTTGTAGAGCATGCTCTCGTTCGGGCCTGGTGGCCCATACCGTGCTGCTTGTGCTTTCTTTTCAGTTGCATAACAGCTTCTTGCCCAGCAGAAAAATAAATGCTGGAAGTAGTGTTCTGTTTGTCTTTTTAACTATGATTGCAGTCATACTGGCATCACAAGATTTAGCTTTTGATATTTGTGGAAAATATGAATATAGCGATTGTGTTCTTCAGTACTACTACTGGTAAAAATGACAGCATTGAGTCATAGGAGTTCACTCTGACATTTTGTGTGACAAATGTTTGTGTTCAGTGTATGGCCTAAGTTCTCTTTCCAAGTATTCAGACAATGGTGAAATTGAAACTAGTTTGCATCACACTTAAATGAACTTATATTTTTAGTTTCAGTGCAACATTGATAGCGTCCGATTTAAAATATCTCAAATGTTGCACAAATCTAAAGTTAGCCCCGTAATGTTTTTCTTAAGTGGGTAGTACCTGTGTTTTACAACTGCAAAAATTGGATCATTTTATCATTTGCTTCTCACTAGGACTCTCTCCAAGTTTGGAATCAACCTCTGGTCTTCTGGCCTCAACCTTCATCACTGATGTGTGCAGGACTGAGGCTCTGTGTCAGGCAAAGGGTGCCATCAGCTGAGCTTAATTTTCTTGGTGTATGATGGGCCAAAATTCCTGAGCTCTGAAATACCTTATGTGTTTTAATCGGAGATCGTAATCATTGTTCTTGTCATTAAACTTCTGGGTCTCTGGTTGCTACCCATAGAACTGGGTGCTGGCTGCTGTGGTGAGCTAGCATCAGAGCTGCGTCTCTGTTCTCTGTGGTGGTATGCATGTGTGTGTGCGCCGGTGCATTTCACGTCCTGAATTGCCTCCGTGGTCATGCAAGGAAACAATTTGTATGGCACGTGTTACTTGAAACACCTTGGTGCTTTCTCCTTTGCCTGCTCCCTCCCTTCCGTTGGTCAGAGATTCGTTCAAAGAGCTGGTTTCGAGGTGGCTGGCAGGTGGGATTCCCTGGGCTTGTATCTCGTATTTTCTGTAGATGTGTTTTCCTTTATAAATTGCAAGAAGCCTCAATTGGCAGTGCTTTGTTATGAATCAGACAGCTGGAGTAAGGGAATTCCTCAGGGTGAACAGTTCATGGGTATGAAAGCACTTGCATCAGTACAGCTTGTCCGGCTACATATCCAAAATAAACAATAACATAGAGGTGCTGCTACTACCAGTAACAAAGCTTCTTCTGGTGGGAAAGAGAAAGCAAATAATTCAGATTTGTATTTGCTAAACAACTCAAAGTTGGGTGGTACCTAATATAAAAAGAACAATATTTTTACTTGGGAAAAATGACATCCTTATGGTGTTTTCAAAGTGATGCATAAAGTAAGTAAAACACTTTCTAAGTGCTACTGCTCAAATTGTGCATTTTCTGGAAGTTACTGAGCTTTTAGAAGCCTCCCTTGATGCCCAGCTGTGCTGTGAGAAGGGTGTGAGTGTGTTGGAACCGATTCTCACCAATGGAGGCTTGAAAGAAGTTGGAAAACAAGTTTTCTTGAGTTAAATTGTAACTATAGTATGAGATGGCTGTCACTGGCTGGGCTTTGCCTCCCCGGATTTTACTACAAAACCAGCGACGGAGCAATTGCGCTTCCCGGGGCAGTTAAAAGGGGCTGTTTGTTTTGCTGGAGAATTAAGGGTGTAGTTTTGCAATTTCTCTTCAGCTCCACTGTAGTGGTCTTGCTAACTAGTTACTCTGCTACACCCCCCATCCCCCCCTTACTCTATCATGAGGAAATATCAATTTATAGTTAATTATTAATGGGGGTCAGGCCTGGAACAGCCTATGCTGCTCGAGGTTGCTACAGTCTGCCAGATTGGTCATGTTGATGAATTTGCCTAGAACCATTTGAGAAGGCTGGAGATGTAATTTTAAGAATCTAGTAAAGAACATTGGTACAGTTAGGTGAACGTTAGCAAGACGTTACCAGAGGTGCTCACTTTTGCTGAGCAACGTCTGCATGATTCTCTACTGAGTTTCTGTAGAGAGAAGCTTGTTGGGGGCAGGGGACAAACCGTGAAGTGCCTTCTGTTTATTGTCATTACTCTGTGAAAACATATTTATTTATTTAAATGAATAATCAATTAATTTATTTTAAATGTATTTACTTCAGTACTTTGTTCGTACTTTCTTCAGAAGCACAGAATTCACAGTCTCAACTGCTCAAAATTCACACGTTTTGTATAATTTAATGTTTAATAAGCCAAGTGTAGATTTCCCAATTCTCTCTGCTTCAGACTTAGGCTTCCTTTGAAGGAAATGAGTCTCTTTGGCTCTATTTAGAGGTAATAATAATTGGTAGGTGTCTCAAGACAGGCTTTCTTTTCCATGTCCCCTGCGGTATTCACTAGCAGCATCTGGCACGTGAGGTGGGATGCAGCAACCTCAGTCTTGGAGCAAAGCAAGCTGAAGAACTCCGGAGCCAACTTCAGCTTGTGCGTGCCGCTGCCTGGGAGTGGTCATTGCACTGGAGTGAAGTTATGATGGGCATCCTTCACTTGGGGAAGGAGAAGAGGGCTTTAAAAATGTGCATGGGGGAACAGACAGACTTCTCTGAGACTAAAACTGAAAATCGAGTCTGAAGCTACTCAAGTAGCTAGAAGCTGCCTGTGGTACGTCGCCTGGGGATTGCGCTTTTCAGTCCATCTTCTGATGGTTTTGTTTACTCTGCTTTGGTTTGCATCCTGGAGTGGTCTTGTAGTGCACATATTTGGATTTTATTTTAAATTAAATTTAACTGGAAGATGTGCGCCAGCTGCTCATGAGTGTTGAGTCTCAAGTAACCTCCCTGAGCGCAGAATGAGGTTTTTCTTTCCTTTAGCACTGGCTGCTTTGCTCTACACATCCCGCTCTTTATTGTGCTGCTGGACTTGTTAACGTAGATACAGTCTGACAAGCTTCAGTTTGTACGAGGAAGCAGGAATAGTCTTGATGAGAAGTGTGTGCAAAGACGTATAGCTCAGTGAAATTGTTCGTGACAAGGGGAGGGAAAGAAAGATCCACTCTGTGGTAGGTGAAAATGTGCAGTATATTATTTTCTTTTACCAGAAGACCTGCTTTAAAAAACAAAACAAAAAAACCAAACCAACAAAAATCCCCAAACCAACAAAACCCCCCTGCAACACAGTAACTCTTCAGTATTTCCAGTGGATTCCGTAGGATTGTCTTGTAACCTGAATCCCCAAAATAGGAAAAACCCCAACAAACTCTAAAACCCCAGAAACAAAAACAAACCCTAGGAAAAAAAAAACCCCAAATACCTAAACCAAACCACCACCACCCCTAACCACAAACAACCCAAACCCCAAACCAACAAAAAAGCCCCCACAACAAGGCAGTGCTGTTATAGCAGAGGGTGTTGTGGTATTTTCCCTTTTTCTTCAAGGTTTGTTGTGCAGCTCTGCTGTCTGGCTGTGGGGCTGGGTTTTCCTCTGGGTGGGAGGAAATCCATTCTATTAATAACCTTAGCTTCTCAGAGCAAAGACCTCCAGCAGCTGGGTTTATTGGATAGTTACATGCCATTCTGGTGTATTTCATCGTCTATATGTTAACGTATAGTAAAGAGTGCGCTTCTGTCTGAAGTGTCTTCTGAGCACTGCGTACGAGTACATGGCAGAGGCCTTTAAGCCGTCTCAGGTGTAGGATGCTGCAGGATTTCAATGTGCCTGTTTCAGGGGAACATCTTATTCATTGCTTATATGAAGATACTGTAGCTTCTCCAAATGAGATTGCATCTTGAAATATATGTTTAAAAAATGACAAACAAAATAATGGGGGTAAAGGAGAAGTGTTCAGGGGAATGTAAGAAATTACAAGAACTCTAAGACCATTTTTACTTTTCTGGAGTAAAATTTGACTGGTTTAGTTCAGTCTGTCATGATTGCATCAAAGGTTGTTCTCCTGGGATATGTTATCATTTTATTTAGTAGTTAATTTTTTTTTTCTGCTTGGAATTGCTAAAAATGTTCTCATAATAGCTCAATAAACACTTCTTATCTGAGAACAGAGCTGTTACTGTGATCAGAGTTCAAGGTCATGGAGTTAAGCCTGTAAGAAACACACAAACCCCAAAAGATGATAGCCCAGTGTTTCTCATCCAACTGAAATTAGAGAAAGATGGGACTATGTGCTTCCAGTCTTTCTGGACTGGTTTGAATAGCATGAGCTATAGAAAATGTATATGTTTTTGAATGCCAGTGGTCCCAACAGGCTCAGGTAAGGATTTGAGTGGTCCTCGGGCCATACCTGGCAAATCTGGTATTTGAGCAGAACTGGAGGAAGGGTAGGCTGCTGGCAGAAAGTTTGGCTTGGTCTGAGCTGTGCAGGTGGCACTGGAAGCTCCAGGTAGGCTTGGATGTGTGTGTGCGTGCTCGGGGGCAGTCAGGAAGGGTTAATTTTGGAGTTTTAAGTAATGTGATCAGGATAAATGATTAATTTAAATATTATAAAAAAGAGGGTAAGTCCCATAGTCAATATGCTTATGCTGTGCACCAGGCACTTTGCAGTGGGCTGTGTTATTTAGGAGAGCATTCAAGAACTTGGAGAATTTTTGCCTCTGTTTCGAGGTTGAGAGTTAGTGTTAAACCCTTGGTGTGGAGCAGGAGGCCAGTGGCAGTCCCATAATGTTTGGTGGTGAGATGGCCTGGCTGTCGGCCGTCTCCAGCTTTCTACATTGTCTGGCTCTGGGCAAACAGCTTTGGAAAGGAAAGGGCTTTGAAGTTTTCTGCTTCTGGGGCAAAAACCATTATAGGATGCTAAACTGAGGTGGTGGTATGATTATTTTAATCGCTCTTAAGATATTTAAATGTTAATTTGCATAAATCAAATCACAGCTTCAGAATAATTATGCTGTGCGTTTGGTTAGTTTTCGTTTGATCAGAGTCACTGCAATGTCTGGCTCAGGTTTTATGTGACTCATCTGAAATTTAAATACCTATTGCCAGAATCTTCATGCGCTTGGTATGAAAAAGTGATTTAATTAAAGTATTATTGGTATTGAATTTGTCTTGGAGAACTGATTGGACTGAGATAAGCCATAGCTTCCATGAAACTTTGTAGTCATTTACACTGCGGTCCATCCAGTGCCTTTTTCTTAGTGTTTATAGTTATATGACATAAAAGTTAAAGGCTGGTATTTGACAGGTCTGGAAGGGGACACAGCAGGGTCGGTGCCAAGAGCTGGAAGGTACAGCATCTGAGAGAGGCGAGGTCTGTGCAATTTCAAGTGGAATTGAGATTCCTCATCCTACGTGTGGGCCAGGTACCACTGCCATTGTCCTTCTCCCTCCGATGCTCTGCTTTGTGCCTGGGAAAGGGAGGTACAGCATGGAGCAAGACCCTGGATGGGCTTGTGGCCCTGCTTGCTGTAGAGCTAGTGTCCTCAGTCCGGGGCAGAATCAGGGGGGCACCAGGACTAATCCTGTGCCATCACACGGGCCGTGCAGAACGGAGATGCTGCTTCTCAGGCTGGCACACTGTTTCCTCTTGTTCAAGACTGTTTGTTGTTACTGATTTCTGAGGTGTAAGTGTTGTTTCTGAGAGACTGCACAGGTGTAGCCTTTCAAAAAGTGGTGGTCTCAAGGAAGGTGGAGTCAGGTTGAAATTTTGATCTCAGCCGTACCGGGAATTCAAAAGTTAAAATTATCCACAATCTTTTATTCTGACTTTCACTTCTCTCTTAATAGGGAAGTAATTGCGATGGCAGAAAAAAATATATTAAAAATACATGAAAAAATATATACAGAATGTAGAAAATGTAGAAGAACATATTCTTTTTCTTCCTTTTGCATTCACTTGAAAATAAATTTCCTGTGAGAAATCTGTCCTTGTAAGTTCTCTACCTGCAATTATGAGCCCAGTTTTCAGAAATTATCTTAATCAGGGATGTGTTTTGTAGGTCTGTAGAACATTATGCTTAGTTAGTTTAACGGATTGCTTTAGAGTGCAGGTTTTTATGGCCAAGTCATTGGGATAACACTGAAGTTGGGATATCTGAAAGTATGAGGCTAATAGTTTCCAAATCTGAATTGCAGAGGGAGGAAAAATTGGTGCCTCTACCCCTACAACTCTGTCACTGATATGCAAATTTCTGCAATGGGACAGTATATAATTTAGGGAAAGCACCTGGCTTTCGTGAATGGATTAGATTACTGTACATCTGAATGTACCCGGAAAGTTGTAATTGTTTATGTGAACGTACACACGCCCCTAAGGTATTTTGGGCCCTATCACATGGCTCAATCACTTTCACTTTCATCACGGTGAAATTCTTCGAGCTTTGACAGTTGTGTCATTTGTCTGCCTGTTCTTAGAAGCCTGATGGTGCTTACCATGAGTAGGTCAGATACTTTGTGTAACAGGTAGCATTGACTCACAATTAAAAGCTTTTAAGTTATTTTACATCATTATTGATAAATATTTGAATCGGTTATTTAACTTACGTTACTGAACACTGCGGTGCTTTTGTATGTAGAAATGTTGTGGGTTTTTAAATGAAAGCTGAGTTTTTAATAGCACAAAGGTAGTTCCCCCACTTAAAGAATGATGAGTAGTGGCCTGCTGCAGACAATCTCAGTCCTGCCCTGTGCAACCAGCAAAAGCACTTACTGCTGTAACCTGCTGCCGCCACAGTCTTTGTGTGCTCAAGTGTGTGCGCTAGTAAGGCATGAGGACCTTGCTATTGGCCATCAGAAACTGAATACAGAATAAATTTAGGCTAGCCTGTTTGAAAAACATACTGGTGTCCTGATTTTTTTTTTTTTTTTTTTTTTTTTTACAAGAGGAAGCTGCTGCAAAGTTTGGAAATGTGAATGCAGGATTCTGACTTGCTTTTTCTTTTTCTCTCCCTCCATAGGTATGGCCTCACAAGTCTTGGTCTATCCACCATATGTTTATCAAACCCAGTCAAGTGCCTTTTGTAGTGTGAAGAAACTCAAACTAGAACCAAGCAGTTGCGTGTACCACGAAAGAACCTACCCGCAAATCTATGTGAACGGTAAAAACTTTGGAATTTCTCCCCACAGGGTTAGTACTTTCTTTCAGACTAAAAACCCATTTGACAGACCTCGAGGACAGAACTTTTTGTTGCAGTCAAATGCTGTTGCTTTAAAAAATATTGCAGGTGCTACAAAAGTGTTAGCAGCGCGGGCGCAGCAAGCTCAGTTAGAGGCACCTCGGACTGGGACGCAAGGAAGCCGATCAGATATCCTGGAAGGACCCCAGCGATGTGGATTGAAGCGTAAGAGCGAAGAGCTGGATAATCAAAACGGCACGATGCAGATTGTTGATGAACTGTCCATCCTGCCTGCAATGTTGCAAACCAACGTAGGAAACCCAGTGACAGTTGTGACAACGGCTGCAACTTCAAAACAAAGTGGTACAAGCGGAGATGGAGATTACCAGTTAGTACAGCATGAGGTATTGTGCTCTGTGAAAAACACTTATGAGGTTCTTGATTTCCTTGGGCGAGGGACCTTTGGACAAGTAGTGAAGTGCTGGAAGAGGGGGACAAATGAGATTGTGGCAATCAAAATCTTGAAGAATCATCCTTCATACGCACGCCAAGGACAAATAGAAGTGAGCATATTAGCAAGACTAAGTACTGAAAATGCTGATGAATTTAACTTTGTGAGAGCCTATGAATGCTTTCAGCATCGCAACCATACTTGTCTGGTTTTTGAGATGTTGGAACAGAATTTATACGACTTCCTGAAACAAAACAAATTCAGCCCTCTGCAACTGAAAGTAATACGGCCTATTCTGCAACAGGTGGCCACTGCACTGAAAAAACTAAAAAGTCTGGGTTTAATCCATGCTGACCTCAAACCAGAGAACATTATGTTGGTGGATCCTGTTCGGCAGCCTTACCGGGTTAAAGTAATAGACTTTGGATCTGCCAGCCATGTGTCAAAGACTATTTGTTCAACCTATTTACAATCTCGGTATTACAGGTAGGTGTCTCTTCCTTTGTTTTTAACTTTCAATGAAACAAAGTTTTAGCATCTATTACAGTTAATGGCTTAAATAATTATGCTTCCAGATAGCTAATAAGAATAATTTGGAAAACGTAAGGACCATCTAAGAGTGTAGGCCATACTAAGATTAAGTGGTTGGTTACCATTTTAAATGTGAATACTTGCTTTGAATGTTTTTATAGTGTTATTCTTTTCTAGAAGTATGTTTTGTGTTGCACTCTGAAGTCATCACTTGTTGTTATTTTGAGATCTCTGATGAGACTTTCTAAAAGGAAAATAGAAAAAAAAATTAGCTGTCACGTGCTTGATTAGGATGCCTTTCCTGCCTTCCTAACATGATGGTTTTTTTCTGTAAGCAGCTGGACAGTGTACTAGAAGTGCCATACTTTTATATCCTGTTGCCAAAGATTATGTAAATGCCTCTGTTTTTCTCTAGCACTTGTAAATATTTTGCCTAGTTCTTATAAACTCTGTTCAGATTGAGTGCCTTCAGCAGCTGTGGACTTCAGTGAACTCCTGGAGTTAGTGACTGATAGGATACTTAAACGTTTAAGGTGATACCAGGCGGGCATTCAAAGTTATTTTGGTACGTGGTTCATTCTACATTGACCTCAAAGTGGATGTATATTTTTGAATTTTTTTTGTTATTGTTGCTGTTTTTAATCTTTTCTTCATATAGTTATCCAATCTGCGTGACATTTAAAAGCTAATAATATTTAGCATCTGGGGTCCTTTTGTTTTCTTTGTAAGCTGAACTTGTCTTAATTGAAGACCTTTTTCAGTTCTGCTTTGCATCATTGGCAATAGTATGTCCTGTGTATTGCCTGTCTGCCAAGTCAGTAAAAAGTTTGTAAACTAGAACAATGAGTAATTTGAAAAAAATCTTAAATATTTTACAGCTATTGATGCTGGAAGTGAAAACTTGTGCAGTGTAATTCTAGGCTTGATGAAATTAGTGATTGGAGTTCATGCCAGAATAATCTTAACTATTTTTTTGATTGTAGCTTGTAAACAAGAACACTTCATGTACAGTACTTGTATAAATTATTCTAATTCATCACCTGCATTTCTCTACTACTTAATTACAAACCGCAACTAAGGGTTTAAAAACTACACAAAGTACATCAACAGAAAACTAAACTGGGAACCCATATGCATTGGTGCATATCTGCATTATATAAAAACGTGCATGAGAGGAGATAAGAAATTAAGTCACATGAGAGTTCATTTTGGTGCGGTAGCTGTATACCACTCAAGATGCAGTGGTTTTTGGCCCCTCAGTACAAATATGGGCAAATCTTGAAAAGGCGGCGTTAATTCTGCAAGGTTCTAGACAAGTGCAAATGTCTTAATATCAGCTGTTCTGTACAAATTCGTAATTCAGCAGGTACTCAAGATGTGTGGTCTGAGAATACTTCCTTACATATTTCGGCTTTTTATTTATTGAAGCAATTGCAGATTATTGTGAGCTATTGCCATTTCTCCCTCTTCCCTCCCCAAGAACTGACAAAGGGAGAGGTTGTAGACAGCTGAACTGGGTGGTCCTATTGTACTTCGTTCTCCACTAACTAGTTCCAAATTGTTTTTTCTGTTTCAGATAGCTTATTAGACGTAGTGTTGTTGTGCTTATTCAGTTGCCTACATAAAAATTTTAGCTGTAGTTTTGTTTAACTTGAGTTGATGTTCCTTTGCACCTACGCTTTCTGTAGAATTTTGACATGCTTACTAGGTTGAGCAGGTCTTTATGCTGGCAAGATCAGTGTGCAACTCCTTGGCACCTTGTGTGCATTTTGGATACTTGTATGGCATTACATGCACCAAAGTGTGAGTAAGTGGAATTCCTTGTGGATGCATGTTCAAAAATATTCCTTCTCCACCAAGAATAAGAGTCATGGTTGTATATACTTGTCTTAATGATGGTGAATGATATTCATATAGGCTCATATAACATGTGCACCTAAAATTCCCTAGTTACTAAGTTGCACTTAAGTGCTTTGTAAATATTCAGGTTGTTCCGTAGAAGATGATATTCTTCTATCTTGTATAGTTTTATAATCCTTCTACAAAGTAGCATTTATGTCAGTATTTGTTTGAAAGTAAAATGGACATACAGAAAGAAAAAAGGTTGGGGTCTATCTACTTGAATTTTTTTTGGTGTTATATTCAAGCTAAATATTGGTTGAGATAAATTTGAAACTGACTTATTTTTGAAAAAAAGAAAATAAATGCTATGCTCCAAAATTATTTTCAGCAAAAAGTTTACTTCTGGAAAGGTTTTTAGCGTGCTGGATTTCATCATGGATGCATAGCTCTCTACTAGTTGCATGATTCAAATTGCCTTTGTGTAGCTGGACATACAGTTTCTCAAACTTTCTTTTTATTGCTTTGGAAGCACCTGACTAGTGTAAATAATATCAGAAAATAGGGATTTGATCCAAAAGGTCTCAAAATAGATGATACCAGGGGAATTTGAAGAGAAAAGCCTTAAAGAGGAATGAGGAGGGCCTTCAGAGAACATATTGTATTGAGATGGAATTTATTTTGCAACAGATTGTGCTTCTTGTCAAATAAGGAATCCAATAAGGAACTAATTCATAAAATATAACTCTACTTAAATGTTTTTTGTACTAGAAAAGGGTGGGAGTGATAATGCAGGTTTGACTTGTTTGTCTATGACATGTTGAAACAAACCCTTAAAAAAGTCAAGCAGCATTCAGGACTCTTCTTATTCTGTGCTTCAGCTCAGTGGTGCTATGTGCTTGTTTAGGTTATTTAGCAAGAAAACATTTGTTTAAAAAGATTTTTATTTAAAGCTTCAAGCTAAATTAATCCAATTAAAGTTCAAATTGGAAATGTTTTTTAAAAAATGCTTGTTCCTACAGCACCTCTTTTATTAGCATGATCTTATCTGTATTCTTGTGTACAGTCTTTGAAAATTATTTGTGCTAAGATGTATATGTATTGTTATGAGCTTTATCTGTAACTCTTACCAGTGGGGATCCTTGCATGGTTAGAGATGACAGTACATGAGGCTTATGCTTCCCCAAGTGACAGGCACAACACACTGCTTTGACATTTATACAGATATTTCCTAGGTAAATGTGATGTGAACCTGGCCTTTTCTGATGTGCAAAAGCACTCAGCCAGGCCCACGGATCTACAGAAAAAGGTATTAGGAGGAAACATTTTGTTTTTAAAATTACTGGTTTTGGATCTGAGGCCTTAGAAAAGGATGGAATGAAATGCCCTTAAACGGTGGCGTACGTTGAGAGGAAGCAGGGCTGCATCCTCGCAGCATCGGGATGCCGCTTCTTGACACTGATGTGCCAGTGGTGTCCTGCTCTGGGGGTGACACTAACCCTGTCCCTGTCCCTCATTCTGCTCAGCCCCCACATCTGCCAGAGTGCCTGTGCCAGTGGGAGGTGGGAGGGAGGTGGCCTGGCGAGAAGTGAGGAACTGTTATATCTGGCAGTGCTGTTCACTTATGCCACGGTCATTTTCAAGAATAGGCTTTCCATTGCTCTATGGGAAGCGTACGCCCACCAGCCTCTGTAGAGGTGTACGTTGAATGCTCAGGAGAAACTCATAAGGCAATTTTGCAAAAGTGAATAAAGAGAAAGGGTTGGTTGTTGTTAGGTTGTTTTTTTCCCCCGATCTTGTCTCGGCTCTTTTTTCTTGTTTGTGGGACTGTCGTGAGCTAATTATTGTGAGAATGGAGAATGCTACAAAGTCTAATGTTAACGGTGTTTTTGTTGAATGGTAGTGTCAGTATTTTACATCAGCAAGAGGAAGTGAGTAATGAATTGGATAAATAAGTAATAAGAGGATTAGGACTTAAGGCACGGAACGTAATACAGCCAGGTGAATGGACAGTGGGCTGCCTTACCTTACTTACCTTAGTCTATAGCAGAAGTAGTAGTGGCATAATGATGACTATTGGAGACATTACGGTACTTTTGTTTGAGGAGAGGTCGTAAGAAAGTGAGAGTAATTGAATTTTTAAAGGATGTAGAGAAGCAGAAAAATGGAGACAAACTGGAGGGAGTGATAATGATCTGATGCTTTCCTGTTTCTGTTTCAGCTTTGTCAAGCAAAGAGAAAGTAAGAAAATGGTTAACAAGTATAAAAATACTTTTTGACATTTCATTACCTTTTGGAAACTCCTGACTGTTATATATTGCTAAAAGTTAGAGTATGGGTATGAATAAATACTAACCACAATACACTGTCTTAAGTCACAGGTTATTATTTTTTGTTTGTTTTAAAGATGAAATGTTATTCTAAATACTCTTTCCCTAAAAGACAGTGTCTGTGCTTACACACGCTGTTTGTAGGCTGATCTGGACTTTAATAGCTGTGGGCTAGAGAGATCTGGTATTTGAAGCCTTTTCTCTGCTGCTGGCCTCACACGTTAAGACTGTTGACCTTTTATGAGTGATCTAAGTAGGTAAATAACTAGGCAGTGTATACATCTTGAAAAGAAAAAAAACCCCTTACCATACAGCGTAGGTGATCAAGCTTTTGTCATATATGGAAATGGTATGAGAAGTATGTTGCTGGCCTTTTGGTCGGCTGTGCCCCAAGTCACAAAAAGGGGAGTGTTGCATCCAAAATCAAAAGCTTCTTTTCCCCTTATCGCATGTTGCAGGCTGCAGAGGTGAATCAATACATTTATTTCTAAGTCTGGTGTCTTGCGCTCATCTGGCAAGGCAGACAGTTGTTGTCCCAGGGCAAGGTGTTTCCATCTGGAAGTCATTTTCCTTTGCGTTGCCTCTCTCCTGAGGTTAGATGTGTTTAGGGAAGCAGGTGTGAGAAGAGGGGCTTGAAAATGGCAGGCTCCAAGAAGAGTCGAGTGATCTGCAATGGTGAAGGCAGTTCTGCCCATCTGGTTCAGGGAGCTGTGTTACTTTCCTTTCTGTTGCCGGGAGAAGCAATGGCCTTCTCAGCGTTTTGTGTTCAGAGATAACTCTTCAGGTTTGGTTTTGCAGCAGACCTCTTTTTTTTCTTCTGGTACTCCCTCCAAAGGGTGGGTTGTTTTTTTCCCAGAAAAACTTCTGTTGAAACCTGTGTATCATTTCCCCTTTTCGAAACAGCTGTGCGCAACACCAGCGGTTCAGGAGTTCTGTTTTACTTGTTAGCTACACCCAAATGACAGTTAGCGATGCCTTTAACATTGCTGTTGCCCGTACCATTCAGCCGTTGTTCAGAGCAGGTAAAATTGTATTTAAAGGAAGCACAGTTCCATCTAATGGTAACATCTGTGTGGCAGGGTTTGGTAATGACAAAGCCTTGTCCTTCTCTGATACTTTTCTCCTGCTTGTCGCTTGACTGTAACACCAACTGTACTCATAAAATGCATCACTGTTGCCATTGCACATTGAGTGTAGATTGCTAAGGGAAAACTATAGCAGCGTGTCTGGTGAGGAGTTACTGCTTAATTGTTTTTCAAGGGGAATCACCTTCATGTTGATGTCATTTGGGGTTGTCTTCCTAAAAGACAGGATTTTGAAAATGAGACTTCAGTAAACCTTACAAAACTTATCATTCATAAAATCTTTCAAATATCATGGACTTAACAGTAGCCATTGCAGGTGTGGGAGTGAGTATGTTACTTCATTGTGTGCTCCTTATGCACAGCCTCCAAAGAGAGTTGAACAGTCACTGCTCCAGGTGCCTGTGTGGCTGCCCCGACAGTTACGTTTCCTATCTTTTGCCTCCTGCCTCTGAAGAAAACATCTATTTCATCATATTGTGTCAGGTCATGCTGCTGTTAGAGTACAGCTGGAAATTTTACTGAAAATATGTTTCAAGAACAAGCGCTCACTTTCCTCACGGATGGATGCTCCTCTTGGCATCCATTGATCCGTAAGCAAACTGCTGTTTAGCATAGTCACATTCACTGGGAAAATGAAACGAATGGGAAGCAATATAATTGATCTCTGTATGAAACGGGGCACCAGCTGAACCTGCAATAGGCTGACAGACGACTTGAGTGATGCTGGCAGAATGGAAGGTGTCTGGTTATTAAGGGACACTCGTAGCTTGGAAATATTTTTCTGCTCTGCTGGTGACAGCAGTAAAATACGATCCTAGTTATTCAGCAATGTGCACACAAGGAAAAGCAAATGATGTGAGTAGATGCACTCAGTGGAGTCAACTCATTCCTGAATCAGACAGTGATATTCTCCCTCCAGCCTTCCAACTAAGGATAGTTGCTAATCAACAGAGTTGTTCCAGACAAAATGCCAAATGTCACTAGTGTTGCAGGGGAGCTCAGAGAGATGGAAAAAATCGCTGTTGGATATATTCCTTTTGGACGAGAGCAGGCTTTTTCCCCGTCCTCTGACCCTCATCTCCCATGAAGGATCAGAGAGGATGGAGAAAGAATGATAATCATTGTGTTCTGTGATCCTGACATTGCTTTCACTTGCCCAGTCAGTTCTGCTGCGGCTGGGAAGAGTGATTTGAGCTGGTGCGATCTCTTCTGCTTTAAAGGGTTTTGGAAAAAGAATAAAGTAGTTGAGTTGTGTGGCTTAATCACTGCCCATGAGCTGGGCTGTGGCGAGGGCTCTGTGCGTGCTTGAGGCTGTTGCACTAGGACAGCTTTTTATATATGACTTTTTCAGCATCATGCTTAGTTTCAGAATAAGCGACCAGCAGCTTATGCTGGTGTCGTCGTGTCCGTCCCCCCCCCCCAAATTAATGAAAATTATTTGATCTATTGTTCTCCCTCTTTCTCATACGTTCCTTCAAAATTAGAAAAAATTTTCATGGCCGTAAATTCCTGAAGAGGCTTGTTTTCCCACTGGCATTTCTAACTTGATTAGATGTAGTCCTTGTCACTACAGGCACTCCAGAGAACACAGGCTCGCAGTACCTCCTGAGAGTGTTTTTGTTAAATTGAATGTTTTCTTTTTGTAGGTTAGGACTGTCAGCAGGATGGGTTATTATGACTCAGTAACGTGTCTATTGCATCTGAGTAACTTGTCAGTTATCTTCTCCTAATATCAGATCAACATGTGACTTACATATGTTTAAAATATCAGTTAAAAACTTGTATACAAATAAACACCTATCTTAATATAGGTTTTCTAGAGGGATGACCAAGGGAAGAAGTCATGCAAAATTGACATCTCAGGAAGCAACTGCTTTTTCAAGTCCACCCATTGTTGTCACATACTTGAAGTTTCTAAATAAGCTTTATCTAGAGTGGGATGTCTTGGCTTTTCTCCTTTTCACAATGCCTGAAATTCTTGCTCAATTTTTTTTTTTGAATTTTGGGGTTTAGATATTTAAACAAAAAGCAAAGCTCTGTTATAAAGTGAATTTTCTGTCAGTTAGGGAAGTGCAGTACGAGAACAAGCTAAAAATCCCTCTGTAAACAACTTGCACTTCAACATGCTAGCAGATGTTATTCTATCACTTTGAACTGTGCATCACTGAAGTGTATTGGGATATCTTAAAATAGTCAGGGGTGGTGGCCAGAGACTCTAGACTACTATAGATGGTGAGGCTGTTTCACTGTTGCAATGAAATAAGCCAGAAGTACATGCTGCTAAGGTCATTTGCTTGCTCAAGGTCAGCATGTTCAAAGTCAGCTGCTATACTTGTAAGCATGGTTACTGTCAGTAGTATATATAAGAAGAGTCCTGAAAACGTAAGGAATTGCTATTACAAGTGAATTGGGACAGTCAATGCTTTTTTTTTTTTTCTTTAGAGTTGCAGAGCTGTGATTGCTGGTTTATGTTCTTATCTGGGCAAACAGAACTTAATGTCAAGATAAGCCTTTGTGGCTTGTGTCACAGAACAAATTGCTTTATTGATTTGGCAAGATTTTGTTTGTGAATTTGCATAGCATTCGTTAATTGTTTAATTGACTTCCCATTTTAAACTTTGATTTCGTGATTACTAGGACCTAACCAAAACTGTTATATGTATCCTCCAGGAGCAGCAATCTTAGCTCATCATAACTTCATGTTTATACAGCTACTTGATAACAACTGTAGTTTCAGTTCTCTTATTTTCTAATCGACATAACATGGTCTCTAATACCTTATTATTCTCTGTTCATAGAAGCAGAAAATAAGAGTAGGTTTTTTTGGTTTTGTTGTGTGTTTTGAGTTTTTTAATGGGTTTTTTCATGCTGTGGAAAACAATTGCAGAGTTACTGTAAATTTGCAACTTTTTTTTTGTTTTTTTTAAATCCTTTCTGAAGATTCAGAGGAATATCATGGGAGTGGATGAAATGGCAGTCAGCCTTCGAGTTGGTCGTTTTTCTGAGCTAGAGATTTTCCAAGTAATGTAAGCTGGGATAACACGTGATGCATTCAAAGGTACCATGTACCTGCTAGACATTCTAGTAATGTCAGCCAGATTTCAAATTAATAGTGATGGCAGGAGCAACAACTTAAATTAGACTTCAGATGATGGTTCTCTTGGTCTTTAGATTGCTTCTGTTTCAACAGAAAGGAAATTCTTTCATAATCTTGGAGGCAAAAGAGCTCTTGGTTCTTGCTGGGGTTTTTTTGTTTGGTTTTTTTGGGGTTTTTTTTTTTTTTTTGTAGTTTAATGTTAGACCCAAGGTTGTCATAGCTGAAGTTTTGGGAAGCAGCTTTTATTTTTCACGTATTAAAATAGACCTACTGAAATGTGATCCTTTTCTCACAGCACTGATATTTATGTCACAAAGATTGTTCATCATACATCTGTGTGTAAGTGAGTGTGGATATATCGGATATCTTAATTGCAGAAAATATCAGTGGAAGCCACAATGCTGTATTTGTAAATATTGTGTCTAACTGCTCTCACTGTGCCTGTTTTGAAAATATGGCTGTGTATTTCTGTTGTAAGAGCAGGTAGTATTAGATCTAAATCAACGTGATCGAAAGCGAAGCCGGTATGTCAACCCCTGTCTCTTCCAACATGCTTATCTTCAAAGCAGAGCTGTTTTGTGGGGGGAAGGTTACCTTCTGCATCAGCTCACAGCATCCAACATGAGTGAAGAGGATGAAGCAGATGCATAGGGGAAGAAGTCTTCTGTGCGGTTGAGTACACAAAGATTGGCTGAGCTGCTGCTCTGCTGACACAGCCTGTGAAGGGGAGAGGATGTACCACAGCTGGGGGCTCATCCCGTTAGCTGCAGAAGGCAAACTGCCTCAGTTGATCTGGAAATCAAGCAGGTTGAACAAGTGCAAACAGATAATGTGGGCACACTTAGAACATCTAGCACTCATGTGGGTTCAGACCAAAACCGGCAATAAAATACTATCATGATTAAAAACAAAACAGTGACAAGAAAAAACCCTTTTGTGAATTCTGGCGTTAATTGTAAAATGGTAGAGGTGTCTGGCATAAAAATAAGTATATGGGATGTAATTAAGTAAAATTAAAATTCATATGACAATAAGTTGCCTGAAATGTCCCTATTGTCAAATTTTATACTGTATGTTTGAAGGTCCTTGATCTTACAGTGCTAGCTAATATTTTGGAGGGATTTTTGTTTGGACTGTTACTAGAATACCTTCTAACAAGTGCAGTTGGATTTAGGGGACTGGGGGAAGCAAGCCAAAAGCATTTCACAGATAAGATTTTTCAAGCAGTTGCATTTTGAAACTATGATGTTACCTTAAGAACATGTGAATTGTCATTGTGTTTAAAAATCTTGGTTTGGTAATTGGACAGCAACAGTTGATTAAAGGGCAGGCATAATGTAATTTAAATCTGTATTACTTCTGTGTGAGTAGGTGAGTCTTTACGCAGACAAGGTTGTGCTGGCGAAGTGAAAAATAAAATCATTTGTATCCCTAATAAGCGTTTAGTAAAACTGAATCTCCCTGCAGGTGTAGTTGCAAAGTATGTGGGAGAGGGGGTGATGCTATGGCCTTCTGTTCCACGTGCTTATTCTTGGAAGCGGTAAGAAGCCCACACTAGCAGTACTGAGCCTCCACAGAAGATTGATGGTGGGGAAACGTTGTCTTCCATCGTTTGGTATTGCCCAGCTTGTTGTATGGCATGGTATGACTGCAAGCGGACTTCAGCTCTCGTGTCTTAGCAGTCTAATGGTGAGATTTTGGTGTTAAGCAGTGGAAAAACAACTGCATCTATGCTTCTTAGTGAAGGCCAACATAAACAATAGTAAATTCAGAATGCATTGGGGTTTGCTTAATTTCCTCGTGCTTCCAAAAGTCGAAGCTTTCTTTACTAGCATAAAGATAACTTCAGAATTATGACCAGAATGGTTTTTCTCAGTGTACAATATGTACTTCAAGAATAAATTCTTAAAAATAGCTTATTTGGAAATGCACGGTATCTGGAATCTTATATCAAATGTAAAGTACTACGTATTCTGCAAAATGTGCTACATTTTCTGGATTGCAGCAGTGTAGGAGTCTAACTATGAAGCCCTTACTCTTAAAAAGATTGTCACAGTGCATCTTCAGAGCAGGCAAGTCAAACCTGTTCTCACTTCTCTGTTAAACTCGTGTCAAATGCTCCATGGGATTCAGGATATCTCGCTTGTACCTCCATGGCGTATGCTGTGCTGGGACTACCATATTTAAAACTACCTAAAGCAGTGAAACAGAGCAGTTTGCCGGTTGTGCTGTTTGCATCCAACTGAGATGTAGCCAGTGAAGTTTGCTCGCACAGGAAACTTTCTTGGTGCTAAAAATCAAATGTTTGTGGAATTTTGTTCTGCGCTCTAAGGCCTGTTGTAAATGTTGCCGTTTTCCCCTTTGTAAATACCAAGGATGTTTCTGTTGTCCCAGGATAGTGCAGCAATCTCTCGCAAAATATCATCTCTTTACGTGGTTCCCTTAATTCAGGATTGCACTGTAATTGAATTGTGATCAGTATTTTGAATGCCTTTTTGGATAATTTTGAGAGTGATAGGTTCTCACCCTTCTAGTCAATCATTCAATAATAAGTGTTCAAAATATTTAAAAACACCAAATACTTCACGATGAAATCTTTCACGAGAGTATGTATAGGTAATCTTGGAAAAAGAGCTGTTCCTTTAGCAACAGTATCAGTATTCAGAGTGTGTGTGTGTATATAAAAATGTATGTAACGCAACTGAACTTTTTTTTGACGTTGCAGGTTAAAAATGTGAATTTAGAATGTCTTTTAATTGGCAAAAATTGGTTCTAGAAATTGAATTGGAACAGAGTTTTTTATTTTTCTTGTTACTTTCTCTCAATAAAACTTACTTCCCCAATAATTTTTGGATATGCACATTTCATAACTCCTTTGAAAAAAAAGTGATGTAATGCATGCAGATGTACGGGGCTTTTATATAAATGTAACACTATATGAAGCTTTTAAGCTGTATATTACTGTAGTTTTATCAACTGAAAAAACTTCATAATTTTTAAAATGGGTTTGAGTTGTTAGGGTATGCTGTAGGTCACAAATTGGTAGTAGCACGTAATGATACTAGCCAGAAAGGTCTGATGTCAAAAGTGTTGTTCACATAAAGAGCACTGGTTGTTGTGCTGAGTGCCTTTTTTTGACCCCAGTAATGTTTAAATTTTTGAGCTGTTAATTTTCTCACTCTTTATAATTAATCTTTCACTTCTTGCCAGTACTGTTTTAGCTCAAGATCTAGTGTGTATTTATATATAAAGTATGCTATTTGCCTGTGCGTATTTTGTTGAGTGTTTTTAACACCTTGAAATCATCATCATCATTTCCACACGCCCGTCCTCCCCTCCCGATAAAGATGGTTTGTAAGGTGCATTTTAAAACATCTCCATCTTCTACATGGCCAAGTTTCTGGGTTCAGTAAAGTGGCTGTAGTTCTTGGGGTTTGGACTTTGTCTTATTGTAAATCCAGAGGCTATACCATAGGTTTTTGGCTCCTCTAGAGAATTACCTGATGAATGAATTCTGTGTTGGCCGCTACCAGTGGGTGACAGCGGGGCTGGAGAGACCTCCAGTTGCTGCTCTGTTTCTGGCAGTGGCACGCAGGATTGCAGGATGGTGTCTGTGCACCGATGTACTTGCTATTCCCATCATGAGACAATCACACAGGGCACAGTGTTGTGTGGAGATGCAGCCAGTTTTGGACACTTTACATCTCTGGAAGAATAGCTAGAAGTTGAGCAGATAGCTTCCGCATTTTTGGTAACAAGAGCCCTAGAAAGTAGAACAGGAACATATAATTTGTAGATTATACAGTATGGGTTCTGACTGTGCTTTGGTTTTCATCTAGCCTGGAATTATTTCAACAACTTCCACCAAGAAAGTATTCTTAAATCAAAAGCTTTCCTGTACGTGCAAAGTAGCTGGGAAAGCTCTGTAGTTAAAGTTGATGTCCGTCTGATTATGCTGAATAATTTCTGTAGAGAGAGGCACTAAAAAAAGTCAAGTGCTTAACTGATACCGAAGTTTATTTCTTGCTCTTTCTTTACTGGTCTCTCTGCCTTACCAGTAGATGAACTGGGTGAGTCTCTTCTCTCGTTGAGTTGAGACCTATTTTTTCATGACCAACACCACTGACATCGCAATGTTATCTTGCTCTGTGTAATTTTCCTATTTAACATAGTGTTTAATATAGGCAGCAGTTATTTAGTTGTTAAAAACCTACCAAAAAAGTTAGGAAACCAACAGAAGCAAAAAGCTGCAGCACTGTAGGGTATTACGTAGCAGGGTACTCAGGAATCAGCGTGTGTTGTTAATGCCCGAGTACTGCACCCTGCCCTCTGAATTACTGTCCCACGGGGCGCGTGGTGATGGAGTGGTGCCACGTGCCGTTTGGGAAAGTCAGTTTGTAGCCGCACAGTTCCCGTTCTGAAAGAACAACTTCAGGATTGCCTAACCTAATTAGTACGAGTTATATTTTCCTTCATCTCTGGTTGTTCTGAGGTAACGTTGGTTATGATTATTAAGCATTTACATATGACAAACACTTTTTTCTTTATATTTCTATCTGTAGCATTGTTATTAGACTGTGTACAAATGATATCAAATGACTTTCCTCCCCCGCTCTAGTGTAGAGGTGTCTAGTGTAAAATTAAGAGAGAAGCCCCAAAACTTAGCCTGATATTTAGTGCAGGTTTACTAGGTTGGGTGGAAGTCGTGCCTGTATGCAGTTTCCCATTTTGTAGCTATGTTTTGACATTCAGCATTTTCATTCTGTATGCACGGAGTATGGAGCTTACGTGAGACCGCTGCCTGACTCTTGCAGGCTTGTATGAAATAATGCTGGTGTAATACCATTAAATTGTTTAGTTAACTGGTGTATGCAGGTTATATTCCCCCAAGATAATCTGTATCACTTTTAACAATGACACAGAATACAGTGTTACATGAATTAGGAATACCAAAGGCAAAACAGTCACCTCAGCTCTTCTCCTACTGAGAGAATGAAACTTCTACTAAAAGTTAATTCCTTTGTAATTAGTGCTGTTCCCCCTCCCGACCCAGGAGACCTGCAGTTTCCTAGTTTGTGCATGGTTTAGGTTTCCACACGTTTCTGATGGTGGGTGCCAGGCTGAAGTGTCAGGGGAGGTGTGTTGAGTCACCGCAGGGACGAGCACTGTGCAGGAGTGCTGTTCCTGTGGTTTGGGAAGTAGGTGATGCAGTCTGCCGGTGGCACGCTCAGACGCGTGCTAGGGAAGGGCTCGTTGGGCATCTTCAGGATGGCTCCTGAAGAGCCGTGTCCCTGTGCGTGGCACAGATGTGAATGGGAACTGGTGCAGCACTAGAGTGGGAGGAAGAGGAGGAACCAGAAACCCACCCACCTGCGCTGGAGTGGGTGGCTGGTGTGGGGCTGGACCCCCAGGTTGCTTCCAGTGCTGTTCTGAAGCAGCGGGGCTATTGCATGCTGTTTGGGGGGCCAGGGACTACATAACAAAATGCATACCTTTTAGAAAGCTAGCGTGTTCATTTCTAGTTGCTTAAATAACGTGAAAGGCTGCTATATATAGCGGTGTGGTTGTGTTTTATTTATACATCCCCTCGCCATTTATTACATGCGTTCATGCCCTCAGTCCTTGTTGTTCATGAATTGTGTTGCTTGTGTGTCTTAAGCGTGCGTAAAATTGGATGCAACAACTCATTTCCCCTTGCTGCTGTGCTTTGATTTCAGCTTTGCTTCAGAAGTTTGTAAAGAGATTTTTCAAACATTTTCCCCTTATTTTAGCTTTTTTCTGGGGCTGTGCCTTAAGAAAGAACTCTCTTTTGTAAGACAAACTTAATGTTTTGTCAAGCGTCTGACTTGCAGGGTTTGAGGTGAAAGCAAAAATGAAAGGCAGTACACAGGCTAGTGTGTATTAGCAAATCAAAAAGTACACATATTCTGTAGTTTAATGGCGATCATCTGAATGGATTCATTCTTCAGTTCTTAAGTTCTAGTGGTATACCTTAATTTTTCTTCTGCACAAGACTGTCGCTGTAGTTTCTCTTAAAGATTCTTTGAAAGTTTTCTTTGACATTTTCATTAATCTTTAGAGAATACTTACAGATAAATCTCTGAAGTTGCTCTGCGTATGTTGCATCTATAACTTTCAGTGGTGAGCTGAGGACAAGCGAAAGCACCTCTTTTGAAGATGGACCATGACCAGCTTGTTGGAGGGGACATTTGGTTGCCTGTGGTCGCAGTTCTGAAATGGGTAATGCAAGAAACTCCTGCAATAAGAAATAAGGTGGTTGCTGGGTGGGTCTCAGATAGACAAAATAGAGATCTGGGGTTGTTCATTCTTGTCTGGGGAAAGAAGTAGTGCAAATCTGAAAAAACAGCAACAGCAAAGTATAATTAAGTCCAGTGGTTGTTACGTTCCTTCACATTTGTGTGGCATGACAACAGATTCTGTTCTTCAGCAGAATCTGGCACAAAGACCTGTGGAGAAATGTGTGAAAAGCTTCCTGACTTCTAAAATGGAAGTAATTTCCTGATGTTTACTGAGAGCCTGTGTTCTTAGTTCTCTCTCCAGCTCATTACTCAATGCTCACTTCTCAGGACTGGCACTGCCACTGCAAGAACAACAGAAGACTGTGCAGACAGGGCAGGGAATTTTATTTAAAAAAAACAAAACAAAAGAACCAAACAAAAACAAGACAAAACACCCATAACCCCTCCCCTCCAACAAACACAAAGCCAAACAAAACCCCCTCCACCTAACAACCGAAACAAACAAAAAGCCCCAAACCCCAAAAAGCAAAAGACATTCCCACCCAAAAATCTGTTGGGGAGTGGGAAGAGAGTGCATGCTCAGAATCGTGTCAAGGTAACTGCAGCTGTATATACCTGTACTTAGGGACTGTCTTCTCAGGGCAGTGCATTGCTGTATTTAATTCTTCTCCTGTTGTATGGTTTGATTTTTTTTTTTTTACCCTTCTTCATAGAAACAAATATTTTCTGTCTTACTTGCTCTAACTAGTATATAGTATTTTGTATCAAACTTCTGTACATCTAGGCCTATGAGAAAGTATCTGAAAAATTAAAATTGCCCCAGAATGTTCTAAAATACACTCCGGTACTTGACATTTGAAGGACTGCCATGTGGGATTCTTCACATATTTTCACTCGGCACTGTCTTCTAACCGCAGCATCTGGAGCAGATGCCTCTTCAGGGATATCCTTAGGAGTTCAAGTTCCTGCCGTTCTGCTCCAAATGAGAAGTACTTTATGCCTGTAAACTAACTTTTTTGGGGGGACATATTTGCCTTATTGATATACTATAATTAGTTCCGTGACTGGGGGATTCTTCCATCACTCGAAAGTGTGTGGGTGTACCAGGAATAGTGGTAAGTCCTGTTCTGCCTCATGGTAAACGTGGTAAACGCACAAGGCTCAGCATCTCCCACCGCCAGCCCTTGGGGCACGGATACCTTACGCAGAATGCAGATGGGGAGGGTGTGTTTGAACAACTGCTGTTAAGCTCCAGGTAGGCAGCTCTTGGGTCTGAGAGTCGCTGGCTAATCTGTGTAATTATTTTGAGTATTTAAGTATCTTCAGTTAAGTAGCCAGCTTTGCTGCCTTAATAACATCTTACGCAACTGGACCCTTCCCACGCTCCTTACCGACTCAAGGCGGCATGGCATGGTAGAATTTTTAGTGTGCAAAAGAGGTAGGAAAGCAAAGAGAGTCCTTGAAAAGGGACTATGTGCAATTAAGAATATTTTCTTTTGCAGTCAAAATACTTTTTCCCCCCTTCTTAAATCTGTTGTGCATCAGTCACGTGTGACTTGCCCAAGAAAAATGTGAACACTGTCATGCTTTTAAATGTGACTTGTGGAATTTGCACAACTGACAAATGCATGCTATGGGGTAATATTTTTGATACATTTTACAAAAATAACTATTAGACACACATTGCTGTGAAACAACAAATGTACATCAAGTAGACCTAGATGTCAGTACAATATCCTTTCCTTTGTAAAGGGGGATTCTTCCCTTGCTTAATCTCACTATTTCTCCTATATCAAACAACCGATTCAGTAAAAGGCGGGATGAGGCAATGGGCTGCAGAATACTCCTGTGAGCCTCTAATGACCTTCTGAAGAATATAAAACCAGCTCTGAACGATCAAAGATCCAGAGAGTATGCAGTCTCTGATAGTGTGTGATAGCGAAAGCCTAAGCAAAGACAAAGCAGCAAAGAAGGTACGTTTATATTGATAGTTCCTAGTATATTCTCCTAGCTGCTGGCAGTCTGAGCTCGTTAGCTTCCTTAGGTTGGACCTTTTGTGTCTCGTAGCACATCAGAGGTAGTTTTTTCTTGCTTTTTTAAAAGCACATACACTTATGGCATGGCCAAATCCAGCAGTGGAGCTCCACAGTCCAGTTATGTTTTATGAAATAGATTTTGTATTTGTCGTATAAAGAGGTCCTGATGAGGAGCTGCTCTGTGGTGCAACAGGCAATTTTATTGCATGAGTGATCAATGCTTTGAAATGTGATTGTTGGCTGCTGATGTTGCTGAGCCAGGCAAGAGCCCAGGAAAATAGGATAAATTGTGTCGGAAAGATGGTCTCATGAAATTTTCCAAGCAGCTCAGTTCGAGTACAGTAGGGTAGTACTTTCTGCCAGTGCAGAATGAGAACTGTAACTTGTTTTCTGAGTCCTTTGTCTGCAGCTAGCACATCAGCCTGTCCCTAACGAAAATGTTTTCTTTGGATTGTGTTCCTTGTGTACTTTAACCTTGTTGGTTGTTCCCCTTTGCCCCTTCATGAGAACATTTTGGGGCCCTTCATTAGGAGGGGCCTGTGCTCTTGTTTCCCACCCCGTGTTGTTAACATCAGGAAACGGTGTTGAGGGGAGAGGAGGAAGGAAGTTAGACTTCGAAATTCCCCAGTTTGGAACCACTTAGGGTTTTGTTGTTGTTGTTGTTGTTCCTGTTACTAAACCCAACTTTAAAATCAATTCTGTTTTGTGTGAAGCACAGGAGGAACAAACTGTGACTCCGCTTCAAGTTTGCTTCTTTCTGATTTTAGTTAGATGCTACAAATGGGAACAAGATAACAACAACAACAACAACAAAAAAAGGGGCTATGCTTGTATTGGCATGGCTCTTGGTGATTGCACAAAAATGGAGGGGTCAGGAGTTCCTCTTCCTTGCTCTACATCTGTGTTACCATCCCACAGAAATGGAAGGACGAGGGAGGGCTCTGCAAAGGTGAGCAGTGCAGACAGGGTGTGTTTTCCAGTAGCGTTACCCTGAATGCATGTTTGTGCAAGAAATGTTATTTTGAGGTAGGTTACTTCTGTTCTCTCCTAGCTAATCTTCTCTATGTATTAATAAATCTGCTACCTATTGCATCTATATTAAGAAGTGGGTGGAGAAAGTGAGTGTACGTATCTGTGAGTGGTGCTTTGATAGGAAAAATATAAACATTTTCATGAGAAATGTTTGCTGAGAATGCAGGGCTGGATTTGTTTTCCCTAGAAAATGTCTGGGAGTTAATTTCTTGATTGGCTGCAAAATGTATTTAGCCTTCCAACCTGTGACTGATGGACGGTCTAATTTTGTTAGAACAGGTAATCCTGTGTCATGCATCTCTTGAATGTTCTTTGCAGCATTTTTTTTTTTTTTTTTTAGAGCACTTTGGGAGCAAATTCATGATGAGCTTGTTGTAATAGTCGCGCACAGGATAAAGAAAATAGCTTATAGGTTTGTTCTGGAAATGATGACTTGACAGTAGCCTCCGGCAGTGGAATTTAGCTATCAATAGTGTGTTAATCCAGTTAAGTAGAGAGCCTTTCATAGGGAAATACAAGTCGTGTTCTAGCTAAATGATTACCTTTAAAATAATAATGCAACTTGTAAACATTGCCCCGATATTTTTGGGATTTCTTTTTTTGACATGGTTATGACACAGCAGTAACTCCTTATTGAAGCAGTAGCACATGCAGTGGCTGTGGGTGGTATTTATTTCAGAACTTTCTTATCTAAAGCTGTGTTGATACATGTAAGCATTGACTTTGTCAGCTAGTTTTTGCCCGGAATTCCTGTTTACTATTTAGAAGATACCAAACGTTATGACAGTTGTAATTATGCTTGCGTTTATACACTGCTTTTTAAATCATAGCAAGCTTGCATTGAGACACACTGATGATTTGGAGAAGTTTATGAAGCCAGTGCTCTGTACTTTACCTGCCTGATAAGCAGGTGTCCCTGGGGGGCGGTTTTCACCAGAGAGTTCCCTTGGACACCATTCAGCTCCCATCCTCTTCCCCTTCTTGGGGCTATGGACAGTGGTTCCACAGTTATGCAATGGTTCAAATCAATTAGAAGGAAGAAGATAGCCGGTTAAATGCATGGTGACTTACTGCAGTTAACTTCTATTGTAACTTCAATCTCTCGATTCATGGATTTTTAACATACTTTTTTTTTTCTTCTATGCTGAACAGTGAAACAAACTCTACGATTTCACTTGTCTCTCATTTCAGTGGGTATACTGGCACCAGTGGGGGATAAGAAATACACAACACAGTGAGGTATGTGCTTATTCTGTAGAACAAAGCCTATTTTCAGTAGCTCTCTTGAAGTTGGTAGAGCTGGTAACAGTGTGCCTTGTTAAGATTGCCATGCCATTCTTTATTAAAAGATGCTGCTGTAGAGTCCTTAAACCTTCCAGATGTAAGCTTCCATTTGAGCACAATCTTTGTTTTCAGATGTTTGAGGCAGACTGTAAGGTTTTGGCTTTTTCTCTTTTTTTCCCTGATGAAACTAATCTACCAAAGTTGAACACTCCCTCCTCCCTGATCTTGGCAGATAAAATCTGATGGTGCTTTTTTAGGTTGGTTGGTTGGTTAGTGTTCCTGATAGCTTACCATGCTTCTTTGACATTGGAAAGATAATGGAAGCAAGTGAGTGGCAACCGGTCATCTGCCACAGTTCATCTGAACTTAAACTGAAATCAGGGATATGCAATTGATAGAGAGTCTGTTGTTGTCACATGTAAAATAATAAATATTTAGAAACAGGTCTGGCCTCTTTGAGAAACCTTAACACCTATAGTGTTATAAATCATGTAAACCTATTTACATCAGGTTTAACTGCAGCAGGACCATAAATATGCTCCACTGTTACGGTTATAACTTGCAAAAATGTATATGGTGACTTCTTATTCTACAGAATTGTAACCACCTTTGGGAGAAAACTTAGTAATCGTAATGCATTTTATTGCTACATCATGCTTAATAAGCCTTAAAGTGAACATTGTAATATTACATTGACCATCCTTGGAGAACATAAAATGGTAGCAGAATGTAATGATCTCTGTTTGGAACAGGACCATCTTGCCTTTTATTTCAGAAGGCAGTTGCTTGAGGTCCCTAAGTGTAGGTAAAGACCTCTTTCCTTGGTACTTCACCAAAGCAGCTTTTTGTCTTTAGGTACTCACAGTACCATGCCTAGACTTGATAAGTCATCGACATACGCTTTGTTTTGTAGACTGTAGTGATTCTTATCTTTGGATTAAAATTTCTTTCAAAAAATGCAGCTTCGGGGATTTTTTTGGGTGTCTGCTGGATTTTATCTTTCCCACTTGGCTATTTTTAGTGATTTATGTTTTTAAAAAATCTGTAATCTTGAATCATAGTACAAGCTGATTTGCCGAAGGGCATTTGCAGCGTCAGAGCCAGAAAATAATAATAAAAAAAAGTTTCTCAATGTCATCTAGTCTAGTTCTGAAATCACTACTGAAAATATTCTTATTTATCATTATGCTCTAATGGACTCTTTTGCTCATAAGGTTACATTACTAGCATCTGAGTCTCTTCTGTTTTGATTTTGATGTAGACCTGATGCAGTTCTTGTTTCCAACTATTTATTCTCGAGAGGTTATTTCTGTATAAGGCTTCAAGTATTCCAGCATTTCAGCAATTGTTTCATAATTGATAATTTTGCCGCTTATGTCCCAGCAGCATCATTAGTGTATATGTTGTTTATAAAGTCTTTTCAAGACTGGTTGACAGCAGCTCTTCCTGGGTAATTCTAAACAAATTTATAGGTCTGTCTTGGCAGTTGGATTACTGCCAAGGATTTCTTTAAGTATATTGTTCTGCTTGTGATAGTTTATGCTACCCTATTCATGCATAATATCATTTCTTATTTGTGTAGAGTCAATAAAAAGTTGACTCTTTACTGCTGTCAATCTTAAAATCAAGATTTCACAAGGAAAACATTCAGACAAATTGACTTTGGGGAAATTCATGTTATAAAACAAATCCTACTGACCTGATGGTAACGGTCCTGTCTGATTTCGCCTATAGTCTTTGGCTCATGTTAGTGACCAAAAAGAACTACAGGAGCTTCATGAGTATAGAATAAAACCACAAAGATTTCCTCCTCTGACAGAAGCGTGTGTGTAGGGATTGTTCAGGTTGCGGGTAGCGAACTCGGGACATTGCTGAAACAGAGCAGTGGTGGGCTGCTTCTAGGAGGTGGGCTTTTTCTTTCAAGATGAAACTTATTTATTTTTTCCTCCCAGCTTTAACACACGCAAGTTACGGTTACATTTTTAGATTGACTTCTTCCTAAAAGTGAAAAACACAATGTAAAAAACTTAATGAACTTAATGAACTTGACTGAAAAGGAAGTATTAACTCTGTTAGTGAAGGCACAGCAAGGCCAGTCTTGGGAGCCTTACTGAAATGTGATGACATAACATAGGGCTGGCCTTTGAAAGTTTTTCCTATCAATTTGTGATATGACAACATAATCCAAAAATAGTTCCTAGGACTAAGAAAAGGTAATGCTTTGATTTGAGGATTTCCCCCCGCCCCCCCTTGGAAAATTCATACATGCTGGAAACAAAACAAGTATTAATTCCCTGCATCTCCAAGGAAATCACAAATACCTTTTTAGAAGAGATTTGTTAACTGAACTTTAGCTTTCTTCTTTTCAAAGAGCAGGAGTTCCCAGTAAATACTCCTACTGTGTAGATTCTCATAATAAGTTAGACTTTAGGGCAGTGTTCCAGGTTTGGCCAAAGGTTACGTTACATGCAAAATAGTCAGGCTTCCCAATGGTTTTATTTTTGCAATTTTTGTTAGTAGTTGGCATTTTGAATAAATTCTTAGTCGTCATGTTTTGATTTTGTATTTTAGTGCAAGTCACTTGAAAGTTGAAACTAGAATATATTTTTCATGTAGTATGGTGCTTAGATGGATTATGGATATTATGTGGTATATATGTCAATTCTCAGTTTAGGACACAATTGAGAGTGCTTCACAATCCTTATTGGTATTATATTAATGCATTTTTTAAATAGTTCAAATGAAAGGGCAGTTGTGTTTTTGAAATAACTACTGCTATTATTTTTTTAAAGTTCAGGAAATGTTTATTGCTCCTCCCACTTTGCCAGCAGAGTTTCTTGCAGAGTCTTGTGAAATTCCGTGTAATATTTTCTCTGTACATTGAGAAGAGCGCGCAGTGAATATAGCTTACCTTTCCTTTTTCTCTTGGAGACAAAAATTAATATACAACACCAGCTCAAGACACTGAGCAGTCGGCGTTCTACAGCCCTATTCGAGCCGTAGCACTTCTGTAGATGAGGGGAAAATTCCCCGTCTATTTGATCCTTGCTGCTTCTGTTAATATTGTCAACAAGTGTGCCTTTTCCTAATGTGGATGTCGGTCTATATTGGGAACAGAATGAAGTTTTTAGCCATAAATAATGAGTTGATTGCAATTATTAGTGTTCTGGACTGGACTCAAAGGGTTTGCTCAGATGAAAGGCTCCCATTATTATCCGATTATTATCTAGATCCAGTTATTATATTATTTTTCTAAACTATACTATCTGCTTTTAACTTTTATTTGCTCTGACAGTAAAATTATAGCATTCGGTTCGATTAAAAAGAATTCCCAGTGTAATTTGCTTACCCTGATTTCCTCCTCTTTAGTGTGGTCTGTATTTTACTATTAGGTATCAGGCAAGATAAAAGGATATCAGTAGTTATGTAGTGAGAAGAATAAATGGAAAAAAACCCACCCTATGTTTGTATGTTTGGGTAGAGTGTGTTAGGTTTTTGTATGTAATGTTACTTTAAAAAATCTTTGCAAAGTGGAGCTTGCAGAAATGCTGGGGTTCTTGCTGTAGTCACATTCCTGTTGCAAGCATGTTGTCAGGGTCTGGTGTGACATCAATCTAGATGTAATAGATACATAGTTAAGCAGTTTATTTTAGGCTCTGACACTCTTCTAAGAATAGAGAGGCTCTTCTTTCAACAGGAAAGGACAAATAAATTAAAATGGGATACCAGGGAAGGAAAAATAGGGAAAAACAGGGAGGAGGAAGTATCTAAGGAGAACAAAAAAGGGAAAACAAGCAGGCTGGTACTGGTGTGGGGTTCAAGGCTGGAGCAAAACAGGTGAAGGGACTGTTGCATACGGATTCTTTAAGCAGACTGCAGCGTGGTGGCAAGCAGGTGATGTGACACACTGGAAGGCTGAACTCTTACAGTCTAGCCTACCAAAATAGACTTGTGTAATTTTCCTCACTTGCAGTCCATAGGCTTCATTCAGCAGGGAGGAAGAGAATAACCTTTTAAATTTTGAAATGTAATTTCTTGATTTTGTCAGAATATTGACAGATGATTTTCTGGAGTGCCTCAAAGCTTAGGCTTTTCAGTATTTCCCCACGATTACATTAGTGGGATCACTAAGCCGTGGGTGAGGATGTGACTTGTTCTGGTGGTGTCATATTTACACTGGGATCTAATCATAGAAATTTGTATGGGACAAACTCACCAGGGCAGCTTGCCAGTGCATCATAAATTACTACAGCAGTATACAAACTACAATTAAGGTTGTTCAATGTCAGTGTGTACTGTATGTTGGGTGTATTTTTCTGCATTGTTGTATGGAAGCAACACATCCCAATAAAACATTGTGCCAGACATATATATCTGTTGGGTATGAATCTAGCAGTAGATTTAGAACCTGGAAGAGTTTAAAAATATTTTTGTGCACCAAAAAGTCTCCACTAGTGTAACCCTGAGAAAGCAGATTTAGTTTCATGCATGTTAACCCACCTGCCCCAGTTGCTACTCTGTAGGTTTTCTGTCATATCTGTCTTGTAATGTTTCTATTCTTTTTTTTTAATTAGCAGCTGACATAGCTATTAAGTGACTAGATAATACTTCAGATAGGGGAATATCCAGAGTGAAATGCATTTTGGTGTTCCATTTATTTAGTGAACGTTTAATGTAATGAAAATGTAATGAATTTTCTGTAATTAAAATATTGACTTGAAAAAAAAAATTTTCTTTTTCTTCTGACTAATTTTTTCTTCGAGGGCAGGATTGTGTCATGGGCAAAAACCTTCAGTCTATGAGTCAGGATAATAGACTGCGAAAGCCTTATTCCAAGGTTACATAGAACATTATTAGGAAAGTAAATAAGATGAAGATACTGTTTTGTATGAATACAGAATGATCTGGAGATCTGAGATGAATGACATGACATCACTCTGCCTGTTCCAGAATATTCGTGTTTATTTTTGAGCTTTTTATAATTCAAACAATGTAACTTTGAGTCAGAATCAGTCAGTCAGAGTTGCAAAATTTCATCAGAATATCACTTTGCATCATCCAGATGGGCACACATCAGCAGTAAAAAAAAAAAAAAACAAACCCAAAACTTTTCACAACAGACGAGTATGTGAAGAGATTTTCTTACCTTCTCAGGCATTTGTATGGCACGTGCCTTTCCAGTGCAGTGTGCCTACCTGAAGAACTGTTGTGCGACACATGTATGCCAGAAAGGGAGTTCAAATCGCTTCATGGTTTATCGAGCTCTTGGGGCTGAGCTGCAGACCTGCAGCAGACAGGCCTATTGTTGCCCTGCGTTGGAAGGCAAACTCTTTTGCAAGTATTCCTGCAGAATAAAAGGAATTTTCCTTGTGTGTTTTGGTTTTTTGGTTTGTTTTTGGGGGTTTTTTTTGGTAGGTAGTTAATATAAAGGAACATATGATTCACGTGATTCTTGACATAATGGCCATATCCTTGCGTTCTTTTGTATTTGACCTGAACTATGCCAAAGCAAGAATCAATTGGAATATAAATAAATAAGAGACACCCTCATACTAATCAGTCATATCAGAACCTGATACCTCTTTCTGTTGCCTAGTTCTTGGTGGGAGTCCCTTGGAAGGGTTTTTGCAGCGGAATCAGGCTGCTTGCTTCTTTAGGCCCACCATGGCTTTGTACCCTCAATCCAGATGTAGGAGTGTTGTCATCAGGGTGAAAGCACAAGAAACCTTCACACAATACCGACTTGCTATTTTTGATGAGGATACTACAAGCAAATACTGCCCTGCTTGTTACTCTTTTTGTAGAAACTGCCTCCCTGTTCTTCAGCTGGTGTGTTTGGGCACTGTAAGTCCATGCAGACCCTTAGAGGGTTAGAAGTTGATATTCCCACAAAATGAACATTAACAAAGCAGAGGGGGGTAGAATTAAGATCTGGCATCTCTGATTTGTGAGCCCTTGAATTCTCCCACACTGTGCTGTTTCCATTTTTCTTTTATGCTTGTTCAGAGCTGGAAATCATTAGTAATGTTTGATCTTATCTCTGTTCCAAGGAAGATAATTTCAAGCTAGGTTTTCATCAAAAATAATCTGGAGAGTTCACCAGCTCGGCTTGGGTTTTTGTTTTGACATAAGATTTTGGATGCTTTCATTTTTTTGAGTGGTGTTTCTTTTTTCTTCTCATCCCTCCTTTCCCCTTGGCCCAATAAAAAGAAAGGATAGAAGAGAGGGAAAAAACCCCAGCCCCGAAGGTGTTGTAGCATGCAGGGAGGCATGGCAGGAACCACACACTGTACGATAGAGACAGTCTCATTAAATTAGATGTGTAGGCCGCTATCGCAGCTCGGAGAGTTAGTATGACTGCTTACAAAACTGCAGAAGAAAGGATGTGTAGGTCTTTCTAGTAAGAGACACGCAAAACAAGAATGTAGACATCTGTGAGCTTGGAGCATGTGTGTATACGCATACGTACACACTTGTAGCAGCCTGTAATCCCGTGTACTCTGGGGTAGGATTTGGGAGGCTGCACACACAACTGTACTCTGTAGGAAGGCAGAAGATGAGGAAACTCACCTGTTTGAGAAGGCAGTTACTTGTCAGGGGTGACTTCGGTGTGCCACCCAAACCGTGTGCCTTATTCAGCACCTTGATGTTGTTGGCGCGAGCGGAGCGTGGCATTTAGGTAGAGCACGCTCCCCGCTGCAGGTGAGGACACGAGCAACATCTGTGCAACCGCCTTTGCAACTGCTGACTCAAGGATAAAGCACTGCAAGGTGGTTTCACGCTTAAGAGTAAAGCACAGAAGTGCAAGTACGCAAAGGATATTGTCAACATTCAGTTATTGGTAAGTAACCTCATTTGATGCTTTGAATATTGACACTTTGCTATCCAAAATGTAAATAAAATATATTAAATTGCAGACTTTATTTACCAATAAAGCATCTGAAGGGCTTCTCTGTACACAATTTTCTTCATTATATTGGTACATCAGTATCTACTTTGCTTAATTTTCATGTAATTCAAAAACTGCTTAGCATGTCAAGTACATAAATAAATCATTTGGTAAGTTGCAGTCTTTCTGAGGAAAACCAAAATCATCACAAGGCAGAAGCATAAACATCTTCTGGTTTTAATAAAATCAACATCTCATTTCACTAGAGATAGTGAATAAGTAGAAAAGAATCTGTTGAAATCACTTATTCTCAGCTGAAAAAAATCAAAAAGGAGTAACTAAATATTTGTTATCTTTAGTACTTCTGGTAAGTGGTAAGAGGTGTATTAGGTTAAAATTTGTGATGGCTCTTTCAAAACAAAATTCTTCTTCAGTATCAGAAAAGAGCGCTAGGACACTTTGCTTGTAATTTTCTTTGATGGAATTATCTAAGACTTATTTTTATTTGTCTGGTTTGATTTGCTGTTGTCTTCCCCCCCCCCCCCCTCATTTATTTGTGAACCCTGTGTTCAAATTAACTTTTTTTACAGTGATTTGCTTCTTTTTGCAAGTAGCTAGATATTTGGGCCACTCTCTATATAAGGTTTTAAAATCCTATTTCCTTCTCAAGGTCAGGGTTCGAAGTTAAACTGGCAGCTGCATGTCAGTCTTGTACGTTCTATGTAGCAGTGGAAGGCTGTGACGTTGAGTAGGTCTTTTCTAGCCGTTGAATGTTGCATAGTTCTATGAAAAAGTTTTATTATGCTAAAATGAAGGGTTTTTTTCTACTGGAAATGAGAATTCCTTCTGCACAGTGCTGTGGACACCACTACAGCAATACTGCAGCCTTAGAAGTTTACAGGAGATATGGTGACTCATTTCCTCCTGTCCTCACTATCACTTGCCACGTGAGGGTCTGGTAGTGCACAAAACTTCTTCAAAGGAGGAATGAAATTATGAATGGGAGGATAACTTCTCATATCTTCTTGAATATATTTGTTCTCCCTGTGTTTTGTGATATATGGTGACGTAGCCTTAAATTATAAAGCAGTATTTTTAATTCTTTCCTACCACCTTAGACACAGATGGCCCTATCCAGCTTATCTAATGTTTCCAGAGTCTCTTTCTGAGCACTTCCATTTTTGCTTTCAGTTTAAATCCTCTTACCTTCTTAGAGTTTAAAAAAAAAAAAATCAGAATTTGCTAGTTATGTACTTCCTAATGCCTAATCATAGCATAGTTAAAATAACACTAGAAAACTGTACAAGAAAAGCCAGGATTGTGAATATAAATCTATAATGCAATTTTGCATTATAGCAACAATCCTTTCAAAGGACAGGGAGGAAAGCTTGTTGTCTGGCATAGCGTGCCATACTTGCATTTCAAATGTATGTTAACGTACATGACACTACCAATCTGCATTCTAACATCTCAATGGGCTTAAAAGCAAGAGACTTTTATTTTTTTATTTTTATTACAGCGTCCTATCTATAATAAGACTTTTTTAAAAGACTTCTATAAATTTTATTTACATAATTCTTATTCTAACAAAATGACATTAAGAATAAGAATTATTCTGACCATGAGGAAGATTGCAGAGACTTTTTAGTTTGTATCAAGGGATTTGCTTGAGTAACTCTCTTCTTTGTGCAACGATAGTGCTTTCAATATGTAGGAAATGAGATACATGTATGTTACCAGATCTGTGATCTATGTATTCTGGTATTTTGTTGCTGGAGGAGGTTTACCATAGCAGAAGGTTGGACTTCAGTGTCTTCTGACGCAGGTTTCTTCCAGCTCTACACAGTTGGTAGCTGGTTTTGTTGTACATTGATATGAACCTTACTGTTTAATCTAGAACTGTTGTGGATGTTTTTTCTGTTAATCCATTCTTAAATACTTTTAATGTTTTTTTTACCTCAATGGTGGCCCATGATTCAAAAGCTAATTATGTCCTGGCTTTAAAAAAATATTTTAAATTTGCATCAGCCTTTAACCTCAAAGGGGGTGGGGGGTTCCTTGGTCTTTTATAGTGAGGCAGGGCATTAGAAACACCTGGCTGCTTTTCTTCCCTTATTTTATATATAATTTGAGTAATGTTACTGCTCATTCATTCTTTCCTGAAGCTTTATAGTTCTATCCAGGGTTTCTTCTTGTACCTAAATCTCTTCAAGTCTTTAATTTATATTGTCCTTCTCTGCGTCTTTTCTATTTGATGTATCCTTTTTCAGATGGGGGTGACCAAAACTGAACACAGAATTCAAAAGTGAACACACACTATTCAAGGTGAGGGAATATCACTAGTTTTATATAAGACATAATAATTTTTGGTATGTCCTTTAGAAATAAATACTGATATCGTGGTTATTTTTGCTCCCAATGGTAAGATTTTTTTTTTTGTTGTTGAGTAATCTGTAAAGTTGTCTAGATTTTTTTTTCATTGTAAAGTTGGTTAATTTATAACCTGTTAATTCTTATGGGTAATGAATAAATAATGTATGTTAATTTTCACTACGGTTTATATACACCATGTATGCTCTACTGCCTGTCACTGTGTTGATCTAATTGCATATTTGAAATTCCTTCTGAAGTCCATCATAAATGCACTAGAGAACCAACTGTTCTTTATATCCTTCATCATCCACAGATTTTTGTCATTACATGGTTCATTTCCACTGCACCATTCAGATTATTGAAGTGTACTTGCCTGTGGGTTTTTTTCTGAGTATTGCCACCTTGATTTGGATCCCTCTAGCCTAGAGTCTTTCCTATGTTCTTGCAGATCCTTTAGAAAGGTTTGCACTCCTACTACTAGTCTTCATCATGAAGAGAAGAAAATGAATTGTACATGAGAATACTCGCTAGAATGCCTATTACCATGTCTCATTAACTTCTTCACTGCATCTGATCTTTATCTTAAACCTCCTTTCTTTAGAAGAAGAAATACACATCTCACAACCCATATCTGGTTAATTCTTTCATAAAGTATATGCTTGTGTTAGGCTAGTAATGGTACTGGGGGGGAAGAAGTGTTATTCTCAGGTTTGTAATCCATTTTGACTATAACTCTTGCAAATTGGATTCGTTGACACGAGTTCTTTCGATACATAGGATGGCTTTGAACAAGTCCGTTAATAAAAATAAGATAAACGTTATACCCTTTTGATGACTTCTTTGCATAAGTATTTGTTATAATGATGACAGTGTGCTCTATCCTGAGCAGATGAAGTATTAGCCTTTGTTGCAATCAACAGTGATAATTAGGGGTAATAATATTTAGCTTATATGAGAAGAGTATAAATTTTGTGGTGCATGCTCGTATTAGAAACACTGTCTGCGTTTACCTTCAACTATATGAATAATACAGAAGCAAAAAATTATGGAGAGAGAGTATTAAAATTCTTATTTGGTGTGTTTTAACTTGGAAAGTCAAAATGGCTTGATAAGGCTTACATGCCTGTTTGGAAGGAATTTTACTGCAAAACCTGTAATGAAGAGGTAACGCTGCCAAGGATATACCAGCATTCCCGATGTCCAGCATCTTTGGAGTAGGCAATAGCACCTGGGGAGAGAAAGTAGCTTTGGGTTCCTCATGCGGCACCATGACCGCCATAGATGACATGATGATGACATAGATGTGTTGAAAAATGGGAAACATGAGGGGATGGAGCGTATTTATATGCTCTTTGCTCATCTGGAGAGTGGCAACCTGGTGGTCAATAAATAAAACAATGGCATGGGGTAGACAATAGATACACTGACCCTTTCATGCTGCCAGAAGAGAAATAGAAATAAAAATTGCTGAGTCTTTAATCTCATTTCCTTAGTATGTGAGGGGGTACGTATAATTGAGTAGGACCTTCAGTGGGAACATATTTGAGAAATCATTCATGCATTCAACAGAATTTTTCATAACGTTAGCAGTTCTAGGAAGCTGCTGTTCATATTGGTTTATGCTGTTCTTCAGTTGTTGTTAGGTACATTAAATGAAAAAGCTAAAACCCAACGGTTAACTTTGGTCTAAATTGGATTTCTGACTGCAGACTTCTAGGTAATGATCATTGATCATTTAAATTGGCTTGACTTCTTACAGTTTTTGTCATGACTTATTTTTTTAATATGGCTAATTTTTGCTCTTTATTCTTTGCTTCCACCAGTGTAAAGGTTGGAAGAATTTCTCTGTTGCAATGCTAAGGTTTTGATTTTTGTGTAGTTTTTCTTGTTTGTTTTGTTTTTTAACCCTCCCTTGAGGAATTATTTCACTTTTCTTCAAAGTGCTTATGTTGTTGCTTCATTCTAAGCTGGCTAACATGCTGAAGCTAAATTATTTTATGAAATGTTCTGGTCTTTAAGCAAGTTAACAGAACAAATTTTGTGATTTCTTTCCTCATAAGCTTACAAAAATCTATAGAATAATATGTATATTCATGGTCTGTGATGTCATAAATAGAAATGTGACTATCCAAACAAGCAGCTGAAGCAAATATTCATTTGCGTCTTTCATCTTTTCAATCGGAAATGTCTAAAAAGTCTGCCTCAAGAGAGTTGAATTGAGCTGTGCTGTGTCAAGTGAGAAAGGATGTCAGATGTGTTAATCTAGGAATAGTTGCTTACTACACTTGAAGGATTCATTTTATTAATATTGCATTTCAATTTCTAAATGAAGTTTTCTGTTAATGTTTTTAATTAATGTTTAATTAACACTGATAAGAAATTAATGTTTAACATTGATAAGAAGGAAATAGATGCTCTCTAAAATCTTGCTTTTAATTTCATTTAGGTACATTTAATTAAGATTTGGTATTCTTAAGAAGTTTAGAAAATTCCGGTGTTCTCCTTGTTGGTGTCTTGGTATTGGAAAACAGATGCTATTTACCCAGTTGTGGACTACAGTAGCTTCTGATGTACTGAGCATTTTGTCATCTGCAGTAGATACCAAGCAGTAGTGTGTGGTGGTGGTGTTTTGAGAGAAGGTCTAAGTTACAGTCTCTTTTTTTTTTTTGAGTGATCTGATGTTAGGGTGACTGTGTTGGGACATCTGGAGTTCCTACCACTTAATTTTATGTCTACGGTTGTAGTTAGGAAAGGGAATACCTTCCTTTTAAGCTGTATGTAAAAATATTTCTTACCTGACAAAAGAGCTGTGGATCATCTTAAAAAAAAATAAAAATTGAAGAATGACTCCCTCCTCTTTAATCCTTTCCTCCCTGATTGTCCAAATAGATTTTTAACTGGAAGTTTAAAAGGAGAGCAGGGGGGGAGAGGGGGAAAGGTGCCTTTGAGCATACCGTTAACAAACCATCTTCCTTTATCAAAAATAGCTGAGTTGGTTAAAACCAATCTAAACATAATCAAACCCAGTATAAGTTCTCTTGTAACTCTGTCTGCTGTGGGAGAGTTGCTCCATTTTAAGGACCAGCATGAGGCCGTGGTAAGAGACACTGAACTTGAAAAACAGCAAATTTGACATTTCTGTGGAGCAGCAGCTCTTTGTGTTCCTCACTTCAAGCTAGCCTGAAAATGAGTTTTGCTCACTGTACTGTAGTGAGGTCTGGGTAGCCCTGTTTGGGGGCACATTTATTTCCTCTTCCTTTCTGGATGGTGGGTCAGGAAGTGAGGAGCACCGTTCTTGTCTCCTTAAATACGTCCCTTTTCCTTAGACTTGTTAGCACTTTTCTTGAAAAGTAATAGATTATTATATTGTGAAATACAGTAAAAGTTCTTTCCTTTATCCTTCTTTTATTTGCAATCCTGTCCCTCAAAAGAGACGAGCGACAGACTGGCCGACCATGGCTATTTTTATACAGTGCACATACTAACGTTGAGTAAATGTAAGAGGTTTTAAAGAGCTTATTTTAGCAGAAGCATTTGTTAAAGCCCCTATATCCATAGGCCGTGTGTATATTCATTAACTATTCAGGGCTGTAACATAATACAACAAAAGGAAGCGTATTTTAGCAGAGATCTGTAACAACCATATGCAGGCTGGCACCCAGCCAGCGGCTGAAGGCAGACATTTCTTACGGCTATTTCTAGTCTTGTGGCATCTAGATATATTAGATTTATTTCTTGGATAATGAAACTAGCTAATACTTACTGCAGTGTCATGATCCCGCATTACAAAAATATGTTATGTTTGATCCCTAGAAGTTTATTGTAATCAAATCTTTAAAGGCAATGGAAAACTGAGCCTCTCCAGTTTCACCACCAGTGTGACAAGATTTATCCACACATCCAAAAGGGTTTGTGACAAGGATAGGAAGAACCAAAGCACTGGCATGAACAGAAAGTGTATAAGTATTTAGCAGAATATCCTGTTCTGTAGACTTTCTTATCTGTGGAAAGTCTTGGATTTTCCCTGTAGCAGAAGCTTGGGTGGTTTCAGTGGTCAGGGATTGGGGCAATCTTAAGAGTCCTTCCCTGGCAGTGAACGTGCATCCTTGGAGCATGTCTACATACAGCTTCTGCCAGCTGCTCCTTGTGAAAAGGGATGGAGAAGCTTCAGCTCTTGGTCTACTGTATACAACAAATAGCTTCTCTGTCCCAATGTAGCATGAAAATTGGAATTTGTTTGAAATCAGTACATTTTATCATACAGAAGCATAGAATGGTTTGGGTTGGAAGGGACCTTTTAAAGATCATCTAATCCCCCTGCCATGGACAGGGACACCCTCCACTAGAACAGGTTGCCCAAAGCCCCATCCGACCTTGAACACTTCCAGGGATGGGGCATCCACACTTCTCTGGGCAACCTGTTCCAGTGCCTCAGCACCCTCACAGTCAAGAATTAATCTAAATCTACCCTCCTTCAGCTTAAAGTCATTACCCCTTGTCCTATCACTCCATGCCCTTGTAAACAGTCCCCATCCAGCTTTCCTGCAGGCCCCCTTTAGGTACTGGAAAGCTGCTATAAGATCTTCCCAGAGCCTTCTCTTCTCTAGGCTGAGCAACCCCAACTCTCTCAGCCTGTCTTCATAGGAGAGGTGCTCCATTGCTCTGATCATCTTCGTGGCCCTCCTCTGGACTTGCTCAAACAGCTCCATGTCCTTCTTGTTTTGGGGACCCCAGAGCCAGATGCAGTACTCCAAGTGGAGTCTCACAAGAGCAGAGTGGGGGAGGGGGGGGAATCCCCTCCCTCGACCTGCTGGTCACACTTGTTTTGATGTGGCCCAGGACACGGTTGGCTTTCTGGGCTGCAAGCGCACACTGCCGGCTCATGTTGAGCTTCTCATCAACCAACACCCCCAAGTCCTTCTCCTCAGGGCTGCTCTCAATCCATTCTCCGTCCAGCCTGTATTTGTGCTTGGGACTGCCCTGACACATATGCAGGACCTTGCACTTGGCCTTGCTGAACTTCATGAGGTTCACACGGGCCCACCTCTCCAGCCTGTCAAGGTCCCTCTGGATGGCATCCCTTCCCTCCAGCGTGTCAACCACACCACACAGCTTGGTGTTGTCAGCAATCTTGCTGAAGGTGCACTTCATCCCACTGTCCATGTTGCCGACAAAGATGTTAAACAGTTAAAATTTTGGTGAACTAAATATTTTGATAAAGGTAAATGTCAGAAGAGAAGATAAATGAGATATGTAGAACTTCACTATGGTCAGAGATTCTGTTTTGTATGTGGAATGTCAATATGATACACCATCGTGCGCTGAAGCGTAAGGTTTTTAAGCTTTTACACAGGTGAGAAATCACGATTTTCCCCACCAGTGTGTTACCTGGTCAGTTGAATGCCACTGTTCTGCCCAGCTGCAATGGGAGTTACTCTGTTAGCTTTAACCACCTTCCTACTCTTCTGTGACGTGTTAAGCTAACAACAGATTGTGTTTTAAAAGTAAATCACTTTATAGTGTGATGATTTAAGTAATACTTTGTCTCCAGGCCTCTTTCTATATTAGCACACAGATATATTTTAATTGTTTTTCCTTTTGTTAATAGCTTGAATGAAGTGGGAGGGAAGGTATAAAAAGAACAAATGCAATGGGTATCTGAAATACTTGAGTTTTGTTCCACACTGAAGAGAATGTTACAAGCCCCTTTAGCAGCTGTGTCAATACCAATTTTTCTGGTTCTTGAGTACAGAAATAAATTCAAATGCCATTGGTTAAATAATTCACATTTGGTTTAGGTGAAAAATAAGACCCGGTCTCTTTAGCAAGTGCAGTGGTTTCATTTAAGTGATTTAAAAATTGATCACATTGAACTGATTTGAGTGCATTAAAGGATTTGCAGTTATGTAATTAAATTGATATTTTAAATAGCTTTAAGTGTACTGTCCAGTTGGGAAGTGTGCAAGTGTATTTTTGGGTAAAACTTTGTTTGTTTTTGAGATAAATTACTGTATCGTGTTCAGAATGTAGTTACAGGCATATGACATTGTGTGGATGAATCATTTGGGACATACTGGAGGAAAGGCAAAAATGTTGAATCAGTGATATTCTGTTTTTCAGGCATATCAATTATTTTGATGTATGTAGCAAACTGATACTTGTAGGAAAAAATATCTCAGAGCAGCAAAATTTTATCACAGATTATCTAGATAAAGAAAAATGCAATTTCTGATGTTGTTATTTCATTGAAATAATTAGCCTGTGTTTTCAAATAACAGATTTTGGGGGCTTTTTTTGTCATGTTGGATTGTTGAATTACTTTTTTTTTTTCCCCCTAAGGAAAAAATTCAGTAACTATGTTTAATTTGCAGAGCACCAGAGATCATACTGGGATTGCCGTTTTGTGAAGCCATAGACATGTGGTCGTTAGGGTGTGTGATTGCAGAGCTGTTTCTTGGATGGCCACTGTACCCGGGAGCACTGGAATATGACCAGGTAGTAGAATAAATTTCACAAGCATATGCACACTTTATGCAACTTAGGAATTTCAGATCATTAAACCCAGGATTTCAAATGTTAATAACATCCTCTATTAAGTAGTATTTCTTCAAGACTATTCCATGCTTTTAATTTAGTCTTATTGATTGTCCTAGAAACATAAATCCCGTTTCCAGACCAAACTGTATATTCCGCTGCTTTTCTGAATCAAAGTTCAAGTTGCCCTTTTGGTTTTTTTTTTCCTATCTTGCGAAATAAATGTGGCCACTCTCATTGCATTGTAATCTCTTACTTGCCATGAACGGGGTTGACTCTGGAATGTCTGTTCAGATGTCAGGATTAGTTGCCTTCTGAATAATTCCTGATGCTTTCTGGAAACTCAGCATAGCTCAGAGATTTGAGAGCCTATACTTCATGAGGAATGAGAATCAACTGTCATACTAATACTGTATATATGCAATGGTCAAGCTTGAAGCTGTGTCTCTGCTTTGTTGGAGTTTTCAACTACTGACACCATTGGCATTAGTGAGCTGACTTTAAAAAGAAAAGTTATTTCTAATGAAAGGTGTAGAACATTTTCTATTTAAAAACACTTAAAAGAGAGAAGTCTTATTTTTCTAGCATGATGTGGAAATTTGGAAGGAATGTAATCAGCATTCTGACTATCCCCACCTGGTTTTGAACTTCAAAGAAATCTGAGGATTCCAGATGTAACAACAGTGGCTTGTTACTAACTTCTACATCTTTGATTCAACATTCAGTTTAGGGGCAGTTCCTCCAACGTGTTGTTTAGGTTATTCAAATCCTGATCTTCATATAGTGGGCTTTTGGCTCCCTGTGCTTACAGATCAGACCTACTTTTCTAAAAATCCTTTTGTTAAAACCACTGTCAGGGGATATATTGATTTTTGTGTTGATTTTGGTAACATTTCATATTTCAGTTTCCTTCATTTACACAAAATTCAGTGTTTCATAGGTAGGAACTAAGCTATGAGTGGAACATGGGTTGAGGCCTCGATGCAGTTAGAAGACCTTTGTGCAGGGTATTGCTGTTAAAACAGAGGACAAGAGAGGAAACAACTAACTACCATATAATTCATTATGTTCTTTAAGGAAAAAGCAAAGGCATTTGTTTTTGGAAAGAATCTATAATACTGTCTTAAAAATTTCCAAGAACTTGGCAAATTTATTTACCTCTTATTTTGAAAGAAACTGCAGGAGAAGATCTGGACTTTCAAAAAAAGTCCCAAAATACATAATTTCCAGAATTACTTTTGCTTTTGACCCTGTACTTCTGTTAAGTAGCTGTTAAAAGGGATGCTGCTGTGGGTGAGGAAGGACCTGTAAGCCCAGTTCATGGTCTTCTGATCATGATCTCACATACAGGCAGATGCTGCTTCTGGATGTGGAATGTGGCTTTGAACCACATCTTCAGTCACTTACGATGCAGTAGAGATCTGAATGGTGGAGAATGCTGCCCATGTCCCAATTCTTTCCTCAAATCAACTTGTGATTTGTCATGATGGTAGCAGCCCAGATTATTAACGTGTGCCAGTGGGCTTACGTAGCTGTGAGCCTCTGATTTTTATACAGAGAGCAGTAGCAGTGTAAAGCTCAATTTCATAATTATGAAGATGTTTTTTTCAGAATAATACTGAGTCTAATTTGAAAAGACAAGACTTTCTTTCCCCCGCTGCGCTGCAGCCATCTTGTCACATACAAAATCCAGGCAAACGAAGGCCATTTCCTACGGTCCGCAGAGCACTACCTTCATAGTGCTTGTTGATTCAGCTTTTCTCAGTTTTAGAGAGCCAGGTCCTTGTTACAGTGTATTCCTGTCACTTGTTTCTTGCTGTTGTAGGCCCAGGGCCAACATGGCTTGACCTCTAGCTACTGCCAGGCAGTGCAAGTAAACAGCACTGTCATCAGTGACATCCACCTTCCAAGATGCTGTACTTCATGTGAAGGACTACATGGATTAGGGGTTAATGCCCATAAGATTTTCTGTTTGCTTTACAAGTGAATATTGAGTTTAAAAGACATTTAGTTAGACATATCATTCAAGTTTTATCAGTTAATAACTCATCTAGCAACAATCAGGAAGCATCAGTTAATAGCTCGTCTAGGAACTTGTCTGATCTTCATGTCAGAGAAGTCAGGGGGGAAGAGGAGCTGTAACCTCCTGTGCATCAGCAGGAATTGCCTTACTTTAGTCGGCCTGGTCTTTGTGCTCAAGCAGGTCTGCAAAGCTTGCTTCAGAGAAATTTGATTCAGGGTTTTCCTCAGTGTACATGAGTACAGCAGTTGCGGGAGATGGCTCCCAAGGAAATTCCTTTCCTCCTGCTACGTGGTTTGTGTCACTGAGTAAACAGGCAAGGGCTTTGTGCTGCATTCGCCCCTGTCCCCCTGGCATGTGGCAACCAACATGCTAGGTCTTGAAAGGAAGCTCTTAGTTACTATATTCATTTGTGATTATATCCAGTAACAGCTGTACTTCTCAGTCGAAAATAGCCATGTCTTCTGAGCTTTAATACTCATTAAAACCAGGCACAGGTGCTTAACTGCTGAATTTTTGAATAAATGCATTGTCTTTCCCCCCCAAATTTTGAAGACTTTATAATATGCTTAGAAAACAACTAAATGATCTAGAAAGAGTTCTGGTCAGAGTGGGATTTACTCCCTGATATGTAGGGAATTATGGAGGATACCAAATACCAAAAGTTGGCCACATTGTGTTTGTTCCTCCCCACTTTGGTCTGTCACTTACCTTTCAGCAGAAGCCTCTCATGTCCCTTTCCTCCCTACTGCCCATCAGGTTCTCTCTTCTCAGGTGCTCCGAGCTCTCAAGTCCTCTGTCTTCCATTGAATTCACCTTATCTCCCAGTTTCTGGTTTGGTGTATTTCACTGTGCTCTCCTGCTGATTTTTTTCCCCTCTTTCTTCCATCCTCCCTTATCCCCAGGGGCAGCAGTCCCTCCGTGGAGGTGTGAGGTGTGGGACCCTGCCCAATGCCCTTCAGCCCTTGCTCCCCTCAGACCTTCAGCCCTGGCTGCTGAATCTTTACTCCCTCCATCCCAACCTGCAGCAAGCTCGGTTTTTAATTATTGCCAATTATTCTTCCAATTAGTCTTTCTTGAAGGTGGGGTTTTTGATTTTAAAAGAAATATTACTTCTGGGATAACTCCCCCCTTGTACAGTGAGTTAACGTTGCATGCACAGTAGTTAAAAACACATCATAACATCTTGTTTCAACAGATTTCTGTTGAAGCCTTGAATTTTAACTATCTTAGGTAATACTTTGTATCATCAACTAGAAGAAAGGTAATGAAAAATGCATAGTAAATTGTCTTCTAAAATAAATGCATGTTAATAATTTCAGTGGAAAAGAGCATCTGACCATTTCAGGCATGAAGCTCGTCCATTCCCATCGCATTCAGTAGCAGATTTTCTGAGACAAGGACAGTATCTTTTGCTGGATGCCTAGAGTTTGTACGTGTGCTACCTTTCCACGCAGAACGTTTGCTTGAAATGCAGGTGTGTCAGACGTGAAAGACTGATACACTGGAAACAATAAATGGAAAGGATTTTTATAGTGTTGTATAATGACGGTACGCTAGAAAAAATTCACCAGATTTCTGTATGCAAGCAAAGCACCCCTACTAATTTTCTTGTGTAGAATGAAAATATTACATTTAGAATTTGAGTGGGTTGAGGAGGTAATGACAGCCACTCTCCCCAGCTCCTCATTTCTGTGACCAAACTTTAAATGCTTGCTTATATAGGTCACTTTAGAGGTTTGTTTATGTAAGGCTTTCTCCGAGAGATGGAGAGAGCAGTATCATGTGCTCAGTGTTAGGTTTCTCTCCTATGTAAGATGTAGTTGTCGAACTAAGGTGCTCTGAGGGTGGTTCATTTTGCCATTTTTTAAAAGAAATGACAAGTTTTTAACTGTGTGGCTCAGATTTTGAAAATCAGAGGTAAATTATTTCCCATGTTTTATTTTTCTTCCTCAGATTCGTTACATTTCACAGACTCAAGGTTTGCCAGGAGAGCAGTTGTTAAGCATGGGAACGAAAACTGCAAGATTTTTCATTAGAGAGACGGATACACCATATTCTAGTTGGAGATTAAAGGTAAACAGTATAATATAGTAGAAAACAGTATATTATTTTGTGAGCAGAGGGGCCAAGATTCACTATGATAATTGTTAGCTCCCTTCCACATCTCCTGTGATTTTTATCAGTCCTGCTGTGTATTGCTTCCATTTTTCCCATTCCCCAAAAGCAGGGCTCCGAGCTTGTGCCCACGTTCCCTCCCCACCGGCGGACCCAGGGGCAGGTCTGGTGCAGCTGCCAGGCTGTGTGGTGGCTGGGTGGCCAGTGCACGGCTTCCAGGTGGAGAGAGAGCATTGAATTCTAATTAAGCCTTGTCTCTCGAGAGGTACTAAATGAGTTGGTTTGGCTTTTTTGGTTGGTCACTGCTTTTCACTTCACTTTAAAGAATTTGTCTCTGAGGCCCAAGCTGCTCTGTCAAAATTTGTTCAAAACTGGCTTCAGGACCAGAAGTTCCTAGGAGAAAGGGGATTAAGAACCAATATGACTGCATACAGCTTATTACTTCCAGATCTCATGCTAAAACAGTCTTTGTTGACTGAAAGCTGCAATACAATTAAAGCAGATGAAATTAAAAAAATGTACTTTTTCAGTCCGCACACCTTCCTTCTCTCTAAGCAACATTATAGCACACTCGCCTCAAGCAGAACTTTGACTTCCTATGCAAATATTTTTGTTTTAAATTGTGCTACTTCATGACGCTGCTTCACCAAATTTAGGGAGGACTGGGGGAAGTCAGGAAACAGTTACAGTTAACGTAAAACTGCAGTAACAAACAGCTGACGAGCTCAAAGCACAAGTTGCGTAACTCTCCACAGTAATTTGGTAAATCCCCAGCGTGCGTTGGGCCAAGCGGCCGGGGCCAGTGCTGCCCTGCCGTAACGCTGCCGGCTCGGGTTATGTAAGGATTCCCTGATTATACCATCCTGATTAATCCAGTTTTCTGGTTTTTCAGGTGGTTGATCATTAGGTGACAGTTTACATCTGGCTTCTTTGTATTGGAGAACCTGAACGAGTTCTTGATGCAGACAGCCCTCCCCATTTTCAGAAGCTGTTACCTTTCAGAGGTTAAATCTCTCACAGCAGACTAAATGCTGTTTTGGGGGAAGAAGGGAGTTTTTGTACAGACCGTTGGCTGTTACTTGAATTTTTGGTCAAAGTTAATTTTGGAAATTTTTTTGTAATCTGTTAAGAAATTTTTTTCCCTGCAGTCCTGCCTTGCCTCCTACAACATGGACTCTTAAAACCTGCCTCCTGGTGCTGTCTGTGTTTAAGGAGGAAAATTGTACCAGAAAGTGGTATTCCAGCTCATAAATCACTGATAGGTGATCGCATTCATTCTCTGGGATATAATTGTTTGTTTCGTACTTCAGTATTTAAAATACTTACACCAACTGTTATGTATGCAAAGGAATAAAAGTATAAAAATAACGAAAGAAAAGAGAAAGCAAAGAGAAATTGAACAGAACCTGCCTGGGTTTTGTTTGTTTGGGTTTTTATTATTTAGTTATTTACAGTGATATGATGTTGCTGCTCTTTAGGAGTTAAAAGTCTGAGTTTGAGGAAATGTGTAAAATACAAGTAATAGAAAACCTGTGATGTATAAAAATATAAGCATGAGAGAGTTTCATTAAACAATGTTTTGCTAGGCTTTCAGCACATCCTGTGTGACTTACAAACCATCTATTGTAATCCAGTACCGTGATCGTGCAGACGTGAAAATCAGTATTTTTTGTATTTCAATTTAGAAAATGACAGTAGTCAGCAAAGCAGCATACAAATATACAATCAAAATATTGTTTTTTTAAAAAAAAGGTTTATTAGGCTGATAAATATGTAAAGTCACTTTGTAGCTGTAAGTGTCCTTTATTATCAACTTCTAAACTCAACTTCCCTTTTCTTTTTTTGAGACATTGGAAGAGCACGAGGCAGAGACAGGTATGAAGTCTAAAGAGGCCAGAAAGTATATTTTCAACAGTTTGGATGATATAGTGCATGTGAGTATTAAAGCATTTTTCCTTTGCAAAAGGAACATGTGATTTTAAACCATTTCACTAGTTTGAAATAAACGCCTTTTAGAATATTATTTATTGTATATCAGTCATATCTATTATTCTCTGTATGTGTTACTCTGAGGAAATTGTCTAGCTATGTCAGCCCTCTGGGCTTTATAAAAAGATCTTTCTTTGTCATTGCTTGTGTTAAACAAAGGTACTTGTCCTTGTGGTGGGGGGAACCCTTTAATTTTATGTGTAATGTATGCTTTCTCTTCTACCTTGTCTTCTGTTCTGGGTAAATAATGAATGCGTATGGATCCTGCTATCTTAACTGTATAATTTCCAATATAATTCTACTGTCTTAACAATATGATTCTCAATATAATTATTTTTTCCTTTTATTGAAAAAACCCCAACCTTAACTGTTTCTGGACTTTTCTTTGGATTTATAACTCTCTAGTCAATAATAAAAGGAAATTTTTTGTTCTTTTCCATATCCTGAAAAAAGAATCAAATCTTTTTGCAAGATTGGCATTAATACTTGTTTGAAATTCTTTTTTGAAGACTACCTCTGTAGTTTGACTATACAAAGATCTTTATCCCAAATCTTACTTTTTAAATTCCAAGACCCAGACTGGAATTAAAAGCCTTCAGGGATTTTTAGCTGAGGAGGGTGCAAGGGGAGTAGTGTGTATGCAGAAAAAAGTCACCAATTCCAAGCCAACCATACTGCGATAAGTTAACAAATTCACCATATGCCAAACAGCTGACAGTCAGCAGGGCATGATGCAGAACAATTGTCACCACATGATAAACTCATCGAATATTAGTATTTTACAGCAGAAAGCAATAACAGAAAGAGTTAAGCCAATATGCTTGTCTTCTGTCTGACTGTTTTGTTGAACGCCAGGTGAACATGGTGATGGATTTGGAAGGAAGTGACCTGTTGGCGGAGAAGGCAGATAGGAGGGAATTTGTCAGTCTGTTGAAGAAAATGTTGCTGATCGACGCTGATTTAAGAATCACTCCAGCTGAGACCCTGAATCATTCTTTTGTTACCATGAAGCACCTCCTTGATTTTCCTCATAGCAACCAGTATGTAACACACACAAATTATTTTTTTTCAAATCTCCATTACAGTGATTCATGTGTATAATAGTGTTGTTTCATCTGCTATCAGACAGAAAAATCTTTTGTTATTTTTGTAATGTCTTAGAGAATTTTTTCAAGTGCTTACAATATTAGATACATCTGCTTGGTTGAGGAAACTGAATAACTACATTTTTTTTCCTGAAAAGTAACATTTAGAGCTATAGATTTTGAAATTATCATTTATATGCCTAGTTGATAAAACTCTAACACTGCAGAAACGGGCTTGATTTTTGGAAGCATGCAGAGCCTTAGTTCCTGTCAGTCATTGAGAACCAGGGTCAGCATTTCCTCTTGAGACAAGGAATGGAGTGAAAGCATTTCACTGAAAGAAAGAACTTTCCATCCATTTAGTTTACTATCCTTCCTGCTTGTATGCAGTTGTTAGAAAATGGTGTTAGATACAAGGAGCAGGAAATAGTACTATTTTTCTTGATTTTTAAAATATGTTTTACGAAGGCTTGACACAAACGTAGCAATAGTAGTATTTCTTTTTTCTATTTCTGTGTATAATGCCATTCTGTGAAACTAGGAACTGTGGGCTTTGAACTAGTTTTTTTTCTTGTTCTGGGGAATTGTTTTATACATTTAACAACTTTAAATACTAATTAAAGCAACTTATTTTCTGGTTTTGATAGAGTGAAGTCCTGTTTTCATATCATGGATGTTTGCAAATGCAGATCAAATTTGTATGACTTAAGTAATGGCAATAAAACATCACTTATGAGACCAGTTGCCTCAGGCAGTGCAGCTAATCTGACTGCGAGCTTTACCAAAATTGGTCCAGTAAGAAGTCAGGTAAACCCAATCTTTTTTAATTATAAATTCTGTTAATGCAGTTTCTCAAATTAATTTCATAATTGAAAAAGTACATCTAGTAAGTGACAAAAATCTTCTGTCTTTTACTCTGATTTTTTCCTAATGTTTTGTTTAAACAAACAAACCAACCAACCATTTAGAATTCAGTGTGTTTCAAAATTAAGTTAATTAAACTGGTGTTGCCATAGCAAACGTATTGTAGTGTATTGTAGTGCCCTCCGGTGGCCAAACGGGATTGCTGCCCATGAAATGTATTTGAAATTTTAATTTTTATAACTTATTGTAGTTGTTTATTATATAAGCTGGTGGGGCAAGTGTGTGAGAGATTTAGATTCACAGTCATAATGTTGCCTGTTTTGAATCTGTTCCCATAGGCATTAACTGCATCTGCCCATTCAGTTTTGCACCAAGGGATACCATTGCAGGCAGGAACTGCTCAGTTTGGTTGCAGTGATGTTTTCCAACAGGCATTGATTATATGTCCTCCAACTATTCAAGGTATGTTTAACTGTAATTGTTACAGTTCCTGAAACATGAGCATTACTGTCTGTCTGATAGCAGTGTTTGAGTTTTTCATTATATCCACTTAAGCTATGTATTTAGAAGAACTTAATTATGTCATAAAAAAATTAGAGAGTCGGATCCAGATACATTGCACCTTTCTGAAAGAAATGGCAAATCGGCATCTGCAGAAATCCAGAGTCCATCTTCATATACCACACACACACACACACTTATGTATGCGTACATATGTATATATATCTTGGATAAAATAGAGGGACACAATGTGGAAGCTGAAGCAAGAAAGGAGGGTATTCTGAAATAAAATCTGAGAGGAAACAAGAAAGATGAGAGGAATATCAGTGTTGTGGTAGGTCTTGTGGTGATGTGGGGTTTTTTGTTTCTTTTTTGGTGGTTGCATGCATGGGTTGGGGTTTTTTTTTGTTGGTTTCATTGTGGTGGTTTGCTTGGGTTTTTTGTTTGGGTGGTTTTTTGTTTTGTTGTTTTGTGTTTGTTTTTTTTTTCCCCCCTAACTACATCCCTAGGGTATCCTAGGGATAAGGATAAGAAAATATAACAGTTCTTGTGATAAATCTGGATAATAAAGTTGGGGTTTTTTTAATTGGACTTCCAAGTGAATGTGTAAGAAAACATCTGGAAACTTGGGGCTTCATTTAAGGATGTAACTGCCCTACGTAAACAGTGTCATATTTACTATCCTGCAGTTATAATGTGAGACAGAACTGCTGCAGCTTTCTGATTGCTGAAAAACACATAAGTAAATCTTTGAGAATGTTGTTTGCATCATGCTGTGAGGAGGAAAGGGCAGCTTGGCTGAACTCTCCTGTATTACAAAGGATAAGATTGTTTTAAGAATACAATTTTGTATTTATGGAAAGAAATAATTGGCTGAGGGTTCAATTACCAGAAACATTTGGAAGACTGAGGTGGAACTAGCACAGAAGTATTTCTGCAGTGTAGAAAACCACCAAATAAGCATATGTATCTCTAGGACACATGGTAATACAGTTGACCTCTGTTTCCCTAAACAAATGCATTTGCATCATGCAAACGTAGGTCTTATTTTTTTGGAGGAGTCTTTAAAACCTCATTTAGATCTCAGAACATATCAAGCATAACTTGTTTTTTCTGTTTATAATGGGCTGATCAGAGAGGAGCTGATGCAAACCAGCCTTTCTTATCTTAGTAATAGTCATTTAATGGAGAGGGAAAGGTAGTTTATATTGTTTGCTTATTAAGTTAACTTGATTATAGTCTTCATGTCCAAGCATGCAATTTATTAGTCTCTGTGATGGTTCAACTTTATGTTGAGATCAGATCTTGAAATGGTGGAGTCTATAGGAAGCAGGTTTTTTTAAGAATTACTTTCAAACTCCTCAATTCCCCCTCTGCAGTTTGAAGTTCTAGAAATCACACTAGATTCACTCTGGAAAAAAAAAAACCACCCAAAAAGAAACAAACAAACAAAACCCCTAAAACAAACAAAAACCCCAAAAATCAACCCAACCCAAAACACTTTTAACCAAAACTTAGAGCCCAGGAAGTCTTTATCTCTTTAGATAAAGACAGATACGGAAGACTTTATCAGTAATGTTGTTTATGGCTGCTGCATCCATCCTGAGTTCCAGAACTCATGAAAGTTCCGAGTATTCAGAGTGTCGGAGGCTATATGAGCTGTATGAGCTAAATGCATAGCTTCATACACATTTCCTTCTGAGCACTTAGTATGGTTGAGTAATTTCTTATTTAAATTGTATATATGCTTTACACAATGACATATGCCATAATTTAAAAGCCTACTATTTTCATTATACCCAGATGAATAAAGTAGTTATAGAAAAGGAAAAGATACAGGCAAATACTTTATCTGTGATCTATATACTGTATTCTTAGTATGATGATAAATTTCCAAATTTAAATTCTGCTACAGCTTGAATGAAGGGAGTATATTGTTTTCATCACATAGGTGACAAGTTGAGTTGCTGGCATGGAGGGAAAAGAGATATTAATGGTATCTGGCCCTGCTTCAAGGTTTCTCTGCTTGGCTGCTCTGTCAAATATCTGAAGTGCTAAAGCTCGCTACTTCTGGCAGAGTTAAGATGTTGCTGTTCTAGATGGCTGTGTGGAAAAAATTAGTCAACAGTGTTTCAAGATTAAAAGCTTTGAACTGCATAGTTATAACTTAGTATTGTTTTATGATGAGAGAATTATGTATCAGATGAAGATTTTCTTTCATCCTTTATTGTAAAGATCTAAAAAAAACCCAACGCTTTTAATCTTTAGTTTAGTAGTTCTTTAGTAGTTACCTCCAAACACCTGTTGCTTAATCTTTGACTAAAGCATGACACAAAGTGCAGTTAAAAGCCTAGCCAGTATTTTCTTCTAGCATAGCTGTTCTGTTGCAATTTGTTGAAAAAAAGTCCTCTTTCATTTTAGTTTATTGTTATTCTGTCAAAAATTATTATTAATATTAAACATAGCAGCATTGCTATGTGTCTGTTACTTTCCTGTGACAATAATAAAATCTATACAGAGCATAAGATGCATCTTCTTCCTATTACGCTCTTGTAATATTCCAACAGTGCTACTGTTGGCATTATTTTGATAAAGGGAGGAAAAGGACTATGGATTCTACTGCAAATATTTGATGGCATACACTGAAAATTTTACATTGTTTCTCACAAAAGAAATGGTAACAAGCGGGCATTATACGTGTGCCGTTGCCAGCTATTAAGAGCTAAGGGGAATGGTTTTCAGCTAGCTGGAAATACAGAGCACGAGATGTCCAGGAGTCAGCTGTGAGAAGCTTTGAAATTCAGTTCTGCTTACTTTTTTCTGCTTCCTTTCAAATACTTTTAACGTAATTTATGATAAAGTATAAAATGCTTAGCTTTGCAGAACTTTCTGCCAAAGTCGTTCCGCTTTCTAGTCTGTTTCCAAATAGTAGCTATTGGCAGTTTCTTTCTGGAAATTATGGTACCAAATATTTGTGCAGATACGTAATGGCACAAAAATGTTTCAGGTTTTGATTTATTTGGTTTGAAAATCTAAATTATGGAATTAGATCATAAACACATCAAGAAAAAAATAGTAAAATGTTGTAAAATTATCCTTTATGTTTGCATTCTGCTCAGAGAAAATATGCAAGACTGGTGTTTTGCTTAAATCTCGTGTGTGTGTTTTTCTCCCTGATAGGAATTCCTACAAACCATAGTAAACCCACCAGTTTCACCCTGAGGGTGGATAATGCAGTTCCGTTGGTGACCCAAGCCCACGCAATTCAGCCGCTACAGATTCGAGCAGGAATCCTTTCTCAGGTTGGCTTACTTTAACATAAAAATCTTACTTGTTTTATTATTAGTTGGTAAATATTTTTGCCCTGTAGAGTTCTGTTGCAGCCCCTCTTCTGTTTTGTGCTGAACTGCAAGCAGCTAATATACATTCAGTTGTTCTTTGCGTCATGAAATTTTCTCTGCTTCACAACAGACATGGTCAAATCAGACCCAGCAAATACTGGTTCCTGCATGGCAGCAAGTAGCGCCGGTGGCAGCTCCTGCTACATCTCTGGCCTCTGATCCTGTGGCTGGCCCACAGAGGCTTGGAGACTGGGGGTAAGTCCGCATAGTTTTGTGCAATACCTTAACAGCTTTGGTTTAATAAAGATATACAGATGCGATGCAAATAACTTGCAATTTAAAATTTCCTTTCTTTTTCCTCAGGAAGATGATTACCCAGGGTACCCATTACAATTCAGTGATACCGCAGCCTCTTTTAACACATCAGATAACCTTGTCTGCCCCTCAGCCAATTAGTGTGGGCATTGCACATGTTGTCTGGCCTCAGCCTGCAGCTACCAAGAGGAACAAACTGTGTCAGAACAGGTTGGTAGAATATTTCTAACATTCAGAGATAGTGTATGTGTAGTTGCTGTTTGGTGGGCAAGGGAATAGCGTGTAAAAGTGGCATGCTTGTTAGCAACAATTGTACTGAAATGGTCTTTTGGGAAAATTTGTTCTTTCTGCTCTAAGTTTTCAGTGTTATTTTGGTAATACAGACTAGATGGCAAAATACTTGCAATAGTAAGAGATTTTAGTTCCTGTTGATTAGTATGTGCCTGTCATGATAGCAAAGTTGTCTTTGTAGCCTTTGGGAAGATATAACAATATGTTGAGGTAGCTCTAATGAGATGTTCCTAAGCTTATGTGCATGAGGATATGTCAGCTTTAGACAACTAGAAATAAAGAGATACTATATAAGAGGGTTGCAGTATGCCTTACAATCATCTTAATAATCTGTCTTTCACTAGTGGCCAGAATTACTTCAGCTGCTTGCTAAAGAAAATGTGCCCCGCTGCCATACAAAGTATTTGCAAAGGTGTGGGGTGCTCAATAAAGGGGAATGCATGGGTTACAGAGGGCAATTTCAGCAGTCTGGTTTTAAGCAAGGATTTCATCCAGAGGCTACCAGCTTTTATTTTCAGGAAATCTGGCCAGGTTTTGTTCACTTGTTTTTCACCCAAACAGGATTTTAGTTTCTTTTTTTGTTTATAAGAAAATGGGATTTTCAATGTATTGTATGTAATGTTGCTGTGAATTTCAGTCTTAGATATTACTTAGTTTGGATGTGGCAACATAGCTTCTTATTAGCATATTTCTAGATTTATTTTTTTTATTAATGTGTGAAATCATATACATGCCAAGCCAAGCATTTATGACTCTGTTTTCTGGTTTATGTTTTTCTTTCTATTAGTGTAGAAACTTGGTGTTTTAGCCTACATTGCTTGCTTTGTTTTTGTTGAAAATAGTACAGTTTTCAGGTTTGTTGGTAGAGATTCACTGAATGTTAAATGGTGTGTTTTCTTCACAGGAGCAATGTGTTACAAAATACCAATATCCAAAATTCAGCCTTTATATCTCCAAAGATACTTAACTTGAAGGCTGTAAAGAGAATAAGTTGTATAGAAGCACAGGACAATCATAACTCAGAAGGACAGGAAAGTAACTGTTGTGAAGCATCCGTCAGGCTGGACCCTGATTCATCTCTTTCAACCAAACAGCGCCAGGCTATCTTCATTGCCGGTTCCCCCAGCCCAGCAGTCAGCGTGATCACCATCAGCAGTGACACAGATGAAGATGACATAGGACGAACACATTCACTCAGAGAGTAAGAATCGATGGTTACTTTATTAAGGTGTCACTTAAATATAGTATAGCTGTCTTAGCATAGCAACTGTATTTAATGAATCGGAGTTACAAAAAGACAAACAATGCACTTCTAATCAAGCTTCACTAAGAAGTTAACTCTGTAGCAGTGTATTATTTGAAAGTGAAAAATACTTTCAAAAGTCTACCTCATTAATCTATGTACATTAGGCATTTGCAACAGGAAACAAATTACTATTCTTTTGTAACAGATTTGGTCAAAACTGAATACTTTTAGGTCCAGCATACTTTTTTTTTTTTTTTTGCTTAATACTGTTATACCCTATTTATTTGTTGAAGATCAGTCTTCTGGCTTAGAATAACAATATTGATTATACTAGCAGTAGCATCCAGTAGATAACATTACATACACATGGGTAAAAAGTACTTCTCTAACAGTATGAAAAGATGTACATTTGGGTATAAAAGCAGATGCTGAGCATGGTCCCCCAAAGGAGTTTTCTTTCACAAAGTTATCAAAGAAGCATGTATCACTTTGAGGGCTTAAAAGTTTAATATTTGTTCGACTTGTTTTCACTTGTAATGATTATGAACTGGAGGTACTTGTATTTAAATCTAAACTCTGTGAAATGTTTCAAGGCTCTGAACTGTTGTAGTAAAATCTTGTATCTACTTGTTCTAGTATTGATTCAGTAAAAAATTTATTCATTTAGTAGGTTTTAAAAAATGCACGTTTAATCTAGAATTTCCAAAAGAACTCTGCAAAGGTTTAAAATTCTGTTTAGGATGTAAAAGAAACAAGGAATTGGATGTTAGTTTACATTTAAGGGACCTTTTCTAATATTTGACCTCTTTTTATTCCATAATTAAACCTTTATTCTGTACACCTAAGTGTATGGAAAGAACGAATGAGAGACGATATGTTTGCTGACTTTCTTTTTGTGTGGCAGGTGTAAAGGTAGCCTTGACTGTGAAGCCTGCCAGAACACCCTGAACATTGACCGTGTGTGTTCTCTCAGCAGTCCTGATAGCACTCTGAGTACTAGCTCCTCGGGACAGTCTAGTCCATCTCCTTGCAAGAGATCCAACAGGTAAAAAGCTGTGCTCCTTTCAGTAAAAAGAAAGATCCTAGGATACAGCAAACTCTGGTTTATAATAAAAAATGTGAACGTTTGGTTATGTTTTATATATATATACTAAATGAGGTATTTAAAAACGAATTTGTTGGCCTGCAGTTGCACAGCATAGACTGTTCTTCTATCATTCCTAACAGATCCATCTTGCTACATTGGAAGTTTTCAGAATACTGAATGAATGGTGTTTACATAGAAAAAGTAAGGATGTTGCGTGCAACTTCCTTTACAACAAAAATCTTCTAGGATTGCAAAATTAAGTAAGCCAAAGCAGGATGTGACAGATTTGAAGTTACCAGAGCATCATTAATTCTTGCACCCTCTTGTTCTCCCATTGTGTATCTTGTATTTTAATCTCTAATGACATTGATGCCTTTTTTCTTCTACCAAATGTAAGCTTCACTTACGTGAACACTGTTCATATGAGCAGCTTTTAAATATTTTTATCTTCACTGCTTGATGTCTACTTCATTTTTGCACGTTATTCAAAATTTACTCTTAGAAAAATAATCAACATCACTCTGAAAATTAATGGCATTTTTGATACAGTACCTGAGAGCTTGACACTAAAACATCTATCTGTGTGATACTCATAAGACATGGACCTGTGACACAGACTTGAGATGTTCTGGCTGGGGCTTTTCTTATTTCGGTCCCTGCCCTCCAGGTGCTAACATGTGGAAACTTTAGTTGTAGCTATGAGTACTTGGCACTTACCAGATTTCTAGATATGAATTTGGGGTCCAAGAAACATTTGAGATGTATAGTTGCTGGTATTGGTGAAAAGTTTGATTTAATATGATTTACTCAATATCTCATAGAAATTATTTTTATTTTTTTTCAAGCAACCTGTGGCTCACATAAGCATGAGCAATTCTTTTAATTTTATTCTACAGTTCACTTCCTATTTCCTGTAGAATAGCTTGATATATAGAGAAGAGTGATTCAAACTCGGAACAGTTTTTTTGTGCAAAATTAGTAAGATTGGAGTCTTAATGAAAAAAAAGTTTAAAGCAATTAAAGATTCTATCACAGCATGTATTGACAAGGAAATGGAACTGCTAGTCTGTACAGGCAGTTTTGTTTTAAACAGCCAGCCTGACCTAATGATACTTTTAATGGATAATTTATATATATAATTGTTTCTGCTTACATAAACACAACAGCCATGTAAATACAAGGGTTGCGCTTGTCTCCTTAATCTAAATATGTGAAAAAGAATCTGTCACGCAGAGGCAGGGCTCTCTGGAGGAACTTCAGAGACACCTAATTTTTCAGTAGATAAGGTCTAGTGTAGCTGCTGGTGGTTGATATGCAGATGAGAGGGAGCTGCCTGCCACTGTGCAGATTGCTTCCCCAGCACGCTGTATCCCATCCCGACTCTGATGGGCCCCAGGGATGGCTTTTTTGCAGACTCTGGGATGTGGCTGATTTCTAGAAGGAAATTAGATCAGTATGTTCTCGTTTGCTAGTGTAATAACCATCGGGAGACCTTTATGTTTTGATTCAGAAAGAAATGAAATAATCTTCAACCTTTTATTTGACCTAAAAATCTAAATTTCAGATGGTTTATAAGTACAAGATTATTTAAGAAATAAATTGCAAAGCGGGTGCAAGTTGAGTTGCACACCTAAGTCTTTATGTAGAAGTTATCTCCTTCCTCTGAGCCTTCCAATTTTGAGTAGAAAGAGTTTGAGTATTGAACTGCCATCTGAATGTCTGTGCTTGTGTAATTAAAATGTAATGTTTTTATCCACCTTTGAATAGTTTCACTTCCATAAATTTTATGTGGTAATTGAATAAAATGCATTATGTATTATGAAAATGTATTTTTTTTCAATGCAGTACTTTTTATTTTTTTGATAGTATGTCAGATGATGAACAGGAAAGTGGCTGTGATACGGTGGATGGTTCCCCAACTTCAGACTCTTCAGGACGTGACAGCCCATATGTGGAAAATGGCTTTGTAGCTAATACCAATAAAAATAAGGAAGCAAGAGCATCGGTTAATCCTGAAACCAAATCAGCTGTTTGCACGGTAGTGGTACCACCAATGAGACTTGAAAACACGTTACATCTTGATGAACAGATGGTGAATACAGGTAAGTTAGTTCATGTGTTGTTTTTTTTTTCTTCCTATATGAGTAGATAAGAATAGAAATTTGAATATTTATTCAATAGCCATACATATGAAGATTTTGACTTCTTCATATATCTGCTAATCTGTAACAAACACTTCTATATTGTGTTGGTTTTTTACTTTAATTGGTGTATTATTTTATTATTTCTCTCTGGTACGCTGAAGCAAATGAAACTTTGTCTAACTTTTGTTAGAAGAGAATAGTGACAACAAAAATGTAATACTGTTCATTTATATCTTGGAAGATGCTACATGCCAGCCACTGAAAAAGGGTCGGTCTGTCCTGGGAAGAATAAACCAGTCTTCTATTGTAGGAAACCGTCAGCAAAAACTGACATCAGCATTCCATCAGCAACACATAAACTTCAGTCAGGTATGTGTAGTTATAATCTAAGAAATATTTTTTCTTTCTTGAGTTCCAAACATGCTGAATGCTCACAATTTCAATTGCTGTCAATGGCAACTGCAGGTTTTCAACAGCTTGATTACAGAAGTGTTCAAATCTTGAAAAATGGATTTCATCTTACTGGGCAAGTCATAAGTATCTTTCAGTCATTTTCTTAAAGCAGCTGACTTTATTTTTTAAGATGATAGAAAAGCCACACTGGGAAAATTATCAATGCCTACACAAAATCAAAGCATGAGACAAAATGACAAATATATTAGCTTTTTTTTTCCCCTACATCCAAATGCTAAAATGCTCATAGTGTGCAGTTAAAAACCGCAGTTAGGTTTCAGTCTTGTTCTGTTAGTAGTATGCATGAAAATGCTTATAGTTTGAGTGTCCAGGGATGAGATAGAGCTTAGCAAACCCAACTGTTCCTCACCTTTGCCGCCAGGCAGTGAAGCCGGGGGAGGGAAGAGGTTGTGTTTGTAGTTCAATCCAATGTTGGAAGATACCCAAAGTTAATTTAAAAGCTATTTTCATCGTTACCCAACAACACAATAAATGTGTCGGCTGTGGCTGAGAACCGAAGTTGACACATGACATCAAGTTTAAGCCCCTTTTAATTAAATTAATTTTGAGCTGTAGCTGCATTGAGCTTTTGGTTAGATATCTGGAGGTAATTTAATATCAGAGCAGTACCTGTTTGTGTAAGTCTTGCAGTCTAACTGCGAATAATAAATTTTAAGTTAAATACTAAATGCAAGCATGCTATATGTAGATAAGAGGATTTACCAATAATGACTTGAATAGTTTAGATAGAAAGAAACATTTGGGTGGGTGACACAATCTCCCCTTCTGCATGATTATTCAGAAGGATTGGTTTAATTAATTCTAAGCAAACTTTAATACGATCAGCATAGTATTAATTTTTAATCTCATCAATGACTGCAGCTCCTCAGCCTCTTGACAGAAAGGGTAGAACATTATTTTCTTTACAAAAATTTATGCTGATCCTTCCTTCTTTGGTAGATGCCCTACATAGTTTGAAGTCTGCATCATTTAATGGGAGTAATTGATTTTTAGTCTTTCTCTTTATAACTGTTAATGATTGCCACATCTTCCTGTGATCATAGCCCTAGACTTCTGTTTGCCTAGTTGTCTCAGATATTTTCAATCCGTTTATTATTTTTTCTGCTCTCCTCTAAAATTTCTCTCCTATTTGTCCTCTTTGTGCCTCATTATGGTGCCCAAACTGAATGCAGCACTTCCAATTGATGCCAAGCCAGTGCTGAGTAGAGTGGAATAAGCACCTTGCTCATGTGATACATGGTATTTCTGTTAAAACAGCCCAGCATGGCATTTTATCTTTTTTTTTTTTTTTGCAAGAGCATTAAAATAACTTGTTTTCTGTTTCCCATCTCTTATTGTCAGATTTCCTGTCTGTGCTACTATCTAAATAGCTGATTTTTTTGTTTTGTTTTGTTTAAGCATTTAATTATTCCTGTCTCTATATTTCTCTTGATTTTAAGTTGACTAGTTTTAGTGCATTATTCCATTTTTCAAACTGTCTTTATACTTAGAAATATTAAGATCTGCCCGTTTCTGTGTGTGGACAGGTTCAGCACTTTGGATCTGGGCCGCAGGAATGGAACGGAAACTATGCTCATCGGAGGCAGCAGCCTTACATCCCAGCCAGCGTTGCCGGCCATGCTTTCTCCCTTCCGCAAGGAAGTCCAAATCACACTACCATGCACGCGCATCTCTCTGGAAGTACCCACCTTGGAGGACAGCCTGCTATTCTTCCGTACCCGTCGTCGGCACCCCTTAGTACTGCTGCGCCTGTTGCCCACCTCCTCGCCTCGCCGTGTACCTCAAGACCCTTGTTACAGCATCCAACGTACAGTATATCTCATCCCAGTGGTATAGTACACCAAGTTCCAGTTGGCATAAATCCCCGTCTCTTACCTTCCCCAACCATTCATCAGACTCAATACAAACCGATTTTCCCACCACATTCGTACATTGCAGCATCACCTGCTTACACAGGATTTCCACTGAGTCCAACAAAACTCAGCCAGTATCCATTTATGTGAGAACTCAGATACAGTATATTGAGGAAGCTCAATGATACAGAAGTTTGATTTAAGAAGAAACATGGTATTTATTAAATATTAGCCATGGCACAACAGGAAAATTATTTTTTTGAATCATGTAGACTTGGGTGCAATTTAAACAACTCTGAGCTTTAAAAAAACTCACTTTTAATGTGTTTTGCACATTTGGTATAACTTGTCTTTGGTCATGTTATCTTCTTATATAGTAACTTTAGACAGGTGACTTATGGGAGCAGAAATCTGGTTTTGCTCCTGCTATTTTTTATAAAATTGCCTTCTAACTAGTGCAAGACACGTCTACATTTGGGAAGCCATTCAGTGTACAGAACTAGAGCAACAGATGCACATATGTCAGCAGTACAGTGTAGAAGTAACTTGTTTGTATTGCGTATCTTGGTGTTTAAATGTTGAGTCACTTATCTAAAAGTTGAGCTGTTGTTCTTCACATTGCATGTGTCTTTTGCATGGGCAAAAAAAAAAAAAAAAAGCCTAAACATTGCTCTTAAATGTTGTTGTCCTAATAATCTCAGCTGCATTGTAAACTGTTCCCACACATAGTGCCTTAAATATTTGAGGTTGTTAATGTTATTACTTATATATAAATGTTGAGGACTGCAGCACTTAAAAATTCAGATCTGCTGATTTTTTGATAGCGTAATGCTCATTTTGGGTTTTGTGTGGTATGATTTTAGTATTGGGTGTGTTTTCCTTATTGAGAAGGCAGCATGTTTTGCTGTAGCCGAATTTTGCTGTCTTTTTCCCCCCAGAACGATCTAGCTTCAAGACAAGACTTTAGTAGTGCTTAAGAAAAGTTGATTCAGTAGCTATTGAGTAGTGACACACAACACACTATTTCATACTGGTAAATGGAACTGCAATACAACCTAAGTAGTTTATTTTAAAAGTGTTTGTCTAATTGGATATAATAAAAAGTTTAGAGGTGTGGTAGGCATGACTGACTAGCTAATGAAAGAAAAAGCCAAGTGCTCATTGATCCATGATGTGGTTTCATCTTAGCTTGAGCAAACCATGCAGTATTTAATAACTAGTAGCAGAATATTTACTATTGAAGCTTGAAAAGATGTGAGTTCTTTGTGTGCAATCTTTCATTTATGCATGGGAGAGATTTTAGTCTTTTTACATTATAGTATTTGTTTTAGCCTGTTGCGGGTGTTTGCTTATTTAATACATTCCGTCAGGGACGTAAATGACATGCTTTTTGCATTATTTTTTTTCCTTAGGAAGTGTGTCTCTTTTTCGTTTTTTGTTTTGTTCAAATGAAGTTGCTTTTGCAGCACCAAAGACTTAATCATCCATTTCCTATAAAAGGTAGCTACTTTTTCATAGACCTCAAGTATACTGTAGTGTAGAGATGGGATTTACAGAAGGTATTAAGCTGAGGCTGTGTTTTAGCTTATGGGCAAGTAATAAATTGTATCATTTATCTTGAATGTATCATAGATAAGCTGCTATATAATGATTGCCACTTCAGATAGCTGTGAAATTAGGTGATTAACTAGTTCTTTCTTAGCCTTCTAATTTCTGTACAACTCTAATTACATGAAATAGAAGCCGGGTTTTGGGTTTGATTTTTTTTTTTTTTAAATTACTATTTTGTTTTCATGTTTGAAGTGTCGTAACTACTATACTGTAAATGATGGAAGATGATTGCATATGTTTTTTTGGGGTGTGTTATTTGCATCAGTATTTTATCTCCATTAACTTTGAGCTCATCACTGCATATAAGTGGATGTATTGATGTAACTTAATTTTTTTATGTTTTCATATTGGCATTGTGTAGACACTTAAGAAGCTGCATCTTGCAGGCTTGACTTAACTTTTTTTTAAAACAAAATCTGGAATACAATCCTTGCAATGTTGACTGGAATAAGAGTGCAAAGCATTTGAGTTTAACTCTGTCAATAAGCTAATAACTGGTAATCTTTTTCTTTACTCCACTAACACAAGCAGTGTTTTATTTAATGAATGTCTGAATGAAATAAATGTGCCTACATTTGATTTATTTTTAAAGTAATAACTAAAATACAACAGTATTAGATCATAAAAGAAAAATAAAATACCAGCAGTACATTTTTAATCACACTGAAAATTAAGAAACCTAACTTTTCCCAAAAGTTTCAGTGTTTTTAGTAATCAACTCTATGCATTTTGTACAAGTGTGTGTATATAAAGTATACATTAGAAACTAGGAGTATCCTGATGAATTTGAAATCTTATCAACACATATATAAAGCCTAAATATAGGGAGTCAAGGAAATGCTCAAATTGGATATCCACCTTACCACTTCAAACTTGTGCTATATGGTCCAGCAGATAGTTTTCTGTTCACTCCCTTGTGTTGGGAAGCGACCTTTTTTTGGTGCTTACTCCATTGCAGGCAATGGACACACCAAGTATCGCCAATGCAAATGGAGTAAATGAATTTTGTATTGTGATAACAAAAAAATACTGCATTTTTTTTTTCTGGGGCCATGGGGATCTTCATTAGTCTAATGTATTTACTGTACTTTCTTTTTACTGTGCTTAAGGTTTTAAGCTAACATGCTTGTTAAATTAACACCATTATCTGTATATCACCACAGTATCCTATCATACATGGGGAAAAAGTTGCTGTAAATGCGCCCCAAATTAGATCTGCTGCTCTTTCTATGTGTTGTAATTCTATAAATGTCTGCATTTCAAAGAACGAAATATTTGGGAATCTGCCACAGCTTAAATTCAATATACCGGGTGACTTTTCCCCCATCCTGCAATCCACTCTTGCGAGAACGGACTCTTGTCGCTGCAAGTGTCCGGGGCCCGTCTGCAGAAAAAAGGCTTTCAGGGTGAGGGCCTTTTCCGTGGAAAAAGTCATCCTCTGAGAAGCATTTATACACGTTACCGTTTTAATGCCTTTTTTAAATAAAACACTGCATGACTACAGAATTGCATACCTGCATATTACTTTAATTTGCAAGATTTTATATGAATTTCTTGTGTTCAGTTTTTAACTTTACTTCAGGGTGTTTTATTGGTCAAATATGCTACTGTATTAACTTTTGGTTTTAATTTTTAAATTTTCTGTTTTTATTGCTAATTAACTTGGTTTGTGTTAAGTAAAAGTTAAATCACACTGCAAGCTGTAGGAAGACTTGTTCTAGAAATACCCAGTGATAGAGACTTGATTACTAAGTTTGAACTGTTACTGTTTAACAATTTGTAGACTCGTGGCTTTTTTTTTGCTTTGGATTTCTATGCTACACTAGTTCGCCATGTAGCAATTGCACTGTGCAATATTACAATATGAGGACTGGGAAAATTTTTTATGGATGTAATGTCTCTTACAGTTTGCGATAGTATTTCTTTCTAGTTCTCAGTGATTTAAATGTGACCAAGCCTTCTGTACTTTGTCACAAAAAGCGGGTTTTCCAGGTGACTATTTTGGTGAGTGTCAAAATAAGAATTTATGGTGTATTACTGTCGAGATTCACTTTGAATTAAAATATATATTGCAGCAGATGACTTTTGGTGGCTTTTGGTTTTTTTGCTGTCTTACATCAAGGCTGGATTAAGGTGAAGGCGATGAAGATTCCCGGGGAGGGCTCTAAAATTCTGATATCATTTGACTAAGCTTCTCTTCTTTCTGAAATGTTAAATATTACTAACTTTCAAGGTTTGCTTAGGAGGATCTTGAGATTCTGCCTTTAGCGTAGCCAAACCTTGAAGGTTCTTTGTTCTGGTTGTCCCACTTTTTTTACAACCTTAGAAAAAGGTTATCTGACCCAGATTCCAGCAGATACATCGCTGCTGCTGAAGTTCATACCGAGCCTGTGACAACTGCTGCTTGGCCAGCAGGAAGGGGCTCCCGCTGCGGCAGGTGGCCCCACGCGGCCCGTGGCTCCAGATGGCCGGCCCGGTATGGCCCGGACGTCCACGGAAGGCACATTTGCTGGTGCTGTTGCCAGCCAAGTGTGCTCATTCTGCCGTGGGGTTACAGTGCTGGTTTGGAAGCTGTCACGAAGCAGGCTGTTGGGTACACATATTTATGAAGTAGCATGGTTTCTGTGCTCAACATAGCATTTCAGGTGCTGTCAGAAATGAAATGTAAAAGACTGAAATGATAGTGCAGTATATTTTTGATACCAAAATATTTTGGAATTGACAGAAAGCTTTGCTTTGCTAAATACAAGGTGCCGCCGTTACTGATCCTTCACAACTGCTCGCTCCTCAGTGCAAGTTGGTCATACTGTCTGCAAAGCTCTTCCTGCAGCACTACACCTTGGGCTACAGGAAAATCATCTCCGTTCAAATTCTACAGATACCTCTGTTGCTATGAAAGCTGCTGCTTTTTCATTCTTTGCAGTTAGACTCGCTTATTGTTGACTTTTAAATGGCTGTTGATGTTGGTATCTATATCTCGCATTTCCCATAGAAAATAGGGCCACTGCCTTTGGTGTATTTTACACTGTTGATTTTGGCAACATCTAAGAAACAAGGAAAGGGAGGCCGAGCCTTTCGGAAGGAATGCGCTGTCTGTAAAGTCCTTTCCGTTCTTGCTTTTTATTAGTAATAATGTCCGACTGTCCCCTATGCTCTTTCCCGTCTTGCGGAAGGACTAGGACAGACTAAGTAATCTTCCTCTCAGCTGCCTTTAGGATGACTAATACTGGTGTAAGATTTGGTGAATATTTTTCCTGTCGCTAAATACAAAGGACAAATTCATACTGCAGTTGTGATAGCAGATTCATTCAAGGGAAAGCTTTCAGAGTCAGTGGAGCTGTCGCATGCTGCAGCTCTGTAGCGGGACAAACCGTGGTTCAGGACGATGCTACGTTTTCTCAATGAATTAGCTGAGGTTTTCAGCTTGGAGCCATGATCAGCCTCTGGGAGGCAACAGGGAAGCTGCTGTCTGGTATCACTCACAAAGCAGTACAGTCCCAATGATCACGGCAGATTCACATTAATCGCTGCCACTCATGCATGCAGTGACTTCAGCTTCTGTAACCAACGGAGGCAGTATGAGTTGAAGTTTTGGTAGGGTTGTGAAATACTACTGCTCCCCACATAAAGAGCTTTAACTTCCTCACAGGCCGATAGCGTGTCGTGTGCGGTACAGAGCTCTGGGGAAGGCTGGAGATGTGCCGTAGCCCCTCTTGCCTCTCTTCCCACACTGAATGACACCATGATGTAAATGGTCAGTCTGACACCAACGAGATCCTGCTGTGCAGGAAGATGTGTTAAATCGTGGGTAAGATTTGCTGGTGATTGTTAATTACGTCTTCCTACCTTTCACCTGTAAGAAGGTAGGTTTTAGGAGAGTTGGGTACATGCTCTAAGCAGATTCAGGTAATTCTAGCTGCCCTTGTCTTGGGGAACAGCACTGACTGTTCTTTGCTAGAACAATGAAGCTTCATGCTGGGAGGCTGGAATACACATTTGAATGGATTCTTCTTAAATCCTGAAGTAGCAGGTTGGGAGCATCCACACCCTGTTGGCAGAGGTGCCTGGAGGCTAGACTCCATGCCATGGTGGTATCTGTGGAGTGAGATCTTCATAAATTTGGCCTTGTTTATTCATCAAAATGAAAAATGCCAACTGTTCTGTTGCAAAGAGAGAGACCCTGGCCTGCCACCTGCTTCATGGAGAAGTCACTGCATGGCCACTCGTCTCTGCTCATCCATAGGTTTCTTCATAGAGACAAGCAGGACTCAAGGTGACTGTGGTAGGTCTACTGCGAGCAAGGGAATTTTGGATCTCTGTTTGCTCATCATTTCAGCCAAGGTCATACAGATGATGTCAACCTATTGCTGTGGAGCAAAGGTAGGAGAATCCATGCAAATGTGAAATTCGGTCTCAGTGTGTGTGCTTTATTGTTACGCAGCGTGGTAGAGTAGTACTTTCCCCAGTGAGACACATACTGGTCCTATGGAGAAATATTCAATAAAAAAATCTCCTTAGCCAACTAGAGTAGATCTTCGTTGACATGGTGCATCTTGATTCTTTATCCATAATGAGACATCTCTTCCAGAATATGGACTACTTTCTAGCATTAAGGATTCCATAGCTGAGAGGAAACCAGGTTACAGGTACATACACTTCACCTTCGTGTTCCGTGTGTGTAACCATGGAAGGGAATACAGGGGCAACACACGTGCTGCTTGCAAAAAATTTACCTGATAATCAAGTGCATACAGAGCACGTGCATGCTCTAGGAGAACGCGTATGTAGGAAAGCAAATTTTGACACCAAGTATGGATGCACAGATACCCCCCAGATGTTGAAATTGCCTTTCTGGAAAAAGAAGTGAAATAGGATTGGGAAAGGTAAGTTTAGGAAGTAGTTAACTACAGTTACTTGGCAAAACTTTAGTGACTTTTCACTAGCTGTAAGAGATCCTATCCCAGGCATCATTGTGGAAAATATGCATTTTAAAAATCCTTTGAAATAACAACCAAATCTGCTAGGAAAAGAAGTATTTGTATTATATACTAAATACGCACACATATATACTGTATAATGGAAAATTAAGAGATTACTATAATGGTTAAGAGCTAGATCAGCAAAAAGCACTGTCAAAATTAACTTATTGATGGATCGATTACAAAGATGGTGTTATGACAAAACCTGGAAAAATAGGGAAACTATGAAACGGGTTTTGCACAGGACTCCCTGAAGATAACGAAAGGTACCACCAGAGGGCCCTGCACTAAACACATTGGCCCTAAATAAACCGGAGTGATGAGTAAGCTATCCATTTTACTATAATAATCATACAACTGCCATCTTTTCTCTGTGGATAATCGTTAGCAGTCATCATGTGAAAGCTAATTTTGCACAGAATGAATTAGTGATTTGAGGAAAAAGTGAGTAAAATGGCACAAATGGGACGTATTAGTGGCCAAGTAATTGTATTGGTGACATTTGGAGTGTGCTAAACTAGTCGGATAAATATGCAATTATGGGTCGTCATGACTTTGGGGATGCTGTGAGTAGCTGGGTAGCAGGATGCGAAGCTGTGGCTTGCCCATGCTGGGGCTTGCTCTACTTCAAACCTGGCTTGTAAGAATTTCTCAGAAAGACTTCTTGCTTTCTGCTAGAATTGCCGTGAGGCCGGGACAGCTTTCCTGCACATAAGTGATGCTGTGCCCTTTCAGAATCAGCTCTCGGGGTCCTGGAGTGCCTTCTGCCCCAAGCCCACCTTCTTTTTGCTCCTCCTCCCACCATCACCGTCTGTTGCCCACAGACATGATCTGGGAACTAAAAGAACTCAAGGAAGCAGTGCCAGGAAAAAGATGACATTAGAATAAAGAGTTCACATTGCCTCTGCTGAAAATACTAATTACAGAAAACAGTAAATGAATTACCGCTTTGTTTGGTCTGACTGTGACTGAGGCAGCTTCTGCCTCTCGCTGGGGCTCACCTCCTCTGATGTCCATAATACACTTTATGTGCTGGTTGGTCTCCCGGTGTACCTTTAAGCATCACAGAGGCAAATGTCTGTCCTTCAAAGCTCCCCTTTCAAGCCTGGAGATCTGAGCATGTTCATGGGCAGGGAGGGGGTGGCCAGGTGAGTGAGTGCGTGCAGAAGAGGGGGTGACAGGAGAAGACCTTTCCTGTGTTTGCACACTGGGTCGCTGAGGACGCAGCTGCCCATTTGCTCAACCCTTGCGGTACGCTCCAGCTTCTTTATTCTCAGAGCTGCTTCTGCACTTGCAGAAACGCTGCCAGTGGCGCTCTGCGCTGTGCCAGGGCTTGGGCTGCTTCACAAGAAGCGGTGCTCACTGGCGCCTCAGATAATGAGGGCCATCTTTGGAGATGTCCCGGCCCCGAGACTCACAGGTACATCAGCTGGCAATAAATGGCTCCCAAGAGGAGCAGAGAAAGACTTTTAGTCTTGCCAGGTCGCAGGACCACTGTGAGCAGGCACGTCTTCATCTACGCCTAAAAGGTAGCGCTGGGCAGAATTGCTTCAAAAACCTAGGGAGGGAATCGGGGCCAAGAGCTGATATTGCGTTCAACGTGCCCTCCAAGGCACCGGGTTCGGGGGGGGAGGCTTTCCCCACCACCCCTCTCTGCCCCCCACGCTGCGGCGGCCGCGGGTTCGGGGATCGGGCGGCGCTGGACAGCGCTCTGCCCGCTTCCCCCGGCCGGCCCCTGCCCCGCTTCGCTCGGGAACGGCCCCGGCTCAGCCGCGACGCCGCCGGGGCGGAGCAGGAGCAGGCGGGCGGGGTACGGGGGGCCGGGCGCCCCGCGGGGCGGCGGAGGGGGGTCCCCGCGGCCCCGGCAGCGCCGCCTCCGCTCCCCGCCTCCCCGCGCTCGGAGGGCGGGGAGCGGGGCCGGGACTGGCGGCGACGTGAGCCCTTTGTCGATGAAGCTCCTTTCCGCGGCGCTTTCCGCGCCGGAGCCGGAGGGGCCGCGCCGCCGCCGCCGCTGAGGGGCACCGGCACCGCGTCCTCCGGCCGGGGCGGGCGCCCGGGCAGAGCCGCCGGCAGCATGCGGTGCCCCCCGCTCCTCCTCCGCCGCCGCCGCCGCCGCCTCCTCCCCGCACAGCCGCTGCTCTAGAGCCCGGCGGGGCGATGGGCAGCGCTGCCCGCTGAGCCGCGGCGGGGCCGTGCGAGGCGCGGGGATGTGGCGGCGGGCGGAGGGCGGCGGGCGGAGCGGGGCGCGCCCCGCGGGGCCCGGCGGAGCGCCCGGCACCGCGCCCCCACGCAGCGCCCCGCCGTCGGGCGGCGGAGCGGGCCTGGCCGGGGCCGTCGTGCTGCTGGGGGTGATCGTCGCCCTCCTGCCGAGCGCCCGGGCCGAGCCGGGTAAGGAGCGCGGCGCGGGGGCGCGGGGGCGCGGGGTGGCGGGCGGCCGGGGCGGCCCGGCGGCGGGGAGCACCGCTGCCACGGAGCACCGCTGCCACGGAGCACCGCTGCCACCGCCCTGCCCGCGGAGAAAGCGCCGTTCGCGTGGAAAGGGCGGCTCTGCGGGGAGGCTCGGGCTTCCCTGCGTGGAAGTTGCCGCCGCCTGCAGAACAGCCTCACCTGCTGCAGTGGCAGAGGGTCTCCTGCGTGCCTAAGCCGTGCTTTCAAAGGCGAGAGATTGAAAACGTGACATCTACCTTGTGCCGTGTAATACTGTAAGTGGGGAAAAATCCAGGCTCTTCCTCGTTGTCTTCTGCATCCTTTTTCACCCCCTCTTTGAGCAGAGGCTCCTCTGTGCAGAGGGGATGCTCGGGGTTTTCTGCCTTTTCCTGTAGGCAGCCTGCACTGCAATCATCTCCCTGGTCTTCCTGGCTAACGCACAAATAACAGCTTTTCCTATGGGACGGTCTAGTTGGATTAGCTCTTGTTCCTTGCAGAGAAAGAGGGACGAGCAGAGGCTTTTGTTAAACCAAAGGATCCTTTCTAGTGATTCTGCCTGTGTGTGGCGGGGAGGAGGGGAAGATAAGGAGGGGTTAGGAGAGGGCAAGCTCTGCCGAGATCTGAGCGCTACGTCTCAAATGCAGCTCAGAGCTCCAACAATTTCTGGGTTATATTTTTCCTATTTCCCTTGACTTTTTGAGTCAGGCAGTATTCTGCGCTCTCCCGACTTCTTACGGCAGCCGATATACTCAGTGACCTCAATGCAGAAATGGTGACTGTTGCTAGTAGTTATTGTATGTGCCAGATACAGATGCCAAATATAATTCTAAGGCTATGTTAAAATAATAGAAAGAGGCTAAAATTGATATATGGCTAGATTAATCCCATGGATTTAAGAAAAGAGTTGGGATGTAGATCCATGTTTTGAAGCTGTTAACGTGAACGTACAGTAATCATATACATTGATGTCAGTTTTATAGCCATAATATAATAAGGTTTCTCATTTGCAGGTTGTAGGAACAGTGCCTCGTACTTCATTACTTGTTCTGAACATGTAAATACTGCGATTTGATTTGTCGCTGTAAGATAAATTGACCCGTGATCAGAGGAACGGCTAGGGTTTTTACCTGTGCTTGACAATTCAGTCTGGATTTCTCATGAACTCTCACGCCAAGTCTAAATTATGAAATGCATCTTCACTCGGAGGTAGCCAGTCTCGCAGAGCTGAATTTTAAAACCTGAGGTATTTCTGCCAATGCAACAAGACACCTCTTCACACTTGATCACTAGACTCGAGAGCAGAATGAAAAGTATTGGTATTCTGTTTGTTCCTTTGCAGTCCGTATGTCTTTATGACACAGCCAGTATCTCACTTTCAAGTGAGGAAATCCAATGGAGTTAGAAAATATATTCAAAAGTATCTCAGGGCCTACAGCTTGGGAAAAAAAAAAGAGATGAGAAGCTGCAATAGTGCCAAGCCAAAGTACATAATGATAGTATGCATAGCACACACAGTGAAAAATACTGTCACCGATAGGCATTACCTGAGAATTTTAAATGATCGGGTAGTTATGTTAAGGTATTTAATCTGTTGTAGCTAATAGTTTTGAACATTATAGCTGATATTGCAAGTAAAACTTTATTAGTCCTGTGCAGCATTGTGATTGTTAAGGTGCGTAAATTAGGTGTCAACATAGAAAGCTGTCTTCCAGTGACATACTGAAATATTGTCTCCCATTACGGGGCAAACACGTAGTAGAGCCAGATTTTCAATCAAGAACATTAGTTTTGTCTAAGAAGATTAACTTTTATACATTTACATAGGGCAGTTTACATGTAATTCTGGATTGCTGTTAAGCAAATGTGCTTTTACTGATTTCTCTGATTATTACTGTAATGTGTATGGTTCATAGAGCACGTCTACTGCCATGAAGTCCAAGTGGCATCGCGTGATGAATTAAACACTGGGAAAAGCATTTGTCATGTACCATTTTTACTACAGCTTCCTCCACTGGTGAATATTGGCATCTGTGGGAAAACGATGCCTGGACATACGTACACACTCACAGATAAATACTTGGTGCTTCTGTTGGGTTTACGTGCAACACGCGGCATCGCTGTGTGTGAAGACGAAGCAGGGAACTCAGGGCACGGAGAGTAAAGAGCAAAGTTTTACTCTGGTGCTAGTGCTTCAAAGGACAACTCCTAAGTTTCCTGATCCCCCAGTTGATTTTAAATAACTGTGGTAACAATATTTCCTTTGACCTCGGTAGAAATTCAACACAAAGGGAAGAGATCTCCCTGAAAAGAGATCCTGACAGGACGAGGCGTTGGGCTACCAGGGGCTAGGAGCAGGGAGTTGGTTATCTCTGCGTTAGGGGCCCGGAAGCAGACCTCAGTGCTGGCCAGTGCCTCGGGACACTTTCACCATCCGGTACAGAGTGATTAGGTTTCAAACAGCAGATGAGAAGCTTTTTTTTTTTTTTTTTTAATTTTAGAAGTATTTTATGTTTCTTTAGCTAGATACATACAAAACTGCTCAGTGAGATGCAGAGTTAATCAATAATTTCCACAGTATGTCATCTCCAGGACCACTGTTTGAATGCAGGTTGAAAATAAAATTACGTTGTCCACCCTAATCGGAAGTACATAACTGTGATTTCTGATGGATTATAGAATAATGAGTACAAAAATTCAATCAAAATGAATATATCTGTCAAGAAAAGAAAAAGCAACGAGCCAGAAAACAAACGAGTGAACGTGTGGTTTTGGGTTGACTCCTACCATCCTCCAGCCAGGTACAACTGCCTCGTGACCCAGAGGAATGAACCGTGGGCAACCGTTTTCCTTGGGGGAAGAAGAGAGAGGCAGTTTCTGAAACAGATGTAGCTTTGAAAGGCAGCTATTGAAAGCTGATCTGGTCTCAGTGGACCGTGTCTCAGCTGATAAATACACATGGCAGTATTGTTGGAGTAAAATGGGGGAAAAGGCACGATGATCACAGTTGTGTTGCCCACGAGCTTAATCAGAGGGGCTGCTGTGGGGAGCCTGGGGAAATGAAGTTTTAAGAAACATTAAAAGATACCTTTTCTCATTTTCCATCATCCTTTATGCTTGTTTGTGTAGCAGGTTTGAATGATAAACTTGTCAGGGAAAGGTCCATTTCTTCCTGCGTTTGCTGAACACTAGCACAGTGAGATCTCACCTTAATTAACAACAATTTCAAAAACAATAACTATGCCTCCAGCGCAGTGGCTGCTTCTCGCAGCTGGAGCTTTGATTGAACAACTCGGAGAGTGCTCCGTGCCAGCTGCTAAATTGCCAGTCCCACCTCCTACAGACCGTGGCTCTCGATGGATGGCAGCTACCTGAGCACTGACTCAACGCCTCTCAGCTCCTAAAACTCCACCAAAAGCACCAGGATTGCCACATCTGGAAGCGTACGGGTCAGCGTTCCCATTGCCAAAGGAGCTGCAGCAGAGGCGAGGGCCGCAAGCGTATTGGGACGCGAGTTGTTCCCTAGATCCAGCTCTGTGTTGAGGAAAATGCTGAGGATGTAGAGAAAGGCACTCTACACCTCCTGTGGTTGCTCTCCAGAATTACCAATCCAGCATATTAGGAACTCAATAGTTCCAGGTTGGTCACGTTGCTCTTTTAATGGTCTGTATGAGTATCTCAACAGAGTAAAATATGTGCAGATATCTACCCTGTGAAAGAATTGGGAAAAGTTCAAATTCTGACTCATTTTATTCAAAACAGGAATCTGCAGCATGGGATGAAAGAATTAGGCCACCAGAAGCATGCAAAGAGGTGCTTCTTTGGGTGGATTTGAAGATTGGATGGGTACGCTTGGTATAGATCCACCAGTCACGAGTTACCTTCTTCCACTACATTCCTGGGTCTGAGTTATTCCCCACATCATTAGCTGATAATAAATAATCCGGTTTTAGTTTTCATATAGATACAGGATACTTTAAATTCACGTATACTGAAACAACTTTGGTGAAGCAGTTCTCTGTAGATTGCAGTAAGCAACTGGTATCTCAGATGAGGTTGAAGGGCGTCCGTGTTTTGCCTGTAAGGAATGCTCACTGGCTGTTTGAGACCTACGGTTAGAGAAGAACTTTTAAATCTTATTTTCAGTCACGTTCAGTCATCCAGTAGTGTACTGGATGTGTTGCATCCTTCTAATCTCCACTGCACTGTTTTCTGAAATCTTTTACACTTGCTTGAGGTCAGGTTGATGAACAAGAGGAAGGGGGCTGTGAGTAATTTTCTGTTTATGGCATTTTCTTAGTCATGTGGGAATGGTTGTTTCTGCTAAAGTAAATACTGATGATATTTGCATATGAATTTAGGCTTCAATGTCCAAACATGTCAACATTTCATTAAGAAAAATGAGCATTTCAGTGGTTATTTACTGTTTTAACTCCCTTCTGCTAAGTCCCAGGAAGGAACTACTGCACTTGCTGAACTCATCTGCATTTTACTGCTCATCTTGAGGGTCAAGGGTAAGGCACCACCTTCCTCCTGGCAAGGTGGGACAGCACTGGTGGGCTTTGGACATAGGGCATTTCTCAGCTAAAACACCCCACAGAAAAACATTCCCACTGCGGGTATTAGTTAGAGGAAGTACAGGATGCAGGAAAAACAATTTCTGTGCATCTCACACGGAGTAGGTTGCTGCTGGAGTAGTTGTAGTATTCTTGGCACAGTTGGTCTTTGTGCCTGAAATTGCCTCTCGAATATTAAGGGTCAGGTTCGTGAAGAGAAGCAAACGTGTCATCTAGAAATTAGTTTTTGAAAAAATTCAAGGAAATCACACTTGTATACTTGAGTTGAAGGTACGCAGGAGTTTTCCTACCAAAAGAAAAACCAGAAAAAAGGTCCAGGTAAAATAGATTGGTGCAGGGCACAGCAGATAGTGCTAAACCTGCCTGAGTGACATTGGTGCTTGTTCAGAGACTGCCCTCGGGAAGGTGAGAGCGTGTAAAGCACCAGTGATGAGGAACTTCAGCCGCTGTAGCCCGGGTGATACATCTCCTTCCTCTGCAGCCTGCCCTGAGACCGCGGGGTCCCCCTCTCTCTGCTAAATTCTCCTTTATCCACCGTTCATACAGACGGCTTCGTTTCATGGCCCTTGTCACCAGAGCGTTTGAGACTTCTGTAATCGCTGCTGGATCACATATGTATAAGATAGGGAAGACTAATCCTTAACGTTTACTGTAAATGGTCTCACCCGTGATCACTCGCTCACTGTCTTCTTCATTCACGGTTTGAAGCTAGGGTGGCAGCTCCACGAGGACTTGAGCAGAAGACGGGCAACTGCTGTGAACTTTCTCTCTTTCCAATGTTAGTGAAGCCTAAACCCTGACACCCATACATTGCTCAGTAATGCCTCATTTGTTCTCTTCCTGTCCTGCCTGCCAAAACCAGGGATCCACAGCAAAGATCTTTAGATTCCATAAATTAATCCTCAGAGTTTATCAAGAGAGTAATGAAATAATATTTTGAACACCCCCCCCCCTTCTCCCTCCTTAAACATAACTTTCAATAGTTTTAGATTTGAAAAGGTCTATGACAAAAGATCTGGAACTGAAAAGCAAATAAGAGCCAAGTCCAGGCTTTGAACTGACATTTTAGCGGCAGTCCTACATACATGCGGAAGGAGGTAAAGGGACCATCTGCATCTCATAATCATTGTCACAAGAAGAAAGGCCAGTAATGTTCTTAAAATCTGAAATGGAGACACAATGCCGATAGGTGTCTGAAGTGCATCTCTGAACACAGATGATGCTTTTAAGGGCCTCTCAACAGCAGCCATAAGTGACTCAGTTTGACCACTCCCTTTTAAAAACAGGAGTTATTGCAGAAAATGCAAAGTCTGAAGATATAAGTGCTATGGGCCCCTTTGGGGTGAAAAGAAATTATAAATGTTATTAATGCTTAAATAACTTTTGCAGGTAAGGGGTATATACTGTGTGTATAGCAAAATGTAAGACACGTAATATTTCTATTTGATCTTGAAGTTAAATCAGGGAAAATTCCTTTCTGGATTCTGGGAGCAGGAGGAAGGAAAGAAAAATGAAAAAAAAACCCAAACATTCAGAGATGGAAAAAATAAAACCCCGGACTTAGAAGACAGTACTTGTTTCCACATTTTCTCCACCGCACATTGCTGTAGATTTGAAACTATCTACAATACCTTGTCTATCACTTTATCACCTGTTAGCAATATACCAGTGTTGCTCTTTTAAGGGAGATACCCTGGTTGATTCCTACTGACTTTGCATAGGAAGAATACCTGGGAGAAATTAGAGAAAAAGCTATGCAAGACTGTAAACACAGAACGTAAGTGTTCTGGGGCATAGTCTCCACTTTTCAGGTATTATCGTCAGGTGAACTGATGCATCAGTTGGGGAAGCAGCAGTAGCTCTTAATTTGAAATGTCTCCCGTATTGCCTGCATGTGTATATATTTTCTTTATTATGACTAAAAGGCCTGTATGTTGAATGTAGTGATTTTGGTTGCTCTCTAGGAAAGTCTTTGTACATTATATACCTACTGATCATGTGTTTTCCTAAGTGCTCGTGCAGATGGGTGGTGATAAAAAATTCCTGAAGCAAGCCAATGTAAATTAAAATCCATCTGTATCCCAGTTAATAAAAAAGCAGCAGAACTACCCTGCATCACTCCACTGTTTAGTGATACGATGATCTCACTGCAGTGTCTTTGGCTGAAAATAAATAAAAAGTCTTTAAATAAATTGTTGCTCAGTGTTTGAGAGGTATGGATTTTGTAAATTAAACCTCATATAGTTACTAGCTAAGATAACACAAGAAGATTGTTACATAAATATGTGTAACTCACGACGCTGAGACAGATTTTTTAAGTGTTAGTAAGTCAAAAGAAAGGCTAAACACTTTAAATGCATGGAAATTAAAATGTCAAAAACCACATTCCAAAGGAATGGGAAACAAAGACGCAGTAGTTTTCCGTGGTATCTCTTAAACAATGAAATAGCTGAGGCCAGTAAAATATGTTGGCAACCAATGTAAAAATGGTAAGATAAGAGTTGAAAAATGGAAGTTCATTCTTGGGAACCGTTTGTTACCAAATAGTTGTTCTTTGTTTTGATAAGAATAAAAATTACTTAGATTATCTGATGTTGTTCGTCACTGAAGTTCTGAAATGCTGATTTAAAAGAAACCATTACAGACTTGCCTAGCACTTTCTTTGTGTGGTTTTCTTTTAATCTGATGAGTAGCTTGGACAGATGAACGTATCGGTGGTGAAAAATTGGGTTTTTGTTTTTTTTTTTTTTAAGGGTCGTGGCTGGTTAAGAAAAGGAATGCATTTTTAGTTTTCTGTCCTTGTAGTATGTCTTTGATGCAAGATCTTTAAGCTGAAATTTTTAGGGGTAGATTTAAGACATCCTTAAAACTGATGTTTTTGGTTTTATTTAGCATATTCTGATCTGGCCTTCCACGATACTGTAATTTTAAAAATACTTCTCTGATCTTGTGGTGAAACATTTGGTGAATGATTTTAAGACCAATATGGACTTGATTCTTGTAGCAGTTACAGTATTCTCAGATAGGTTTGGCCGCAGGCAGTGGTCTTTTGCTTGGGAAATCAAGTGGGAGTGTTGATTAGACATTTTATGTGGTGCTGTTTGTGGCTCTACTACTATTAAAAAAGCATTATTTTTTAATTTATTTTCTATACCTACCTTTTATTTGCTTTGGCTAATGAAACACCTATAAAAAGCTTATGGAGTTCTGTCACATAATTAATATGAAAATATTGATTATTTTCAAAAGGAATTTTACCAGATAGATTGTCACCTACCAAAAGCTCTGAGACACATTTATGTATTACTGAGGAGCCACATGCAAAAATCCTATTGACCAGCCTGGGTCGCTCCTGAACACATGCAGCATTTCTTCTGGTCATCTCACATTCAAAAGAAGAGTGCAAGTTGCAGAAGGGTAGTGACTGGCCGTAAGAAGGAGCACAGAACATGGAACAAAGGGTATTGTAAAGTATTTGCAGGTATTTAGGCACAGAGGAGTCACTGATGTCAAATTTGTCTTTTACATAAGGTGCACCGTAAGATTTCACTTGTTTTAGTGACTGGTACAAGCGTGGCAGCTCTGGATAGCGAATAACCTTTAACAGACTATGTGATCCTAATTAAAACTTTTCAGTTGGCTGGGCAGTTCAACACAATTATTGGTGAAGGGGGTTACTCTCTTGTTTGGAAATTTATATAATTTCAAAACTGGATTTGTCCCACTGTGTTTTCTGGCCATCCTATCTACCAGACTGGAGCACTTTGAAATCTTTTTTCCATGCACAGCTACTCTTACACTGTGATCAAGTCATGCCTTTCACTTTGAGTTCTCAGATGGTTCTATCACAGGCATATTTTCCACATCTTTCATCATTCTCATCAGTCCTCTTTGAAGTCTTTCCAGTCTGATGTCCCTCTGGAACTGCAGCCTCCAGAGCTGGTCTGGTGTTCCTGGTTCATCAGGAACGAGCATTGACGTCAGTGTCAGAGGTAATATAATCTTCTGTTGTAGTGCTGATCTCCCCGTATGTAAGGCTTGAATTAAGGTTACTCCTGTAGGAGTTCCCATTGATCTGATTATTCACCTCCGCTTCCAAGACTTATTTTTTTCTAGAGTAAGTCTACTCTGCAGATTTTGGTATAATTGGGAGAGGCAGGATTAATGACCCCTGAAGCTACAATGCTTCTCCTACTTGTAGAGGATGCAGTCTGCCCAGTAGACATAAACCTTCATCATTGTTCCCATCTGTAGACACTTTTATCCTGTGAAATTGGTCTATAGTCTGTATTTCCAGATGTGTGATCTGCAACTGTCTGCCTGCTTCATTATTCATCGCTTTCCTAGTTGTCATCTGAGAACTTTTATCAGAGATAGTTTTGACTTCCTCCAGGTTACCGATAAAAATGTTGAGTGCAAGGCTGAGAATCAGTCCCCACGGGAATCTATTAGAAGCATTGCTGCTCGATTTAATCATTTAAAATCTATTGCATATGCACAATATTCATTTTATATTAATAAAGATGTGAGATATCAAGTCAAATGCCTCATTGAAATCTAAGAATATTAGATCAAATTTGTGGTCTGATAGAAATATAAAATTAAAGTGATTCATTGTCCGTAAAAATTGATTCCTGGGCATTAATTATTCCATCCTCTTTTTGTTCGTCATTAATCAAATCCTTTCTCTGATAATCCAGTCCATCATCATCAGCAATATCAAAATCTCTATTTGACAGTTCCCATTTACCCTGTTTAAATGTCACAGTATTATAGAACAAAGATAAATATTGTTCTTTGTTTGCTTTGTCTCCTTGCACTCGGAATAAGGGGACAATCAGCAACTGAGAAAAAGAAAAGTCTGATTCAAAACCAGTCAATGCCGCTTCCCACTTCCTCTAGCTGCAGGACTCGCTGCCACAAACCCAGGTATTTTAAGGACCCTCAAAATGTAGGTTCTCGCGCACTCTGAGGTAGTGGCTTGTTGTGCCGACTGATGGAGACGGGATGGATCATGTTTGGTTCAGGATGGCATTTCCTATGTACTTGTATGGACAAACAGAATATCCAAAATTTGAACAATTAGCACTAGAAGAATATAAGCTATAAGAAGATGCATGGAAAATAAGCTCCTGAAAAACCAAATGCTTCTTGGGCATAGGGGACACTTCCCCTGAGGGCTTCGTGCCTTACTTTGGTTTCATGAACCACCATGGAGACACCTGGAAGTCAATGTGTGTCCATGTGTCCCTGGTATCTCTGTATACAAGCAGTGCTCAGGGCTCAGCAGCCTTCCTGGTGGTGCTGGTGCAGCTGAAACTTGAGACTAATTTATCAAGTGCTGATAGCTGTGCGTAGGAATGAGTTTAAGAGAGGAGGGGATTAGGTAAAGAGAAGATGACAAGCATACCAAGTTGAATACTCTTTCCAGTTGCAGAACTGTCTAATATTCTTTTCTTTGTAGATATTTCAGGCAGAGATAATGGGATGCTAGGTGAATACGGTTAAGACTTTATTCCTCAAATGTATCTAAAGAGCTGGGTTATTAGGTTTGTATTAGAGCTTAACCTCTTGTGCTTCTTGCACTAATTTATTTGGGAGTTGGAAATACACTGGTGAAAATTTTGGCTTGGATGGAGCCCACAGAAACTCCACCGCTGGTTTCCATGTGGGTGGGATTTCAGTCGGTTTGTTTTCCTTTTGTGATGACTTTGGCTTCCTTCTGTTTGCAGCGTTGGTCTCAGTGTCCTAGGTAGGAGACTGGAATGGTGTTTTAATATTAATCTCCTCCTTGTCCTCTAAAAGGCCCCAAGCCAGCCACTGCAATTAATGAAACTCTTGGAATGCTCGAAGGGAAGCACATATAATGCTTATCTGAAATTAGACTACAGTCCTCCAACACACTGCAGAACGCTGATCCCTGTTAGACAAACTGGCTGTGCAGCGTGTATTTTGTTGAAAAGCCAACAGCTCATTTGAAAAATCAGTGATGAATTAAAAGTAATAGATAACGGGAACAGGACCAAGATAATAAAGTATGGAATATTCAAAATTTATCAGATATTTTAATATATCCAGTATTTTCAGTGTAATGCAGATAATTAAAATCACCCCAAAGAGATAATCTTACGGGAACATATTCTGGGAACACGATTTGTTTTCAACAATATTAACTGTAGGCTACAATAATGTAGCGTATTAGGCAGAGTACATGTAGGATAGATTTCTGTAGCTATTATTACAACTGTCCAATCAAAGAAATCTCTCTATATAATTTCGACAATTATTTAACTGCTAATTTGATTCTAAAATTGTCTTTCTAGGCAATTATTGCTGAAATCAATGCTATCTACTTGTGCGCACAGAAAAATTCTTAACATTATTGTAGCCAGCCTAAATTCACTGTATTGACGTTGAATTGTTTAAACTATTTAGGTATTTCCACGACTAATTAGTCCTAGCCAGGAGTATCTTGGCTTTCAGATCTGGCCTGGTCCTGCTCGCGTGGGAAGCAATAGGAGCAGTCCCCAGGACCTCAGTGGGTGTGGACTGAGTTTCTGATCCGCGAGGTGGGTCTGAAGTACGGGCTGTTTCTCTTGTGAAATACCACGAAGTTTACAGAGGAACACCTGGGAGAGGTGTTTTCAGAAGGGGGAATTTTGCCTGTTTGTACTACAGTAGTGACCAAAGATAGGATAACGCTGATGCTCTCCTGAAGTGCGTGCTTAAACAAATTAAAGGTGCCGTTTTCAGGTGCCCAACAAGTTGTACTGCTAATATGTGGAGCCCCTCAGTGACTAGGACAATGTGAATAGAATGCAGTAAGGATTAATCTGGAAGCTAAATATATGTAGTGCAATATTTGAACTATCTATGCCTTCTTAAAATCAGTTTTCCCTCTTAAGTAAATGGTGGGTTGTTTCAGTAGATATGATCATTAGCCCGAGAGCAGAGTACAAAAATTACCTGTATTAGTTAAACTGATGAAGTACTGAGACATCTGTGCCTCTGCTCTATGTGGATATGACATTTTCAGGAATATCATGAACTTTATTTCAGTTCAGAGTGGCATATAATTGTTGTTTTGATACTGTTGACTTCTCTTTCTAGAAGGAAGAGAAAAATACAGTGATATGTGTATTTTAAGCCTTCTCACTCAGGCTTTGTTTTTAAATCCAAATACACTTCAGTTCAGATTCATGCTTCTTGTTTTATAAAAAGTTAGGTCTTTCTGTGGTTCCTTTGCTATTATAGAAAAATAGGTTGGGAGCAATTAACTTCAAAAATGCGTACATCTTACCTCACATCATCCACTAGGAAACTACCAGGTTCTTAAAACAGTAAGTTGCTTTGTGTGTGTGAAAGCTGCTGAGAGCAGCAAATTCCACTTTTTCAGTATCTGTGCATATATCTGGGCATTCCAGTGTATCTTTTATCTCTAAATTAAAGAGACATGGATTTGATGGATGGACCACCCAGTGGATAAGGAATTGGCTGGATGGTCGCACTCAAAGAGTTGCAGTCTATGGCTCCATGTCCAAGTGGAGATCAGTGATGAGTGGTGTTCCTCAGGGGTCGGTACTGGGACTGGTGCTGTTTAACATCTTTGTCAGTGACATGGACAGTGGGATGAAGTGCACCTTCAGCAAGATTGCTGACAACACCAAGCTGTGTGGTGCGGTCGACACACCGGAGGGAAGGGATGCCATCCAGAGGGACCTGGACAGGCTGGAGAGGTGGGCCTGTGTGAACCTCATGAAGTTCAGCAAGGCCAAGTGCAAGGTCCTGCATATGTGTCAGGGCAGTCCCAAGCACAAATACAGGCTGGGCGGAGAATGGATTGAGAGCAGCCCTGAGGAGAAGGACTTGGGGGTGTTGGTTGATGAGAAGCTCAACATGAGCCGGCAGTGTGCGCTTGCAGCCCAGAAAGCCAGCCGTGTCCTGGGCTGCATCAAAACAAGTGTGACCAGCAGGTCGAGGGAGGGGATCCTGCCCCTCTACTCGGCTCCTGTGAGACCCCACCTGGAGTACTGCGTCCAGCTCTGGGGTCCCCAAAAGACATGGAGCTGTTGGAGCAAGTCTAGAGGAGGGCCACGAAGATGATCAGAGCAATGGAGCACCTCTCCTATGAAGACAGGCTGAGAGAGTTGGGCTTGTTCAGCCTGGAGAAGAGAAGGCTCCAGGGAGATCTAATTGCAGCCTCCCAGTATCTAAAGATGCCTACAAGAAAGCTGGAGAGGGACTGTTTACAAGGGCATGGAGTGATAGGACAAGGGGTAAAACTTAGATTAAATGATGTTTTATGCGTGAGGGTTTTTTTCTTCAAACATATACTGACAGTGTTGACTGGCATTTAAATGAAGTTTCTGGTGAATGTTTTTGTCAATGGACTCTAACAGGGATCATTTTTTAGGTACTTGCCAACGTGTATATATACTATTGTGTGGTAAAAATTGTTGTTAGGAGTATTTTTAGGCTCACTAGTTAAGCTATCTTTGCTAGAGAAAACATAGTAATATTCAAGAAAAGAGATAGCGAAGTCACTTAAACGTTCTGATGTGGCTTTACAGGTGTCTCCTGTGGCTCCCCCAGCACTTGGAGGGGGTTTTGTATCCTCTCAGCTGGGAAACCGGGGAGGTTCTTCAGCTTCTTGAAGAAATAGTAATTATTCTGTCAATATTTTGCAAAAAAAGAGATTAACATAAGCAGTATTTGCAGGGTGACATCTTTTTTTATATTGGACCTCATGTTTAAACCTGCAGTTCTCTCTTCCATTCTCTACTTGTCTTTGTGCGGTACTAACGCACACTGTAATCGAGTGAGCCTTCCCGCTGCCAGAGCAAACCGCTGAGGCGAAGGAGCGAGTCCCAGCTAAAGCACCAGCAAGTCCCAGGTGAAGCACCAGCCGCTGCAGACACTGTCCACAGAAGGGTTCACGTCCTCCGGTCTGCGCTGAGCGCGTCCCCTGCCCGCTGGGCTCAATGCTGATGTGCCGGAGGTCGGAGAGGCAGCGGCCGGAGCCCAGAAATAGGCAGTGTCTGTGGCGCAGTGATTTGTTGAGTCGCCTGGAGTTCTTCAACTGTTCTGTGATGTCTTCATGTTGGAACTTGTGCCACATGTGCTATGCATTGAGTTTTGCGAGGCTTCTGTATAGTTGGTACTTTCTGTATTGACTGCCTGCTGACCATTCCTCAAGTACTGTATCGGCACGTGTCAAATACTTTATGGTCTTTACTGGAGTGTGCAAGTGTCTGAAAGGTATTAGTTACACTAATACACTACTGCTTCTGGTGGCTGCTTGGGCTTTGACACATGGCTCCTGATTATGGAGGCTCTAAGAGATAAAATTATGGACACTTATTCATATCATCAGCTTTAAAGAATTAATTTACTTTAACTAGCATTTGTATTCGCTGCATTGACAGCAGTATTTACGGTCAATAAACTCACGCTTTTAAAACCCAGGTTATTGCACATTTTGTTTCCAAAATTTCATGAAGTGTAGGAGCACCACCAATGCTGAGTTACTAATACATTAATAGATCTTGCTGTACTCAAAACCATTTCTTTTCTTTCTGCATTTATTGTGAAACAGTTATCGTGGGACAGTTCTCTCACTATAATCCAGAGGCGAGAGCGGGCACCTATCCATCTTACTGTGACTTATTTCTCTACCCGCGGTTGCTTTTGCTGGGTTAATCTCCGTGTCAACCATCAATTTTTCATCTCCACTTTATGTTAACTTTGGTCTACTCAGTCTAGACAATCTGTGTAGTCCCGGTGCTGTAGCCCTGCTACAAGCCTACAGTGTTAGCCATCTTAGTGTAATAGCACTTTTTCGGGAGGTTTTGCATAAAAGAGGCAGCATAGATCTGAATGTATTTCTCCTCAGCGATGCTGTCTGAGGGCAGCAGGCCTTCGAGACCTGGCCACCAGCATGGTAATATCAAACACCTCCGGAAGACCCAGAGGTGATGCTCCTTTCTTGGCAACCCAAGTCTCCGTTTTGGCTTTGTGTTTGTACGTTCAGTCAGGCGGCTAGACGTTACGCATTTCTAAATGGATATATTTACCTAGTTGTTTGTAATGGGTGTTTTTTCAGGCCAGCTGATTTGTACATTGTCCTGAGCATTTAATTTGATTTCTACATTAATTCCGTATCAGGGAATAATTGGAATAGAGAAAGAAAGAAAGAATAAGTAGGACTTAAGTTATGAAACAAAACTGCCACGTGAATTTATTGCCTGTGGTTCTCCGAGACCCAGTCATCTGCTACGACTTCTTTTAATAGCTCCTTCTGACTTTAATGTGCTCAAAACAAATGTAGCGTTTTGTTCTTGAGTTACGTTTGGATTCTGCTGCTTAGTTGTTGGCACAAAACCCATTGAAGAGGGGTGGGAGCGCTGACCCTGAAGTTTGGTATACCCGAAATACCGAGGTATTGCAGAGTCTGCCTAAAGGCCTCTGATACTCGGATATCTTCCCTTAGTCAGTTCACTGAGTGATGGTGCTGGCAGAAATCTTTAGCAAAAATATTATTGACTTCTATGGGATTTTGCAAATGCATTGATTTTCAATACAATTTGAAAGGTAACGTGCAAGAAACACCAGCTAACATTTTGTGATATTTTGCTTGCTTTCCTAGGGAAACAAAACTAAAGCAATGGATTTTCCCTTCCTTTCTTTTGTCAGTCCATTTGAAAGACCAAACGTACAACCCCCCTCAGTAACTTTTTAATCCTCTGGCCAGTTTCCGTCAGGTTTGTCAGAGACAGAGATGTCTGCTGCCTCAGGTTCTTCCTGCTTTCATAGAAATCTGTGCCTGCGGAGATGGAAGGGAGCTGATAACAAACGCTCTGCCATTATCTGCCGTATCCTGACGCTCCCAGCCAGAAGTGGTGATGGAGCCAGCCGTCTCGGGGATTGCCGTGCGGGGAGGATACCTACCCAGCAATTCCTGCTGTGTTGTGGCAGGAGGGTCCTGCCCTGACCCTGGCAAGCAAACCGAAGTTTTGCCGTGATGCTGCTTCTGGGCTTAGGGGCAGAAAGCGATGACAAACATCTGTCACTGCTTCCATGGAACCGACTGCTCTAAGTGCAACTGGAAGGACGTTATAAGCACAGTCGTTGATTCATTCAGCCAACAGAAGGTACCAAGAAATACAAATTAGCTCTTAAAAGGTCTGACCTATTTCTCCAGGCTTTTCTTATTTGAAACAAAAACCCTGTCAGCACATGGTCTTGTTTACACAAACACGTATACACATGCAATAGTCCTCTTTTATTCCATGTGCATTATCCTGCTGAGTACTCGCTTGCAGCTCTAGGTCCTCTATTTATCACTGTGGCAGTAATTGAAACTTGTCAGCACTTTTCCACAATGCTATTGTCAAAAAAAAAAAAAAAAAAAAGGACAAAAATCCTCACTGCACATTTTTAGAGTAAACACAAAATTATATTCTGTCTTGCAAGATACCTTGCAGTCAAGATATCAAGTGTCACTCAACATCTTTCTGAAAATAAGATGTTCCTTTTCTTTGAGAGATTATTCAGAAATTGCTAACTAGTATCAAGTTTATGGGTTATTCCTACAAAGAGGTGATGCAGATCACTGGTGCTCAGCCTTTTCTTTGGAGCAAGAAAAAAAGAGGACACATTCCAGTGTGTAGTTTTCAGAACTGTGATTTACATTATAACAAAGTGTGATTTAAGATTTTATGGTAAAACAAGATGAAATTAACATAAACTTCGGTGCAAAAATAGCGATATGTTCCAGTTGGAGCTTGCAGAAAATGCTTAAAAGTAAATAGCAAGTCAGGCTCTTGGAAGCTTCTCCCTCTCGCTCATCCCAGGTGCTGCCTCCTGGACCCTGCTGATCTCTGCCTGGGAGCTGGGTCAGGGCTTGCGAAGGTGCTGCCATGGCTACCAGAGAGAAAAGGGAGGATGCCAGGAACAATTCACTCCTTTTCTGAATTTGCTGAAATGACCCTGTAATGCTCTTGACGTGACAAACTGTTAGTTTGTAGTTAGTAGCGTTACTGCCCGTGTCCTGCTATGAGATGTTTTAGATGTTGGAGTAATACTACTCATTAGTGGGTATAATACTGCAACTTAGCTTACATCAAGGCTTTCATGGGCCATAAGTTGAGGTTTTACAACATCCTATTTCTTCTCATTTTTGTCCTTTTTGTCCTTTTGCCAAGAAAAAAAATACTCAAAAGTACCCGAGGATCTCTAAGGCTCAGTTTTAAAAGTACCATAGGTACTTCAGACAGCAGCACGCAGTAACTTTCAGTGGGTACCAGAGCGCTGACTGGTGAGAGTTACGAAGGCGTTGAGATGCCTACAGTTGCAGATGGGCGCCTGCAAGATCACAGGAGGTATTTAGGCGCAGAGATTGCACTGCCTTTTCAAGGGGCTGGTGGCTTCTCAAGTGAGTAGGTGTTAGGCAGCTCTCATAGCTGGCAGCTCCTGCAAGCCTTACGAAGCACTTACATGCATCATTTGTAAATCTGCCCCTGAGGCGCTCGTGATGAATTGTTCCAAGCGCTGTATTAGTTTCGTGTTTGTTTTGTCATCCGTGCAAGGCACTGGCTTCTCTGATCTCGTTCGCAAGGTTACGTATTGCAGGTTATTCTTTTAGTAGCTTCTCTTCAGCTCAGAATATCTATATCTGCTTTTAGCACTAAATACCAAAAGCACCAGCCCTTCATGTTGCTAATACTAAAGAATTAAAAATAGTTGGCACAAAATGACGTTCATTTTGTGCTGGTTAAGCAGAGTTGATACAATATGCTTGGGTTATTCAGTACTGCCTGCGAGCAAAGACTGCTGCTTACTTCTCTGTCTCTGACTGACGGCTCTCGAGATGGTGCACAAATGCCCTTTCATAGGTGAGAAGAATCTTTGCCCCATGCATGTGCCCATCTGTATTTCTTGCTCTTTCACATGGCAGTGAATGTTTTGGTAGCTGTGATAGACTGGCATACTATGTAAATGCAGGTATTTGTATGTAAATGTATTGCTTGTATGCAAATGTGTGTATTTTGCTAGGTCCCTCCTGTTTTTCCTGTGTTTCCGTAAGGCCAGCATCTGTTTATCTGAAGGTGATAGCTTTAAAGTTGTTGTTTTCGTGAATATTTGATCCGTGATTTATATGTTAAAGGATTAACAATTAACAATCACCGCAATTTCAGAATATATGAAAGAAATAGAAACTAGCTCTTTCCCTGTCTGTATTTCCTCAAAATTGTATTCGCTCATGATTTGCATTTGACTTTGGAGCCGCCCACGCTGCTTCACACAGGTTGGTTATACGGAGCTTGCGACTGTGGCTGCGGATGCCTATGCAGCCGCCGTGCATCGAGCAGCGCTTCCTCCTTGCTCTCTGCGCGTGGATGTACGTTTGCCTTTCACCCTGCGATGGAAAACAGGGCTGTCTCCCAGCTTGGCCAGCGGTGCCAAAAGGGTTACGCCTCTGCAAGGTGCCAATTCGGGATACTACATTGAACCGTCTGTAGGATTTCTTCGTGTTATCAGGATATTTAACCTCATAGTGCTCCTTTACTAGTCCAGATTTTGTCTTCCTTCCAAACTACCCTTTATTTCCTCCACACACAACCGCATTAGGCATCTGCCCGGCAAGAACCGGGCAGAATACCTGGAAATAATCACGCCAGTTTCCCTTTTCACAAAATTATTTTGCAAAACGTGAAAGAATGGAGGAAGCCTTCCAGCCACAGCCACTGGCTCCCTGCACGACGGCTGCAGGACACGTTGCGTGCACACACACACACACACACGCACGCAGCCGGAGCTGGTGTCGCTCCAAGGATGGGGTGCTCCTGTGTATGGAATAAGCAGCAGCGTACTGCAGATGCTGCAGTATTTCCTGCCAAAGGTATCACGTGCGCTTTGCATGTGTTCTTTAACCGGCGCGTTGCCGTAGAAGGGATGTGTACGTTTACCTGGTAGTGCTCTGTGCCTCCTAATATCTCTCCTTGGTGCTCTGTAGTGGAATTAATGTGACAGGAACATGGAAACGGTGACACGTTTGTTAGAGGAGATAGACCGACACTTCTGTTTACCCCGTCTGCTCAGCTCCATCACCGTCGTTATCCTTGGGTGATGGCCTTTGTTTCATGAGGAAGAAGCGTATTAAAATTCTTCAGCCTGAAAAAAGGTGAGCAAAGGGAGATTTCTGAAATCATGAATTATCATTCATGGAAGTGAACATGGTAGTGAATAGTGAGTCATTACTGACTATATTAATATATTTGTATTTATTTATTATATATCTCTCTAAACCTGGGCTTCTTACCACTAATCGCTGTACAAATACCAGACTAAAAGGTAGTCCTTCCCCAACACCTCGTAACGCTTCTGTGTCCTGCTCAGTCTGCTGCTGGTGGTGCAAAGCCTTCTTCACTGCTTCGAGTTTTCCTCTTCTCTGCCGCTCAGATTCCCAAATGACTCTATGGGTATTTCATGCCATCCAGCTAATGTAATTTCCTAAATCAGGTGTTCGGGAACAAAATGTGAACATTTTACTTCTGGCACCACAAAACTGATTTTTGCTCCCTTTCCCCAGCGATGCTTTCTTTGGTGATGACAGCATTTGCAAGTGAGAAAATGTCTGTCTTCCACTTTTCCTAGCTGAAAGTACAGCCAATGTATTTTAGGGAACTGCATGGGACATTTTTTAATTAATCTTTTTCCATAAATGTTAAAATTGCATTACATGATTGAGATCATGGAAACGGAACTCAGTGGCTTTGGGTTGTTTTCCAGTTATCATTGTGCAAACATAAAGGAAAGATAGTACGGGAAGGTTCTCTAAAAATCCCTTCTGTTCTGCCAAGCTAATATTTTTTTAATCAAACCTCTTCAAATTTATTCCATAAACTATTTTTCCGGCATTCCTAATTCTTGGGAGACTCCAGAATTCTGAATAGATATTGTAAAACATGACACAAATGTAGGCTGCTACTTATCCTCAGGAAACAGATTGAATTCTGCTGGATTAGGGCTTTCAGAGCTTTTAAACTCTATGAGCATAGTTTAAATCTTGATAGTGAACAAGGTACATTGAGCAGTGTCTGTCAGCCAGCGGTGAAACGGAGTCAGCGTTTTATTACTTAGAACACTGAAAGTAATTTAATGAAATTAACAGAAAAAAACAATTATATCAAATTGCTATGGTAGATATTTGGACTATAAGTGCAGTATAATAAACTCATATTCCTATCAAAGTGGAAAATCATGTGCAGTGTAGCACTAATCATTAAATTTTTTACATCTTTAATGAGTTCATTTCTAAATACAGCTCTTACTCATTTCGTTGCGGTGTTGATTTCTCTCACCCTCAGTGTACTCACTGCGTTATCGGTGTCATTTATGATCCAAGTCGTTTACACTGATACCTCAAGGTGTACATTGATAGTGTTACTTTTTTTAACAGTTGATCGCATTAGAAAGTATGATACACACCTGGTAATTTTTTTGTCTTAACATCTGATACCTGTTTTTGCACTGACTGCTTTGAACCTGTCGGGCAGCTCGTTTCTCCTGGCAGCGTCAGGACGGGCTCAGCGGGTGGAGCGGGTCGGGGGGGGTGAGGCACGCGAAGCACCTTCCGTGCCACTTCTCACCAGCTGAAGGGTGCCCAGCGTGGAGACTTTCTGCATCGCGAGCAGAATTCGTTTGCTATTAATTTACTGAAAACTGCTAAATAGTGCTGAGCTAGATAGGAGAGGCCACCGTGTTACTGTTTTTATTGGGTTGCTGGTGACAGCACTCCAGTTTGGTCCTACCACTACAATGTGACATCATGATTTACTAACTATTGTCTTCTTTACATACTTAGCAGAATCCCCTGTTATACATATGAAATAGGTGAACTATTATTAAACTATATATGTTGATAATTAAGCGGTGAGGTGACTGGACTTTAAGTTGCAAATGTAACCAGTATAATTTACAGCTTACGCTGAACTGCACTAATTATAGCCAAGGTAAGGAGATTTTAATAGTTACTTGGATAACTCTTCTTTTTTTTTTTTTCCTTGCTCGCATTGTATTACCAGACAGCATTTCAAATTGTGGAGTAAAATCATTTAACTAGATCTATCTTAAAGGTTTTCACTTCTTGTCTCATAGAAATGACCATTTTATTTAATGTGAAATTAGTATTTTATTTGATGTGTTATGTGTGGAAGTAAATAAGGATCCTTCTATAGTTAGTAGTTTAAAATAGGTTTATTTGTTTAGTAGATTGCTTATTATGTGTATTTCCTACGAAATTTATAGTGGCCTGACCAGTAGGGTTGTAAAATGTAAAGTGATGTATTAATGCATTACAACTGTACTACTCATTTTTACCCTTGTATGATTCCCCTGCCCCTTTATGATCATATATTTGGAGAGAACAAATGCCATTACCTTCATGTACAATATTCAGGCTTGAGAACCATTGGGCGGCTGGGGGAAACTGTTGTTGCTGTTGTTTTATTCGTGTATAACCAGAGTAATGGCACTGACATAGCAATGACGTTGCAAAGAGGGTGCAGAAGTCTGGAAATATATAGGCTAATGTTGCCTTTTGAATGCTTACAGAATAGTCTTTAATTTCGTAGTCTCTTTTCTTATTTATTTTTTAAGCCCTTATCTATTAAGCTTTTATCTATTTCAGTAAAGAATAGATCAAGCCCTAGGAATGAACCAGGGTTGTGAGGCGAGGGTTGTTATCTGTGAGACCGCTGCCTCAGTTGTGGGATTTGGAAGATGTTTTCTGCTGCGGACAATGAACCGCAGAAAGGGAAAGGTCTCTCGGGATGAGGCAGCCGAAATAGGCTTTGTGCTTTTCAATGTAAAGAGTGAACATGAGAGAGTTCGTTCGTGATGCTAATGCAAATAGTTTAAATCAAGTTTGAGGCTTCTCTTTTTCTGAGTGTCTAGCTTGAGAAATCTAAGGCCCAATTTTGGGTACGTGTTGACAAGAGGGAGTTTTGACAATGCTGCCAAATTCTAACAGGTCTTTAGAATGAATGAACTGTCATTTTTTCAGAGGCTCGTAATGAGTAGCTGTGGCTGGATAGTCATAGGGACAGTAAAGGACACATTTCTTGCAGTATGATAGCTCCATTTCTGTACCTCACACCCCTGCTCAAAAGCATCGGTATGCTTATATTTCTCAAAGAAAGAGATGCAGTAATTTTTGAGAGGACAAACCAGCAAATTTCCTTCCTAATGTTGTTTTCTTTAAAAAAGTAATCCGTTTTATTGAAAACCCACATCCCTATATCTCCAAATTTGATTTAAGAATCATCTATGTATAAAACCTCCTCTTGAATATACCAGTTTAGCAAACATGCAAGGAAGTGAAAATAGGGCATTATGGAAAGAATTCAGCAACCTCAGCTACAGGAGTCCCCACCAGTGATGCCTCCGATACGGGACCGCCTGTCACATTGGCTGTGTCGAGATCAAAGCTGAGGACGAGATCTGGGAGTTGAGCCTCCATGCCCTGAGTCCCAGTCCTGTACATCAGCAGTAGGGTATTTCTTGCCTTTCTTTCATTTTAAGTTTTCCATTGGTTGTGATTCGTGATGCTTTGTGAAAAGGGCTTCACAGTGTTAGCTCTCCTTTTAGAGGGAAATTTTCATTCCCCTCTAAACGAGCTGCCGAGGAGGTTACCTGGCAGGATGCAGTGTGGCAGAAGTATTTCAGTCTTGAAATGGTAATAAATATTTACAGCTATTTCTCCGGAGCTCTTCAGTATTATTAAAATGAACAACTCTAATTACAGAATATTTGTTGAGGCTGTGATGACTCAGCCACTGGTGCAATAAACAGAGGAACAGAAACATTGTCCTTCCCTGCTTGGAAAATGCTCTTCCTGTGGTTTTTTGTCACGAGTGACTAGAGTTAGTACCACAAATGCAGATGTGATTTTGGCCGCCCCTGACCTGTCGAATTTCCTGGTGCATCAAAAGCTCACATCAGCCATTTTTGAAAGTCTATTAATATGCAACAATAATTAAGTAGTATTTAGCTTTATGTCTATTTTGAAAATGTCTAGTTCGTCGTGAACAATTCTACGGTGGCAGTTTGCTATGCTCACATTAGATTGTTTTGGTTTGTTACGGAAACAAAAATCTGAATATCACCTGCAGTGCTTGCAGTGGTAGCACTAATGCTGATCAGGGAATCTGTTCCACTGCAGAATATGCTGTGGAGAAGTGTGCAGTTTGCAGGCATTACATAGTACCTATTCCAGTTAGTTTTGAGGTTTGGAGTGAGCGGTAGATGAACACCGCTCTTGACCTGGATTTCTGGGATAACAAACCCCAGGAGAATAGGCCTGTAGAATTTTTGAAGGGTGGAATCGGTGGGTTTTACAGAAATTAAACTTTTTTAAAAAACCTGTACAGCTCAGCAGAGAGCACTTTGTGGATTCCTATAGGGTCATTTAAGAGTTCTATAGAAAACAGATCATACTCTGTTAAATTTCATAGTACGTTACCATAAATGGTTTACAACCTCAGCTTATTCATTCTGCCAAAGTATCACTCTCTTTGGGAGAAAAAAACTTTTTTACTGTAAAGGTGGTCAAACGCTCCAACTTTGCCCATGGAAGCTATGGAGTCTCCATCCTTGGAGGTGTTTAAAACCAGACTGGACATGGCCCTGAGCAACCTGCTGTAGTTGACCCTGCTTTAATGGGAGGTGCTGGACTCGGTGACCTCCAGAGGTGCCTGCCAGCCTCTTCCATTCTGTATGACTTTCTCTAAGGTGTTTCCCATCCAGTTACCCCACAGGTACACAACTGGAACCATAGTAAGGGAACAAAGTGCCGGGGTCTGTTCTTTAGGACCTGCAGAGACCTGTGGGTACTCTCAGACCCAAATGCCTTCATAACAACTCTATGTCTATCAGGACAGATCTGGTCTATGACCTTATTCTCCTGAACAACAATCCCCTCTCTGAAGGGCTCCAAAGAATTAATATTAGTGCTTAAATAGCGACTAAAGATAAGTTATGGAGTCATTGCATAGATGTAAGATTCCAGTTCTTGTCCATGCAGAACCAAGGACTGCCTATTCACCTCATCAGCCTCCT